>NC_092463.1:7180621-7483121 GCF_047495875.1 Pithys albifrons albifrons | reverse complement strand
TAGTATTCTGCAGCCTTACCTAGTGTGTGCCTCTGTGCACTTCTGGTCAATAATCTCTGCAAAGGATGGGGAGCAGCTCTTCTTCAGGTTATTGGCAGCAGCCTGGAGCTTGGACCAACTTTCTTCACTGTTCTCAGATTCGTCCTGCAGAGACTGCAGAATGGATTATTGCAAATAATCCTGGAGATAAATTACCTAAATATAACTTTCCCTCTAGACTGGTAGGGATAGGGGAGCAATAATGCCACAGTTTTGCAGACCAGACTAAAATATTTGTGAAAAATGTAATACCTGTTTCTAAAAATTAGGAAGCTAAGAGAGGTGAAATGGGCCAAGATGAAAAAATCATTCAGAAGACCCGTTTTAAACTGAGGTAACTTACTGGCTGTTAAAGAAAGAGCTCATTTAACAAATCCACACCCTTGAGCTGAATAAATAATTCACTCAAAACCAAAAATGCTTTTACTTTCAGCCACTGTTTCTGTGAAATTTCTACTGGCAGTAAGTTAGCTTGACACTTTCTGTCCTCAGGAGTGTGTTCCCCCTCCTTATATAGGCAATTGCAGCAACCTGCCATGGATCATACCTGTGAACTGATTCAGGTTAAAAATAAAGAAGATAATGGAACAAAAGAGGCAAGAAGGTGGTTAGTTCCTTCCATTTATTACATGTCCCCATGCAGGAGTAGAAAGCACTTATGCAGGGTTTACTGCCAAGAGTCCCATACCCAAAATTCACAACCTCAGTCTGTCCTGCACCACTCCTGATATAACTTGAAAATAAACCAAATCAGGCCTTATTTACAGGAAACAGGGAGTGTTTGAACAGCCTTTCAACACTCATTTAAAGCCAGGTAAGGGAATTTTAGCCATAGCTGTAAAATGTTTATACCCAGGGCCAGCCTGACTGCCTACTCTAGATGCTCCACTTGGACTCTGTAACAGCCAAGCAGAGCAGCAGGATGATCCTGAGCATTCCCACCCCTCATTCAGAGGCTGTGCAGCAAACCCCAGCTCCCTGAAGGATGACTGAACAGTTGAATTTGCACTGGAGCAATCAGAAGTGTCAGGCTCAGGGGTCTCCCTGCTCTGCACCAGGGCTGCTGCACCCACCCATCCCAAGCCACAGCTTTTGGGAAAGGGAATCCTGGTCCCTGAACCCTGACTCCAGAACTGTTTATATGTGGAAAGATGCCCTAATGAAAATGAGTCTGTAGTCATTAGCACAGTGGTTGGGACATGGTATCCCAAATATTCAAATGACAGATTTAGAGACATGGTTCCTTCACAGATTTTCCCCTTGGTTCCCTTTGTTTCTGCACTGAGTCCCAGCACTGATGCCCAGGCACCTCCTCCAAGGTTGTACCCACTTTCATAGCAGGGCATTTCCCTGGGAGGCACAAGTGAAGGCCAAATTTCCTTTCAACAAATGAACCAAGAAGCAACATCTTTTACAGGAATGGTGAACAACTTCTATGCAAACATACACAGCAATGTCCAAGGTTTTCCTTTGCCAGCTGTACTTTTAGTCAGACTTCCTGCTGTCTGTCTGAATGACATGTGGACTGAACACACATGAGGGATGGTGGTGGAGGGCACAGGTCCATCTGGACTCTGTGGTGCAGGGGAGCATGAGGACCTGGTGCTTCCCATGGGGATGCCTTTCAGCACATGCAGAAGACTAAACACCAAGGGATCTTTGTAATCCAAAAGAGAGGCTCAGCTAACCCACAGTAAGGTAGACATGGTAGCAGCTGACCTGTACTTTGGTCTTGAACCATGGCACCTAAATTGCACCAAAGTTGAATTGAACCACTAAATAAAGTATGAAGTCCAGTTCCTCTGGAGGTAAAAAAAACCTTAAGAATACTCCACTGACTTCCATGTCATTATAACAAAGAGGAAGTTGCTTAGATAAATTTTTCTTTTTCTCAGTGTCTGTTTCCCTAGAGACACAGAGGGAAGTACAGAAATAAGACATCTTCAATAGATTTACCTGCAGAGTTTTGACCTGTTTTTTCAAAGCTTCCAATGAAGCTTCTTCCCCAGGTTTGCACTGGTCTATGCAGTATGAATATTTTGTTGTCATCAAGCTTACTTCTGCATAAATTTCATCATATGCTCTCCACTGCTCCAGTGTTGACTGCATTGAGGCCTTTAACTGTGCAACCTGCAAATGAAACACTTTTGTTACTATTTCTTGGGTAGTCGTGACAATAAATCACCTGTAAATTGACTTAAAAATTTAAGCTCACTGCTCACAAGAATTTCACTAGTTGGAGTATTTCCCTACTGGGTAAGGAATTGTGCAGGCTTCAGAGCAATAAACTACATTTAGAGTGAAGTATAAGAATTTATTGGCAATTAAAATTTAACTGGAGTTCAAGGTAGCACTATTGTTTGAGCCACAACTTCAGAACAAGCCAAAAAGTACCAAGTACTGAAATAATAAACTGTTTATTCCTTTCTGTCAAAATCAGCCTGAAGTGGGAGGAAGCTGAGAGCCTTAATCTTCTTAGGAAGCAAATAGTTTGATCCAGAGATCAAGCTTCCGTTCAAAGACAATTTGAACAGAAATTGTTTTGTATGGAAGAAGCCGCTCCTACAATACTCTGGAGAGCTGTCACCCCTCTTATGCCATTGTGCTCTGATAATTCAGGCCCACCTGAATCCCAGTCTAGTAACTCCAGGATTCTCATATAAAATTAATGACGGATATCCTCTTTGTTTGCTATGTCACTTCCATTATTACAGGTGTCTAATCTCTATGGGGTAGGCCTGGCTTCCATTTCCCATGTACTCCTAGACTTTGCAAACACAAAACCACAGCCCTCCTTCAGTGTGATTCATTGTTTTTATCCTCCTCTGTCAGGGAACTACATAAGGCATTGTCTGGGTTAGACAAAGCATTCATCTGGTTCAATATCTATTATCACTGAGATTAGCTCAGTTGGTTAAAACCTGGTTGTAACAATGCCAAGGTCATGGGTTCAATCCCCTGTACAGGCCATTGACTTAAGAGTTGGACTTGATGATCCTTGTGGGTCCCTTCCAACTCAGAATAGTCTGTGATTCAGTCATGCCAGAACCATGAGAAGAGCATGAAAACAAGGCAAACAAACAAGAATGTCTCCATGAGACCTGGCAAAGCCAGATGCCAGATTTCAGTTCTGACTATGCATCCACACAGTGGAAGGTGAAAAATTTCCTACGTTATAGTTCACCCTAAATAGACTTCTTAGATCATTTCATCCTAGTATCCTAGTTTCAGGCACGAACCAGCTGATGGATTAATCATCCCTATTCTCATGGTATAGGTGGGAGGAATCTGTAATTGCTTTCTGTAGCCTGTAGCTAATTACTGCCCACACAAGGAAGATGGAAAGACATCATTCTCGGGAAACGTCTCTGGGCCACAGACTCACAGTCTTGAACTCAACCTACGGACAGTGGAATCAAGGTATGACATCTCCTCAGCCCTGTATTTGAAACCACAGCCTGGCTCTGCAGAGAGCAATCACTTGTGGGAAGGAACCTGCACTCACTGTTGCTTTGCACACACAAGACAACTCGGCTGTAAGAACATTCTGCAGTTTTAAAGTATGATAATTAAGTCATAAAATTCCTAAAATTAACGTGACCCATGGTGACTGTGAGAAGAAAAAAGCAGTAGGCTGCAATCCTGCCAATTTCTATCCCTAGCTATACAGCAGAAGGAAAAACTTTCTTCATGTACACAGACATAAATTTCCCTGCTTTCTTGGTAAGAAACAGTTGGATCATTTCTGCTGAAACCCAAACTAAGAAGCAGAAGATCTGTACTGTATTGACACCTTAAGTGGAAGAGTTCAAGCAAAAGGATTCAGGTTTCAAAAAGTTTTGAGGAATAAAGACAAGGCATTTATAATAGAAAGCCTAAAGGAATCTTAACTATAATTCACTACATCATCTCTAATTCTCTACAGTATATCGTTATTTATTATCACACATTTACATCTATAAATGTACTCATTATTATATCTCTTGCACTTATCAATTACATCCACATAAAAAAAGATCAGTTCCAAGTATAAAGGTAATATAACTATAAATACAAACTGTTGGGGAGTCAATTTGTATGGGAAACCAATCTACCAGACTCTCCTTGAAGCAACTGGAAACTACATAGGAGGATTTGAAGATGGCAAAAGCCATCCTAGTGACTGGATGGAAGAGATGGAAAAGCTGCAGTGAGAATGGGGTAGGAGTAGACAGCTTTCACCAGCATGTAACAGGGTATGAAAGAGATGGAGATCAAGCAAGAGAGTCAAGTTTTCAATTTGACAGAAAAATAGCAGTGCTATTTCTTTATTTTCTTAAACTGCAGATGAGGGTCTGTCCCCTCTCCCTCTGTTTTCAAACTTTTTCAAGATCAGACTAATTTTTGTCTCTCAACTTTGGAAAGAAATTAATTTACATTAGACTAAAGACGTAAAAGTAAGTTCTTAGGAAGGTTAAGAGTACAGAATACTTTGCATCTTTTTGTACCAGCTCCCACCATCCCATGAAGAAGATTAATAGCACTGATGGTCAGAACAAGGAGTGAAGGAAACCTGAACACAAGCAAAGCTTTTACCTGTTTCACAATGCTGTCCATCATTTCACAAAGCTCAGCAATCCTGAGAGACTGAGCCTCTGGGTTTTGTTCTTCACTACCATTCAAAGCCAAACTCTGTTTGAGCTCATCAAGAGTTTTGGATTTAGCTGTGAGTTGATTTTCTAGCTCCTAATTGAAAAAAAAAAAGAAAAGAAAGATAAATAAGACTTTTTAATGAGACCATAGGAAAAAACCCTTCTGTGTGAGGAGCTTAGATAAGCATTCTTTCTTTAAAACCAATTTTGCATAATTCTTCAGGCATGCAAGACCACCATGATTTCAACTTATACACAACCGCTTTACAGGAATTCCAAATGGCAGTGGCTGCCTCAGTCTCCTGCAGGTAGAACTAGAATCAGTCCCTTCAGTGTGAGCCTGAGCACTGGACATTATGCCTGGGAAAAAATCATGAGGAGCTAATTCCACAGTTACCATGCAGGCCTCTTTCTAACTCTACAGATGCAAAAAGTTTTTCTATTAATGCAGCTGAGCTTTTCCATGGGCAGGTCAGCATTCGGATCCTCCTCTGCTCCAGCAGACAAAGGCACTGGCTTTGCAATGTGAGAGTTCCTGACATCCTAACAACTTACAGGAAGTTATTTTCAGCTTGTCCTCTTACTCAGAGCCTTTCTCTCATGGGAGAAATGCCAGTGAAATCAGTGGAGATGCCTGGGAAAATAACTCCCCCACAACACAACCAGCCAGTTGATAAGTGGTCTTGGCATGCTGGGGAAAGCTGAGCAGTGAGTTCTTCACAGCATGGAGAACTATCCAGACACACAGTGGCACATAATATTTTCCTTTTACGCTACACTTACAGCCATGACCTTTTCTTCCCTCTCACTGACTGTCCCCAAAACCTTTTCAAATTCAGACCTCATCTTTATTGAGCAAATTAATTTTAATGAAAAATACTTCCTCCATTCTTTCCCCTCCACTCATTTCAGGGATAGAAGTAACTTGGTGTGTAACAGAGCACTCCAGACAATAAAAGCAGCCTATTGCAACAGAGAGACACATAACCATGTCAAGGAAAGAACAAACACTTCATGTTAAAAAATAGAGAGGGAACAGTGTACTGAATGAAAACAGCAGACTGTCAGAGTAATAGGAACCAATTATTAGCTGGCTCCCACCTGGATTAATTTTGAGGGACCTGATGCCTAGAAAAACAAACAAAACCAAAGGACACCAGGATTCCTGAGGCTGGTGCAAAGACACCACATTCTAGGGCAGAAGTAGAGTTGCTATTTTTCCAAATGGGACTGTGTAGTTTCCATGACACTCCTACCACAGAGCTCTTCAAACTAATGGAACTGACAGCCTTTGCCACAGCTGTGCTGAACTGAGAACCATTCTTAAGACATTTCAGAATACAGTCTATAATATTGCTGCACAACACTCCAAATACCATGGAGTAATAACAGGTATGTCTTCAATTGGAAGAAAAAAACACAGAATAGCAATTCACATTAAAAGTGGATCTGGCTCTTTATCACCTGAATGTAACATGATTTAATTACAATTGCATTGTAGCCTTCTAGGAAATGGCAATTTCCTTTATGTTTTGTCTGTTAAAATCTGTGCTGTTCTTTAGTCTGAATTCAACGTGCTAAACAGGGTTTTTACAACAATATCACTCATGTAAGGCTTTACCTTGCAATCATCTAAGGTGTTCTGTGCAGAGATCAGACTTGCTGGGGTTTGTAGGGACCTCAATCGATCCCTCTGAGCTTCCAGCCAGTTGCGCAGAGTCTGTGCCTTGTTCTCATTTTCAGAAATATCCTCCAAAATGTGTTCCAGGTCTTGTATCTGAAAGTTACAGAACTAATTTAACTTACTTAAACCTACAGGTGGGCAGAAACAGGGCTTCCCCTTCTGTGATGAAACTGGAGATTACAAAATCTACATTGAAAATGCTGTTAAGAGAAATTATTTTGAAAAGAAAAGCTAAAAAGTTTTGCTGACTCTTTAGGACTGGATCTTTACCTTGGGAAGAAACAAGGCAGTGTGTGTTCTGGAGGTGGGAGCACACAGACCTGACAAGGTGGGGGACCCTGGGCTATGTGGACATGTTCATATAGAGCCTGAAAACTTCATTCTCACTAAAACCTACCAACAAAGTTACTAAGAAAGGGACCTCAAGTCTCCTGTCTTCAATCTTGGTCCTGAGGATCCATTAAATCCTAGAATGCAGTTTCCTGAAAATGGTTAGAGAAAAAAACTTTTTCTCCTACAAAACTGAAATTTCATCATGGAACTGAATTTTCCAGTTGAAAATGTTTTTGGCAGACTTTTTGAGCTATAAAAAATTGGAAATTTTCCATTTGATCAGTGACTCTATATGTGGATTCAGAGAGGGCAGCTTCTCCCAAAGGTGTGTAAATTGAGAAACAGAAATAAAAGAGTTATATGTTGTAAAGGGAATCATTCCAGCAGCCTCATAGTTGAATTTGGGATTCTAACCTTCCCCAGGGCTCTTCCATATCGTATGAGTCACACTAGCTTTTTTGGGCACCAGGGCACACAAACAGCAGCACCTAATTCTAGATGCATGGATTATTTCTAGCATCACTAGAATAGAGCAACTCTGAGGCACTGCTTAAAAGAGATTTTTTTTTCCAGAGAAACAGAAGATATGATGGTAGAGGCAGTTTAGATGTAGAATTTTCCTATTAGCTGCTGGTCTTCAAAAGCAGTCCATTGGGAAAAACATTAATTACTGCAGGAGGAGGACACAAATAAAGAATAACTTATTTCCAGGGACCTAGGAGGGCTGGAGCAGGGCTGGGAACTAATCCCTGCTATGCCTTTTTCAGCAGGGTCATATGTTCCCCCATGGCTGTCAACACCACTTACTTAATAATTACTGTTTTGGCAAATCCAACTGCTATAACAGGAAAACTGGGCAGTTAAATGCCTCCCTGACATCCGATCCCGTCAGATCTCGGAAGCTAAGCAGGGTCAGCCCCGGATTAGTACTTGGATGGGAGACCTCCTGGGAAATGCCGGGTGCTGTAGGTTCTAGTCCTGAGGACTTCACTGGCACTGTCCAAGCTCGCTCAGCCGTGGCAGATGAACCTCAGGACTTAAACGGTGGGGCCAGTTCTGCGCACGCTGAGCCTCACCTAAAATCCACTGCGCAGGCTGGAAGGGCACACCCACGTGGGGACAGCCCTGCCCAAATCTTCGTTCGCAAAGTTTGGCCATACATACAACAGGAAAACTGGTGGTAGCTTAATGTATCCCTATTTCTCATTCCATCATATGGCACGTGGAGGGGCTGCTTGATTTCTTGGGGCTCTTTGCTGAGCAAGGCCTAGCTGTCCAAGCAGTGTAGCACCTCTCCTTTCCACAACCCATCCAGTATTTCTCCCACCAAGTTTTAATACCCCAACTTTCACATCACCCCAAAGCTTCAACAGATTTCACTAACAGGTTCCCCTGTAGATACTATCCTGCATTCTTTTCCATAGTTTTCTCACTATAGGTCTTTCTTACTGACATGCCACTGGCTCTTTTCTTCATATGAGGAATCTTGTATTTCCACCTAATACAGTCAACTAGGGTAAACCCCAGGCTGTTGTAAAAAGCAGATTTTGTCTATTTTCCCTCTTTACAAGTTAGAAGAGAGTTTCCTGTCCCACACCTTGCTGAGGTTTGGATGCCCACCCACTACCTGGTAGTTGATGTGCTACCAGACCCCTCCACAGCTGCCCATGAGACAGGATGGATGGATGGACAGCAGAACACAGAGAATCTCACCGTGTTCAACAGTGTGTTCAGACCCAGGGAGAAAGGCTGCTTGCAAAACACGGGCAAGACCAGTTATGAGGGAGAAAGCCATGAGAACTGAACCCAACCTTTCTGCTGAGGGATGCCTGCAGCCTGTGCCACCGCAGGTTCATCTCGCCAAGGCACTCAGCGAATTCCGTCCTTTCGTACCGCTTGCTTTCCACATCACATGTGCTCATCTGCAGCAGGGACTGGTTAACAAAGTCTACCATCCACTGTTTGAAGTTCATTTCCATCATGTATTCCTGGAGGGAAAAAAAAAAATCCAAAAGAACAGAAAAGTAAACCAATTAGTTTGGTAGTTTTAGTCTCATCAGTTCCAATGATTCTTCAAGGTGTATCTATGGGACACTCAGCTAAAAGATTTTTCTGAAGGAGACCTGGCTGTAGGAATAAATCCCCAATATCATTACATGGGTAGTTCAAGGTAGGAACAAGCTGGTGCTGGAACAGGGAAGGAAACCAAGGCTACCACACCCTATACTTAATCCATTGGACAATACCATCATACTGCCATGGGCCCTGGTTAGGCTAAGACCAAGGTTTTCCCACACTCCTGCAACTCACAGGCAAATGCAGCAAGAGCTTCTGCTCCTTTACCAAAACAGCTATAAGAACAGAATGTCAGAATATCTGCGAGGAAAAAGTGTCCTCTAGCGTGAGTATCCTTGCCCACAGAGGTGAGTGAGAAACTACATGCAAAGTGAAAACAGAAGGGAATGTCTTTTTATTTCAGAAGATCTTAAGAGTAGAAAGGAGGAAAGGGTTCCTCATTTATCTAATGGTACCCAGAAAAAAATCACCAGGGAATGCATAGTTGAGGTACTGAAGCCATAGCTGCTTCCCTGTAGGAATTTGTAACCCTCATCCCAGCTTTCTTCTCAGCACACACATCCCCACACTGATGACAAGTACAGAAGACAGACCTACAAACTGACCTCTAAATATCCAAAGGATTGAAAACCTCACCTACATGTCCCAACTGCCACATCCAACTGATACAGACCAAAGTGTTATATATGTGGTCTACCAAGGTACTTGGAAAGAGATGTTTGCCTTATGTGTAGCACCACAGTGCCTGCAATCGCAGCTGTAGACGAAGAACTGTCAGATTGTCTGAGCCCAGAGTTGAGCTTGGCAGCTCTGTGAGGGCAGAGCAAAATATGGCTCTGTAGGAAGCCAAAATGTGCCCTGAGGTTGGGCTCCCTGGCATCGATAAAGGTACACAGTGTGAATCCTTCCTGTGGCTGAGGCAGTCAGCCTCTGCCACTGGTGCTTTGGCATCTGAACAGCACCAGGAATCTGCTGCAGCCTCACTCTTTGCAGGGAAGTTCATTTTGTCCCTCTTTCCTAGCAGGTTATTTCTTTTGAGGACAAACCCCTCTGTTTTCTAGTTAAATGGACCCTGGTGATGGAGCTCCATGAGATACTCCTTATTAAAAAAACAGACTAGGACACAGCACAAACACAGTCTATCTTCATAGGGAATTAAGGCTTTCCTGCTCATCACACTTTAAATCTAAATGCTAGAGAGAGAACAAGCAGGACAGATGGGACAGCATGAGGAAAAGGAGATTACAGCACAGCAGGCAGTAGCTGTACTGCAGGACAGGCAGTGTTGTGTGTGCCATGGAAGTATAAGGTTTTATACAGGGAGATGTTAAGACACCTTTGAGACTGACAAATCTCTTGAGAGCAAGGGGAAGGATCTGACAATGCCTGTAGGCTGTTTCCACCCTTTGAACAGCCAAACACCTTGCAGAAGGCCTGGACTTACAGCTTCCCATTTACCTTGTATTTCTGAAGGAGGCTCTTGACTTGAGCAGCACTGCGTTGTGAATTTATTGGCTCCTCCTGTTCTTGCTGCTGCTCTACATGGTCCAGCCAGGTCATTAGTTCAGCAATAGCTTCCCGTGATGAGAGTTTTTCCATCTGAAGCTGGATAAAGCATATAAAGAATCCTCTACACTCTGCTTGTTAGAAATACCAAGGAAAATGACACTTCTATTCTTAGACAGGCTCAGGCACTATAATCGCATTATTAGGGCATGAACTTGACAGTGAGCCCCGTGCTCCAGTGGGGGAGAATGACTAAAGAAAGCTTCAGGAATTCATAAATCTCAAATAAAAATATTTCTAATTGCAACAGACTTTCATGTAAAACTGTAAAGATCATAAATATATGCAAAACAGCCCAGGAAGAACACTGCAATATTTAAACTGCAGTGCAATACTGGGGTTAGTCTGAAAGACAGATAGATAGTTAACTCAGAAAAAAAACTTTGGAAAGCAGCCAACTGAATCCCAGCAGCAACATTTTAATATAATTATTTAGCTTGAACTGAGAGATGGCAGCAGTTTCTCCTCACCTGGTGAAGCTTTTCTTGGATGGCTGGGAGGTGTGTAATCAGTTCTCCCCATTTTTGCTCAAATTTTGCCAAAGATGACCTAAGTGCTGCAGTGTCAGCTTGCTTCACGTGGAAGAGCTGGTTGGCAGTGCTCACCACTGATGACTTCAGTGAAGATTTCTCATCAACTTCCTTAGAGAATGTCTGAGGTGCACAGGAGAAATTTAAGAGATGGTAAATATTTATGTATCTATTTAAATGAAGAAGACAAACCACATTTTCACTCACAGGATGAAATGCTTCAACAAACAGGTTTAAGCAAGTTCATAAATTCAGAAACACTAAACTGAACATGTTCTGGAAGAAGGATTTCTGCCCAGCTTGATACAATGCTGAATGCCACCTTTTGCGCCATGGGATAGGAATATCCTGATTCACACAGAGGTCCAGGGAGGAACTCCAGTCCTCAGGTCTCTGTCCAGCTCGCTCCTACCAGTCTAACCTTCAGGCTGCTCTGCTCTCCGACTGTGCACTGTTCCTTCTATCTGGCCTTACACTGGGGCTAAACCTTCTGGCTGGTCATCCAAGGGGAGCACAGCACAGGGGGCCAGGCAAAGACATGAAATTCAGTCCCCTGTGTTTCCTTTTCCTGACTTTGGCTGACCATCTTCACCCCTGCTGCACCCTGAGCCCACGCTCCAGGTTCAGCTGTGAAGTGGCCCATCAGCTTGGCAGAACTGCTGCATCTGGTGTTTGGCACCAGGAGCAGGACAGAAACAATGCCAATGTGCTGTACTTGCATAAGAAAGAGATCCTAATGGGGCTGTGAGCTCATCACAGAGGATTTCGTTCTGATTCATGCTCTCTGGCCAGCCTCAGGATCTGAAGGAAAGTCTTTGGTGGCCTCCCATCCTCATGGGTACCCACACAGGGGCACACAGCCATTCACTGCTGTATTATGTGGGCAGCTTGCAAATCATGGCAAACACAAAACCCTCTCAAAACCTGGTGGCAGAAATTACTTACAAACAAGCTGCTGATGTTGTCCCTGATGGTGGGAAGATCTTGTGACACATTGAGAGACTGCTCCTTCCAAAAATTCATTCTCTGCTGAGCAGAATCCAGCCATTTCATTAACTCCTCAGAGTCTCTGTTGTAGCTACAAGGAGGAAACAAAACACAGAGAATCACATCCAGCTGAGGCTAGAATACATTTCCCATGCTCCAAGTTGTCCTGCATCTCTGAGAGATGCTATTCTGGCACCTCTGATCCAATTGCTTTTTGAGTTACACCCACCTGACCACGAGCTTTAGTAACGTTTGAAGCCGGTGTAGTTCATGGCCGACTTTTTTGGTTAAAGACAACCACTGCTCTTCCAGCTTCCCAATCTGGCTTCTTATTTCTGGACAGCTCACAGCAGTCAGCAATTTCTTCCCTTCTTTCACCATCTGGTACAGCCTGGCATGCTTTTCATCAACACCGATTTTGATTTGCTGTCAGAATATGGGAAGTTTGCAGAAAAATAGTATTTCAAAAACAGAAAACACAGCTAGGAAAACACATACCATTTGTTCTAAGTTCTTAATCTCACAGTGTGTCATGTATTTTATTTTCCAAATAAGAGTGGGGGTGGTTTTTGTGTTTCCTCTGGATAGATGAAGGCAGATCTCAACATACTTTCGTGCATTATCAGAATGACTGTGCTATGATTTAATGGGCTTTTCTGACCCATGCAAACCTCAGGCAATGGATAAACACTACCAGATCTTGCTGCACTTCAAACACATGGCTGTTCCCATCTGAAAGTTATTGTACTCCTGTTCTCCTCAAAGTTATTGTGCTTCCTTCAGGATCTATCCTATTTAAAAAGAAATGTTCCCAGTATTTTGAAGGAAACTGTTGGGATAATTATTGAATAATGGTGGCAGAGAGAAATGAAGAGGGAACAGTGAAGTCATTAAGGAAAAAAGACAGGAGTGGTCTGGTTTGCTTAGTCAGCATTTCACCATTACTATACTTCACTGAAAGGTCAAAAATAGGAAAGGGTAAAAAAGAAAAAAAAACCCAAAGAGCAGAGCAGTCCCAGGGAGAAAACAGAAAGTAGCAATTGTGTGATGTGCAAGTATCTCACTTCTCTCCAGGCATGTGCACTATTTTCAGCAGGGATATTTCTCTCACAGGAATTAACCCCCGGGGAATTTTATTCTGCCCTGTCCTTGAAACTGTGAAGGTCCAGTGCTGGGACTCTGTCCAAAAACGTCTTCTAAAGCTTTACTGCTTTGTTTCTGATTTCTTTACAGACAAATAAAAAGTGAAGAGCTAGTTAAGAACTTAAAGAGCCAAGGAAAACCAAGCATCTTCACACTCAACTGCTCCTGCCTCAGTGCAACAGGTATCAAAAGTACCAGAGGGCCACTATGACTGTAAATATCTACTACTGATTTATCACAAAAGCTTTACTGTAGCTGAGAATTTATTGGGAATGTCCTCTTTCATGTAGCCAACCAGATTAAATCACTATAGTCTTTTCTGCATTTATAGTCTATGAATCTAAACATCAAATTGGACTCAATATAAACCCAAACACTCATTAATTCAAAAACTTCTACAAGAGGGGCCCTCTGAAGACTGAGAAAGGTCAGACCTGTGAGGACTGCAGAACACACTGAAAATGCATCACTAGGGTCATTAAATACTATTTCTTCTTAATTTTATAAAATAACCATAAGGGCTGCTTTCATATCCTTATATTGAAATGCATTTAAAACATGGATAAAATATTTCCAGCTGGAGTTGAGGTTCTAAATAAAAATGTAGCTCTGCCATCAGAGATACAACTGCAACCAGGGTTGCAATAAGGGTTTAAATACTTGATATTTTCAGGTATTTGAAGGCACAAGGTATTTGAAGGCACAAGGTTGATTCTCCTCTTCCATAGGTTTTACATCATGTCATGAAAATAATTCCTGAATTCCAGAGAAGTGGCACTGTGTGCACTCCAAAGCTACTTGCTGTATTTGGGATCCATGGAGCCTGCACATCATTTTATTCCAAATATTTGCATTTCCAGACCAACTTCTAAAAGAGTTAGTCATTATTCCTACTTAAATGAACTTGCAGCCCGTGGCTGAAATTAGTAGTCTAATCTCCTGACACTTTTAAAAGTTGTCAGCTTGCATCCACACACAGGCAAGGAGACAAAGGAAACATTGTCCTAAAAATCATCATCATCATCTCTTATTTTAAGTAATCTTTTGGCCAGCTCCACAGATCCACAAAGAAAATCAGTCAGAGAAACACACAAAATACCTCTAGAAGTGCAATCCTTTCCATTAATCTTTCTTCAGTTTCTTCAACCAAACTGACAGAAGGCAACGTGGAGGCAAGTGTCTCTAACTCCTTATTGAAAACGAGGCATTCCTCATCAAACACCATCCATTCCTAGAAAATACACTGCATCATTAACATAGCACACATCCATCTGCATTTTTGCTACACCAGACTCAGGCCTTACTGTTTATTCTACCATCAGCAGCTCTTGCTTTAATGAAATGAAACACCAAACCAAGTGAATAATATGCAAATATTACAGTGAGATGATTTCACCACTAATGAATTACTTATTCATCCTCTAATATTTTCTAGGATTCTTATCTTAAAGTGGTGTACATATTTTTTAATTCTCTAGGGGTGCTTTAAGATCAAATTTTAAGTTTTATTTTAAAAAAATATTTTTGTGCCTTAAAGGGCTTGTCTGTCAGTCTGGTCACTCAAAAGTTAGGGCAAAAAGTCAGAAAGTCCCACCCACACAGGTGAGACTAATGGGTTAAAATGTCCACTTTCACAGATTTTCAAGAATAAAGTCAGTTTATTGACACACAGAGAGTAATCGACTGTTGTTGTCCAATGGAGATGGGAAAGGACAGCTACTACCTGAAGAGTCACTGGTGGGAAAAGAGTTGCTTTAGATGAAATATTTCTTCTTCCCTCCAGCTTTTACTTGGGGTTTTTTTGATTTATTACCTTTAACAGGCTCTGTAAGTGGATACCATACTGGCAGGCCTTCTGCTCCAGCAACTTGACTTCATTCACCAGCTCTCTCCAGAATTCCTCTCTCTTTTGCAGGACAGAAGGACTCACTCTCTTGGAAAACGCTTGCATGTAAGCCATGCGGGTCATGAGGTTGCGGAAAAAGTCCTGAAAAAAACCAAGTTAAAGCTTGCTCTTTAAGAGAGATCACACTCCCAAAGCAGGAGGAGACTCACTGAGAAGCCACTCAGGGCAGAGCTGGAGTCAGGAGCCTGCTACCCAAATTCTGCATCACCCCAAGATGGGCAGTTACTGATCATTTCACATTTAGTCAGAAACCAGGGATGAGTTGAATACACTGTTTTCATTTATACATTTCTAAGGAGAGAGATCTGCATTTATGCCTTCAGTTGGTAAGAAACACATCGATGTTGGAGGAAGATGAGGGAAGAAAGAGTTTAGCTATAAATACATAGTATAGCATGAGGGAATCATCACCAGACAATCATTATCCAGTTTGTTTCACCTGCATTCCAGGTGATTTCAAGCAGTAAGGAGCAGGCAGGGCACAATAATCCTTTAGTATAACTAAGGAAACAGTTTGATTTACTTATGGCTCTTGGCAAATGTCTGAATCTCAACACAGCACTTTTCCCCACAAAAAGAGGTTTCAGGGTTTAAAATCACTTCAGATCTCTTCAATCAAGACATTTTTCACTAAGAACTAATAACTAGTACAAGAATTTTGCTTAAGGACCATACTTGAGGCACAGTCTGTGCGAGCACCCTGAGTATTCCAACCAGGGTAGGGAAAACAGCTTCTCCTGTTTTCTTTGGCTTTGTAAATAAACTCCTAACATTTGGCTTTGCCAAGGGAAATTTGAGAGTGACAACCACCTGTGATGGACTCCTATGACTTTGGAGCAGTGGTTTGCAATGCTCAGCACTTTGAAGCAACTCCTAAGTGAGAGTTTCAGCTACATGGAACAGTTACATCAAGGCACTGACATGACAGAGGGATCTTCAAGTGACTAGTGCTGGCCAGGGCTTCTTGCCAAGTGCAGGACAGTGAGGATGCAGGGGCCTTCTCAGCACCTCACCCCGAACATGCAGCAGCTGCGTGCAGGGGACACCATCCCCTGATCTCAACTATCCTCCCAATGGAAAAGGAGCTGCTAAGGGTAAGTTTCCCCCACCAGATCAGGACGGCACAGAATGCTGGAAGGAAAGTCTTCCCAACTGACAGACAATTTCAGGAACCTCATTACTGATTTACTGTCAGTACTTAGAAGGACATGTGTTTTCCTGACATATCAATGTGTTCTGAGTGAAGCAAAAGTAGTAATTTATCACCACAACTGCACCTGCAATAACAACATCTCCTTTATATTTTAGTGGGTCCTATTTTAGTCTACTAAAAAACTGTTCTTTTTCTTCTGCACATACTCTAGTCCCTCCCCTATGCTATGAGCAAGTTATTCTCCATAACACTGGAAAGAAACTAGTCACAGAAAACAGTGTTCCTGCTATGCATATCTGAGCAGTGCTGTGATAAGCATCTTATACCTTGTGATTTTCTAGGTGAGACTGTAGAGCTGCTCTGCTTTTTGTTAGGTGCTTTGGATCTTGTGCCATCTTCTCTCTTCCAATAGCTACCAGCTCAGCAAACCCACGAAGCAAGTCCTCATACTGGCTTTCACTGATGGAAGGAGAGTTCAGCTCCACGTATTTTGCTTTCAGAATGCCCCACATGTCATCCAAAACATCCTACAATGTAAACACAATTTAGCAATTCATGAAGGACAGAAATGAATCCCACAAACCTGCACGTGCATTCCCAGAATACAAAATAACCATCAGCCTTTTGGCACTGTGTTCTTACCTCTAATTTATAAGCTTCCTGGATTAAGGTGATAGGTAGCTGAAATCTTTCTCCATGGCTTCTCAACTTTGCTACTTGGTTTTCAAAGTTTTGCAGTTCCAAAGCATAGGCATCAACTTTCTGAATGAAGGACAAAGTAAGCTATTAGGAAGAGTTCTGTTCCATCAGACTTTCCATTATCACTGGTAGGCTGGATCTCTGCTGTGGCAGCACTTCAGAAGATCCAGTGATCTTATAAACTAAATGGACAATACTGTTCATAACATAGTGTAGTCTCAGTACAACATTCAACATGCATTTCAGTTTACTAGTTCAAAAGCAGCCTTTAAAAGGAATCATGGACTTACTAAAAACCAATTTTTTTGTGAATCAGAAATACTCAGGGATAGAATCATAGAATAAATTGGGTTGGAAAAGACCTCCAAGATCATCAAGTCCAACCCTTGGTCCAACTCCAGTCCCTTTACCAGATCATGGCACTCAGTGCCACGGCCAATCTCAGCTGAAAAACCTCCAGGGATGGGGAATCCACCCCCTCTCTGGGCAGCTCATTCCAATGCCCGATTACTCTCTCTGGAAAGAAGTTTTTTCTGATCTCCAACTTCAATTTCCCCTGGTAGAGCTTGAGCCCGTGGCCCCTTGTCCTATTGCTGAGTGCTTGGGAGAAGAGACCAACCCCCACCTGGCCAGAACTTCCCTTCAGGGAGTTAGGATGAATTGAGACAAGTCCTCTCTGAAGGAAGGAAAGCTATGTACTTCAGGCATTCCTCCTCCAAGAGTGGCTAACCTGACAGAATATACCCAAGGCAGCAATCCCTGCTAGGGGATTCAGCTGGGAACACAGTTCTCAGTCTGGCAACCAATTATGCCTGTAAACAAGGTTATGAGGCTGTAATAAAATGTTTCCAGACATCCTCTTTGCTCCAGCAACAAGTAGGTAGATGGCCAATGACCATCCTAGGAAGGATATGCAGTTTGTTAATTTTTAATTCTCTGCTAATCCCTATAAAGGTCAAAGAAAATAGATTAACTGGTCAAATTCCATACGATAAAATGCTTATAAACGCTGCATGAGTAGGTAAAAACATTGGAGTCCTTTGCCACAAAAAAGCTAGTTTTACATATAAAAAGGCAAAACATGTGAAGTGCTGCATTCTGTGTAGCTCTTTCTCTTCCCTGTCATAGTATGGGATGTATTTGCCCTGAGAGATTGTGGAGAGACTGGTTCCTCCACTCCAACCACTATAGGAGCTGAAATTACGTCTGACTACAGGTTGGGGTATAGTGGGTGACAAATGTGGCAAATACTGAACTCTCTCCTTTCCCCATTTTAAAACCTAAGTGAGAATCACTCTTTAGAAAATACAGAACTTCATAGATTGCAGAAAACTGGAAATAATAGCTAAGGCTGTACAAACTCTCCTTTCCTTTGATTAAAATTACCTGAAGCTGTTCAGAAACATTGTGCCCATGTAGTTCATTCAAGCCTTGTTGTAGAGCAGCTTTTCTCTCAGTAAACTGATCATAGAGCAGCCTGGCTTGATTCTGCAAAAGAAACAAACATAGAAATATATCACATACCAGGAATAGAGTAATGACCAGACAAAATCACGCAGCAAACAAAATAGTTACCCCTTATGGCAAAAGCACATTTTTCTTCTCTAAAAGACCCACAGAATAAAGCATGTGCATTATGGGCTTAAAGCAGTAATTTGGAGAGGGAAATTCTGGAGTCTGTGTAGTGTAAAGAAGCAGATTACTCTGTCACAGTGATCCTCTATGACTGTAAAAATCTGTGAGATTTATCGAATTCTTCTCTTGTGAAAATAAGAAAATGAGCCATTATTGGTGACTGATGGAGCTCCATGCATTCTGCATAAATAAACATTGCAAGACTAGTTCTGCTGCTGTTTGGAGAGAACATCCCAGTGTTCTTCAAAGGAACTGCTTTATTATTCAGCAGTAAAGAGCCAGGCCATCTTGCAATGATGAGCACACTGGAGTTTTGCTAGACATTGCAAACTGTATTTCAAAATCCAGGCTCCTCCTTACTTCAGACTAAATACCTGATCTGAGTACTTTCCAGCAATAGTTATGGGATGTCGCAAACTACAAGAATCTAAAGAAAAGCTTCTCATTATCTGCTTTTCTGACAAAAAACAAAAAAAAAGGCAAATTTGCAAAACTGTGGCTTCTGCTACTGTGCTACAAAATCTAATGGAACAGTAAATACAGCAGGGTCAAACCAACCTCCAATACATTGCTAAAAGTATCCCAGTGTTAGGCATGGCACCAAAAGTGAGGAAGCCTGTCTCTCCCAGGACACAGCAGCAGAATCTATGAAACCCTCCTTGGCCCAATCCCTATACACAGAACTTTGCTTTAGCCTGGAGCTCAGCCTGCTTGGGATCTCAGGTTCCTTCCATACTTCCTGCATGCAAACTTTCTGCTGTGAGCCAGGCCTCTCCAGCAGTCAGCACTGCAGCAGCACTGGAACCAGCAAAATTAATTTGCTTCTTGAGAGGCCTAGACAAGTTTGTCTAGTAGCAAAAAGAAGCCCATTAGAGGTTGCTCATCTGTAACCCAAATGCATTAACACTGACAAGTCTAACAGATGCTGTGAAACAAGATGTGCATTTGGCAGTGGAGTACCAGATAATTGCTATTATGATCCAGCCCGGCTTTCATTGAGTTGCTCCTTGAAGCAGTGGCAGCTTGAGTTTGTTCCAGCCGTGCCTGCAAGTTGTTAAAGCACTCGCAGAACACGTCTGTGCTCCCACCAGCACAGCTAATGGACTTCAGGAGATCGTCCTTTTTGTCACTCAGATCAGCGTGAAGTTTTTGCAGCTCCACAGACAGGGTCTAAAGGGTTGAAAGAAAAATAACAGGAGTGAGAATGGTCTGCCCAAGGACTCTCACCTGTGAAAGGCATAAGGACTCGAGCTGGAAATTGTTAAAAGCAACAGGCCCAAATCTGTGCAATACCAAATACTTTGGTGCTGTTATTCCTGAAGAATTTCAGCAAAGCAGAAGGGAAATATCAGGCCATATATATTCTGTTGTAACAGAAATCCACTGGGATTTCTCCTTCCCTGAATGACTTAGGACAGTTACCTCATAAAGAGCCTGCTGCACGGCTGCCTCTTCGGTGGAGAGGACTGAGGTGTTTAACATCTCCTCCATGTTATTCAAACATCGGCTGATTGCCAGAAGCAACTCAAACAATTTTCTGTCCAAATTGGAAGAGACTTCCTCTGCCACATTATCCTGGGTAAATGCAAGCCAGAAGTTTTCAGTATATTCACCCAAGGAATGGCTAAGATTTATTCACTCGTATAAAGTTAGAGGTTTGGTCAGCTAATAATAAAATGGAATTAATTAAATACTGAGAGACAGACTCATGAGACAACTATATGCATGAAACAGAGCTGTCAGGGCCAAAGCTGAGACAATAACCCTTTATTTATAGGAGAATGGTTATGGTCCTACAGGTCTCTGAAGAATGGGCACAACAAATTTGTCAGCTCCAATCCTGCAGATTTACTGAAACAATTTTCCTTGCTTTATACAGTTTGAGGACTTTTATCCACACTAGCAATCTTTGGATTCAGGTAGCAGAAGTATCAAGCTGAAACTTGAAATGTCTCCTCTCAAAATCCTAAACTGATTCTTAAGTTATAGTCCATACCTGATGCAAAAGCTCACTACAGTGAAGGCCATTTGCAATAACATGAGTATTGACTGTTTCCCAGTGTCCAAGCAGTGTCTTGTTTCTAGAATTCCTGGTAATTTTTGCAATGCTAGGACATGCCATTTTTACCTGTGCATGCACCACATTTGCTTCCTGGCTCAGGTCTCCCAGCTGGACAGTGTAAGTTTTCAGCTCTTCCACAGTTGGGGTTCCTGCACCTGTGAATGTGCCTCGGGGCAGCATGTTCATCTTTGTTGTAATCTAACATTTGGAAAAAGAACATTGCAATTAGGTGAACAGCTCAAATGAAGACAGGGCTACAGGGAACAAAATAACACTCCTCTGAAAAAGCTTTAAAATGAAAGTTTCAAGGCATTATTATAAAGCACCTGGATAGCAGGGTTCCCTTTTTACTGGCAAAAATTGGGCAGGCTATGCCCTGATGGCAGATTGATTGAAAAAGGAGCCTTTGATTCTCAGCTTTAAGGGCTACAGCTGTAGTTTGTGTTAAGGCAACCCTCCTGCCCACTGCAGGGTTAAGTCTTGCCTGAAAAAGAGCTGACATTCATCCTTTTACACACCTGATATTCTTCCATGTATTGCAGCAATTTCAGAGAACAAGAAATCTAATTACTCTAATTTAATGTGAACAAAACTGTTAAGAACAGGAATTACAGTTTTGTCCAAGCAACAAAATACTGCAGTCTGGTCAGAACACAAACACAATGTGCTCTTGCTGCAGTCCAAACTCTGCTTTTGATATGTGATGAGAGAACACAATGGTGAACGGCAGAACAAAATTTTAGCCTGAGATTTGCTCTGACCAAAATGCCCTCCCTTGCAGGAACTGAGACTTTGCCCACATCCAGGAAAATCAGCTGGGAGCTTCCAGGCTAATTCTCTTATTTCTCTTGAAAGAATGAAGCAGATAATGTCTAGTCTGAATGTGAACTACAAAGGCTTACCAGGTGCTGCCATGCTGTGCTTGGTAGTCTCTACTTCAGAGACATGATTTACCTCAAAGTAAAATTAAAAGACAATCAGGTAAACACTATGCAGTAACAGTCTCCTCTGGAGAATGCTTGCACAGATTTCAGATGCTACAATGACAGAGGAAGATACACTAGTTGTTATGTTTACCACAACCAACTGCCCACAGAAAGAGTGTTTTACTGAACTTAAACAAACCTGAGGTTCCACAAGCTGACAGAGAGGAGACTTCATCTTTGATGACAGCTCTTGTTGTAAATATTGCCATTTATTACCCATTTGATCCTTTGGAGCCAAGGTGGGATCAGCCTGCTTGCTCTTTGAATCAGATTCTCCACTGCTGTATTGAGAAAACATTGTGAAAATGGCAAATACTGAAGCAGAGTAAGTAAAACACTGGAAGGTGCATTATCCCAATGTCCCTTTCTCAGGGCTGCTGCCTTTGGATATGGGTTGGTGTGTCTGTGCATTTGTGCAGCAATGGCTGTGAACGGGGGCACCCAACCTGCCTCCAGATGGGCCTGTGTTAGTTTATGGCAGGCATCAGTCCTGTATGACAGCAAGACTGACTCTGAACACTGGAGACAGCCCAGTATCAAGGAGCCTCCATTTCTTTAGACTGTTGATTGCAGAAATTCCCAGTTTCTGCCATTTTTCTTCTAAAGGCACACAGAACCAATGGTGCCACTGCAAAGCTTCATCAGGTTTAGGCAGTTTTCCATCACTGACTCTGGTTTTGTTATTTTGTACCTTGATTCTGATCTCTGAGTCATGCTGTCCTCAAGCTGTGGCTGCATTTTTTCCACACACGACTCAATGAAGTCAATGAGGCTTTTCTGCTCAGCTGCTTTGAGTTTCAGATCCTGTGCACAGAGAATAGCATGAACACTTCTGTGAGCTGTAATAATCTGAAATGATGATTGTGCTTTTCCAATCACATTCTAAGTGAAATAATTTAGCAATGAAAATAAGAATACATCTGTCAGAATAAAATGTACGTTTTGTATAAACATGACTACAAAACAAACAGTTTTCTGCAAACATGTATTTTTATGGAATGTATTTCTGCCTGAGCTGAAGTTTTAAAAGCAAACCCTATCAATCAGAAACAACTTATGCAGATATGGAAATGTAAAGGCCATTGACTGCAATCCTTACACAGAGAGAGGCAGGTAAGGGAAAATGGGAATTTATTCAAATATGAGGCTGAGTTCCACTGGTCAAAAGGAGAGCGTCGAGTGACAAGTGAGCAATTCCAGCAGCTCAAGCTGGATCATTTTCTCCACCTCTTTTCTAATAGCATCAAAATGGCAAAAGCTAATTTTCGGGTAGTAAAACAGAAGTAAGTTTGCAGAGCACAGAACATCTCTGGGTTTTTTTATTGTACTAAGAACCGCCTTGAAGTCATTGTGAGTTGGCCCATGGGAAAATACACACAAAGCTTTGGCTTCAAATTCATCTTCAAAAGTAATGTCAACGTGTGGATTCAGATTTCACAACACAGGCTTCAAGGATAGGAGATGGGAGGGATGCGTGATGCCATCTGAATCATGATGAAACAAGGCAAGAGTCAGGGTACCATCCAGGTTTTCGATATTACCAAACTTTGGACAGGGGATATTACAAGTGAGACCTTTCTCCATCCTGACAAACTTCTGCAGCAGCCATAAATGCATTGTCTGCCCCACCCAGAGGGGATGGGGAGCAGCCTGGCTCCTGGATGGGAGGAGAACTACCTGTGGGTGCTGGAGACCATTGTGCCAACTGAGTGGCTGTTTGGCAAGGGCAGGTTGGGGCACACTGACGCCATCAGAGTGCAGGATCTCCAGGGGCTCTGGGTCAGTCCTCTCCCTGTTGTCACCCTGTAAAGAGAGGCCTATTGGGGAAAGCTTCCAGACTTGACAAGAGAGCAGAACCCCCCCAGGTGCAGTTTGGGGAAAGGGCAAAAGCAGACCTGTCTTGGACTTTTCATACACAGAATCAGCAGCACGTGAAAAACAATTGCTACTTGTGCAAATATTTTTGTCCAGTTGCATTTACTGAAAGTTTAATCCACCCTAACCTGCTGCCAGGGTACTCACATTTCTCCCCCAACACTTACAGTTGCTTTGCTGTGCATGTTAGCAGATTAGGTGATACCAACCCTCCACTCTTACTGTTTGACCAAATTATAGGGAGATGTGCAATTTTTACTTAAAATCTCGGTCATGCACATGGATTTTCTATCTCTCTTTGCACACAGAGGTATTTCAACAGGAGCCTTTACCAACACTAATTCTCTCCTGGGCCATGCAAGCTTCCTTTTATACTGTGCTCCTCCAGCACTAGAGAGACTGTGGCTGCTCTTACACAAACACATCAGGTGGGTTCCTCTGATTCCCTGCACAACAGAGAGGGAACAAGCTCTGAAACCAGGAGTTCCTGTCTCATCCACTGGGAAACTCAGCAAAGACTGTGCAGCTGTAGTGCAGGAGAGCTGACAAAGTCACTGTCCTTGCCTTTTAAGCACTCTTCAAAGAGAAAGTTACTGAAAAACCTGTGATATTGTCCAGACAAACATCATGAAATTTTAAAAGCACTTCAACCAAACCAAACCAAAGCCCCAGTCCTTTTCCTGTATTCCTTGCAAAATGTTGACCTCTGTCACTGAGCACTCCCAATAGAAAAGATGCTGTTCAGAGAGTCATTAAAAATCAACAAATTGCTGCAAACTGCAAGTAATTATAAAGCACTGTAAAGTAGAATAAAAGCAACTGATATTTCTGATTGACTTCTCTCCCTTCCTGGCTTCACTTGGTGAGCTCCAACCGTTCTTCTGCAACTACAGGCCATTAAAGCACCACAACTCTCACTCTTGCTCTGCACAGCATTCATAAGCTTTACCTGCTCCTCACTGTACTTGTCTTGAAGCATCATCTGGACATTTTCCAAATTGCGCTTCACTTCCTTCAGCTTCATGGAAAGAGCCTCTGTCTTTTGTTGGTAATCTGCACTATCTCCACAGTCTTCCAGTAAAGAGAGGACCTTTTGTTCAATCTCTGATAACCTCACCTAGAAGGGATAGCAGATAATTATTCATTCTTAGAAGTACATCACTCCTTTCCTGATAACATTCTGAAGTCAATGCTCACACTTCTCCTGTCTGAAAGGAACAGAAACATACAGACAAAAGGAGAAATAGCTTGCAGCCCTCCATACAGGTTTTCTCCAAGGTAATATCTTTTTATTCCAAACAATTAAATAAATTTTATTCAGAGTTAGTTGTAAAATTGTTTCAAACAAGAGCATCTGCAGGAAGTTATATGAGCTCAGATATTCAGTAATAAGAGGAGAGCAGAAGTGACAGACTCCATTTGAACGCGACCCAGAAGACAACACACCTCAATGGGGGAGGCAGAGGCAGTGCACAGACTGCTCACATCACCCTCTGGGAGGAATGATGCTGAATTACCAACACAGAGCAATGTTCCCATGTGTCACCCAGGCCATTGGAAACTGCTGGGGTCTGGTTTTTGATTCAAGCTGCTGTGAATCAAAGTGCACCTCTGCATACATTAAACTGCAGTTTTTAAGGTGAGTATGGAGACATGTACCATGTCTTACCTGCAAAGTAATTAACTGTAATAAACTAACTGCTTTACATCATACACCCATATCTAAAGACTGTTCACCCTTGTCCTATGTATATTTTTGTGTAGGTCTTGACTAGGTTAGAAAATCCTCCTTCTCCCCTAAGGTCTCATCTTAGCATTAAGCCAGATGGCTTGAACCCAAGAGGAATTGAGCAATTCTTACAGTTGCCCAAAGACCGCTTGTTTTCACCAGCTGGAACTGCCCTGTTGAGGTCTCTGCTGACACAAACCGTGAATAGAATCCAAACATTTAGGATCCTAATTCCCAGAGAGTTCAGCACCTGAGCACTTGGCTGAATCACAGCCTAAACCCAGAGGCACTACTTGGCATGGACTCAGTTCCTATTAAAAAATAAAAACAACACCCAAAACAACAACAAAACAGGTGGAAATGTCTCCTAGTAATTTAAAATGGGGACATTTTGGTATTGGCTCCTTTATGGTGAATGAAATCTGTTGCTCCAGGTAGACTCAGTGCTTGAAGCAAACTGGCACACCAGAGTGGCACCACAGGGAGCTTCAGAGTGGTGTGCCTGCATTTTTGTTTCAATCTGCACATGCTGCATGCCAGGACTGCCTCCCACCCAGCCCCTCATGCCAGTTCTGTTTTCCTCCTCTCACTTTCACCAACAGGTACCACCCACTCCTTTTGTTCCATTGCCATGGGGCAAAAGGCTACCCTATGACTATTGCAGTAGGTCCAAGCATCACCACTGAGGGCAGGGGAAAAGCTCCATCTTTCTACCTGTGCTGGCAGCTTATAGCAAATAGTCCAAAAGTAGAATTTACCAGCTTGAAAACTCTCTTATACCAGTCTTTTAAATCACTCTCACAGAAACAGTGAAACTGTCAAGAGAAAAAAATACTCTTTTGTTTCTAGCTGATTTATTGTGATTGAAACTGATGAAAAATTGCCTTTTAATAGAGGATTTAAACCATACTGAGCCATGTTTTTGAAACCAATCCAAAGAAAAACAAAGCTTTAAAAATACTCCAGAATTCTACCTAAATCCCCTGGATGCATTCAGATCCCAACTCTAAAAATAGGTATTTCAACTAAGTCCTTACAAAGCTGCCCCTGAAACGGAAGCCAAGCAGTCACCTGTTCTCTGCACAGTGTGCTGAAGCTGATGAAGCAGGGAGAGAAGCAGCAAGCCCAGCTTTTCTGCAGACACACCCCCCAGGGAAGGGCACCTGGTTTGGATGGCAGCAGCAAACTGACAGCTCCGTCTTACCTGGCAATCAGCGAGCTGTGGCTCCACCATCTGCTGCGTTTGGGGGGTCTGAGGGTCTGACCTCAGGGACATTCTAGTTTTGTCTAGCCATTGTTCCAGCTCAGCAACCTGGGCCTGGCACACCAGGAGGATGGACTCGGGCTCAGGCCTCCCGCCATCCAGCTCTTTCCCTGGATTGCCCAGGGCCATGCAGGGCACTGGAGGCGGCTGGGAGCTCTGCAGCAAAGCACATGAAAGAAATGCGGTTAACTTTCTGGTTTGCAGTTTCTTTCCCCTCCCCTTACCTGGGAGAAATCATTAACTTTCACACTCACAAGAGCTCTGAAACAACCCTGCCACCGTGTTCCCAGACTTGGAGGGGGTGGAAGAAAAGGAAAAAAGAAAGAAAAAAGAAAAAGAAAGGGCAACTCAGCAGCCAGTCAGCCAAGATCTGGTGTAACAGGTTTCCAGGCAGTGATTTGCATTTGCACAGCTCTACCTGAGCACACAGGTAATACCTGAGTGCACAGGAAGTGAGTGACTCACCATTAACCAGCTCTTCCCTGAGGAGAGATGTTTTCCTGTGAGTTATATATAAAAGCAATGCAGTTTGGAGCTGCAAAGCAAGTGTTGGGCAATGCTTACAAGCTACTTGTGTGTGTCCCAGCTGTCAAATATGCTTTAGTCAGGCTCTAGGTCACCCAGAAATAAAGGGTGTACTTTAAGTATTAAATCTTTTGTAATTCTTATATGGCCTCCTTTAAGAGGGAATATTGCTTTGCACACTTGTGTAATGAGAAGTCCAAAGCGCTTGGAGATAATCAGCAGTTGCTTGGAAGGCTGCAAGGTCTGTATATGCCTCCACTCATGCAAACACTGGAACTTAGTACGTAAATAAAGCACAGTACCACAGGAACAAAACTACTTCTATGCTCCCATGGCTCTAGAGCATAAATTCAGGCAACTGTGATGGTCAGTGGTAGTGCACAAGCTCTATGTTAAAATGAGATTTGGCTGAAAAAACAGAGAGAAAAAATGCATAGTTTCAGCTATCAATGTCATCATAGAATGGCTGGGGTGGGAAGGGGCCTCTAATGGCCAACTAATCCTACCCCTTGCAATGAGCAGGGACATATTCCCCTAGGATCAGGTTGCTCAGAGCCCTGTCCAATCTGACCCTGAACATTTCCAGTGATGGGGCATCCACAACTGCTCTGGGAAACCTGTTTCAGTGCCTCACCATTCACAGAAAAGCCATTCTTCATAATAACCAATCTAAATTTACTATCTTTAAGTTTAGAACCATTACTCCATGTCTTATCACTGCACTCCCTCATAATTTGTCCACTTGGCCAAAAGCCACATCCTCTGCATGCACCAGAAAGGATGTGGTGACCCAGATGGAGCTCCCACAAATAATGCAGCCAATCCAGGTCTGGGGCTGCAGGGAGTTCCAGAGCCTGGCACTGGCACTGAACAGTAGCAGGGACAACAGCTGTGCAAGGTGTGACCAGGTGGACCATCTGCTCAGCCTGGTGAGGTTATGCAAGGAGAAAATTAGAAAGGCCAAAGCCCAACTAGAACTTAATCTAGTTGCTGCTGTAAAAGACAACAAAAATGTTACAAATACATCAGCAACAAAAGGAGGGCTAAAGAGAATCTCCACTCTTTACTGGATGCAGGGGAATAGTATCAACAAAAGATGAGGAAAAGGCTGAGGTACTTCATGCCTTCTTTGTCTCAGTCTTTAATAGCAAGACCAACATGGTTACCTGGGTTCCCAACCCTCTGAGCTGGAAGAGAGGGAACAGAATGAAACCTCCATAACTCAAGGGAGAATGGACAACAACCTACTATGCCACTCAGACATGCATAAGTCTATGGGGTTGGATGGGATCCACCCAGGGTACTGAGACAGCTGGTGGAGGAGCTGTCAATCCACTTTCAATCATTTACCAGGAGTCCTGGAAAATGAGAGGGGCTGAGGGGAGACATTACTGCTCTCTACAGCTACCTCAAAGAAGGTTGTAGTGAGGTGGGGGCTGGTCTTCTCTCTCAGTCAAGGGACAGGACCAGAGGAAAAGGCATCAAAGTTGCCCCAGAGGAGGTTTAGACTGGATATTGGAAACTTTTCTTCACTGAAAGGGTGGTCAGGCATTGGAACAGGCTGCCCAGGGAGGTATCACCATCACTGCAACTGTTCAAAGAACACGTAGCTGTGGCACTTAGGGACATGGTTTAGGGTGAACATGGTGGGGCTGGGTTAACAGCTGGACTCGAGAATCATAGAGGTCTCTCCCAACTGTAACAATTCTAGGATTCTGTGAAACTGCTCTACCACCACTGTGTTGCTCCTGGCCCTCCTGGAGTATTCATGTCTCCATCCTTTTGTGTATCACCCACAGGCTGCTGCACACTCCTCCCTTGGCCTCTGCCTGTCTTCTACAAAGCAGCAACATACATGAGTGTCAAACTCCTTAACTTCTCCTTCAACTGCCACTAAAAATCCCATAGTTGATATATGTTTACATCACTTGAACCCCTCCATTCATGCCTGCACGAATGCCAACAGCTCATTTCCTGAAAATACTTCACTTTGTCCCCCAACAAATTGCATTTTCAGGGAACAAATCAAAATTGATCATCACCAAAAGCAGCAATATGAAGAGAACCACAAAGGGTTGCAGGTATACACCATATCACACTGTAACAACTCCAGCAGCAGAACCACGACAGAACAGGGTCTCTGCCCACGAGGCGGGTCATACAACACACTCAGAAGGTCACCTTGTTCAGCTGCTTCAGGCCTTAAACTCACCATAGCCTGGCTGCCAACACCTGTACCAGGGCCTTCAGTGCTCTCCAAGGTTTGCACAGATGTTTCTTCATTGTGTTTACCGTGTGACTCAATTATTACATCCTCATCCTGTTGAGACAGGCAACAGTGGAAATATTTGTATCATTCTTAGTGAAGATGTAGTACTTCAGGATGGTTAGTGGTGGATCTGGTAGTGTTAGGTTTACAGTTGGACTCCCTGATATTAAAGGTCTTTTCCAATTCAAATGATTCTATGATCCATTGTCGTGTTGTGCTAGAGAAGTCTCAAAGAGCAGCAGCCACCCAACCTATCATGGTCTTGGCTCAGAAGTACTCACAGGGAGTGGTTTTGTTATGCCTATAACACTGGTGTAGAGAAACAAACAAGTCCACCTATCACAACGTTATTGAGACACAGAGAAGAACAGACAGAATGGAACCAAAATTGTAGCTGATGGGGTGTCTTAGATGCTGATTTTCTCATGTACCAAGCGAGGCTTTTTCATAAATCACTCCCCATATTTTAGAGATTTTCCAGGAATCAGTGAAACAAATTGCTGCTGCTAAATATGCATTTCTATCTTTGGGGTTTTTGTACAGCCAAAAGGAATTAGAATAGTAGAATCATTTAGACTGGAAGACTCTTTAGGTCACTGATACAACCAATATGTGCAACAGAAAAAGATATTTTAAATGGCAAGATTTAGTGTGATATGGAGGATATGAATCAGGCAATCTTGTCCTGTATTTCTACAATTCTCTTGCTTTGCAAACTTCAGCAATACCTAGGACAGATCTTTTCCACAAAGAAGAGTTCCCATCCCCATGGAGATAAACCTGAGTGCATTACCTGAACAACACCATCCGACAAGGTACCAGAAGACCAAGAGGTTGCACTGTCTTCCTTGTGCCTCTCATGATCTCCTTCTGAAGGCCAAAAGCTTCCATCTTTCTCTGTGGCTGTACTTCCCTTTGAAAGCAGTAACAGCTCAGCTTTAGCTTGTGAACAGGAAGGTCACATATTCCTTCAGGCAACGTAAAGTACTGCAAACTTCCAGTAACACTGTGCCCCATTTCTGCCTTGTTTATCTATTTTATTTCCCAGATCCCTCTTCTCCCCTTGCTCTAGAGTTCTGCTGTAAGATGAATGGCAGCTGGATGACACTCATAGTTTCCTCTAGGGACCTCAGAATATTTTCATTCTCATTATTTCGAAAATAAATTTAAAAAAAAAAACAACAAAGAAATAATCTTTCTGTCCTGTCCCCTAGGAAGTCCTGCACATAAAAAAAGCTTCACCAGTGAAGGTGCAGCATTAGAAACCTTGAAACTGAAGTGCTTGGATCAGAGTAGTAAGGCACCACCTCTATCCAAGCTGTTTGGACTTCTCTGCACTGTCTAGCCAGGGAGGGGTTTTTTTCCCCAAAAGAGTTAGCATCATCATGAATCTTTATTCCCAGCTTCAGTTCACCTGGGCATTCAATTCAGACTCCACAGATTCAGAGCAAGGTGTTGGGCAGTGTCTCCCAGCTTCTCCCACTCTCCCAGAAATCTCCTCTCTTTCAACCTTATTCCCAATAACCTGATCACAGCCTTTTTTTCTTAAGCTCAAACCTACAAATAATTTTTGTTGTTTCTTTTACATTTTAGCATTTCAGAGGCTGTCTAACTTTCTCAGAAGCCCAACTATACATATAAACAAAGGTATTTAGGCCCCTATTTTGCCACTAACACTTCCATAAAGGGCATATGACTGTATAAATAAGCAATGCCACCAAAAGTAGGTTCACATCTCTCAGAATGAGGCGCTGTGTAATACTGGCATTGGAATATGAGTGCACTGGGTTGAGTGCAATTTCTTTGTATCCTGAAGTGATAAAATATTTGAATATATTCTGAAATATTTCAGATTTACACATTTTTTGTAATCTGTCCACTAAAGTCTTCTATCTTACATACACAGCTGTATATACAAGATATATACTGAACTCACCTTGCTATGGGAAGAATAGTCTTCTGATTCTTCATCTAAGGAAGGTAGAAGGGATACCACTCCTCTTTTTTTCAACTACAAAAATACCCACAAAGAGACAACCCAATTAACCATGACAAGAACAGTAAACCAAAAGGAAGTTACCAACTGGGGTTCATTTTTGGAGAAGCACTGAACATCTGGCACCCTACATTAAAGCAATTGAAAGCTCCAGGTATTCAGCATCTCTGAAAACTGGGACTTGATGCCATTTAGTTTCACCATCCCAGCTATAACAAGGACAAATTGCATTTTCCTCCATGAAAATATTTTCTTCAAAAATCTCAGAATAACTGATTATCAAGAAAACTACACATGGATCATTTTGCTGTTGAATCTGCCCACGACACAAAATAACCCCAGACACACCTTCCTTGCCTTCTCCTAGAAACGCATCACACTCAATCCTTTTGGGGCCATTCAGAGGCACAGAGGGGAGGAGAAACAGTATTGATTCACAGCTGCAGGGGTGCTCCTCCTCTGGGAGGAAAAAGGGTTATTTACCTTCCCTCTTTGGCTCTCAGGTAAATGATCACTTACCTGCTGACCAGAAACATCAGCTCCAATCAAGTCACTCTGTGCTAACACAGAGATTGTAGAGTCATCTGCTGAGTCAGGCACTTCTTGCTGTAAACGTTGGTGAAGCTCAGACATGGAATTCTTCATCCTGGTGAGGACATCTTCCTTTCTTTGGCACAGCCTTACAATCTCTTCTTTTACAGCTTCCAGATCTCCCTAGGGAGCAACAACATCTGTAAGCATCCATTATTCTTACTTAACCAAACAGTAACGTAACAGATGAGACCAGCGGTGCATCTTACTGGGACTGGGGCTAGTTTCCCTTTTTCCTTTTTCAAGGCATTGGGACAGTTCCCCATTTTCACTGCAGGAGTTATCCAGATACATGAAAACAGCAGCAGCAGATTCAGCCCAGGACAGCACTTGCCACTGGTAATGCAGAAGTCAGTAGTCTGGAAGGAAATGTGGCAGGCTGGAACTAATTCTAAGTAGCTCCTGCATACCCATGGGAACACGAGTTTCCTTGAGGACAAAGGGAATGCAGATGGGTTACATTACTCTGTGTGTCAGAGCAGGTGATGTTAACTTCCAACTACCTTCCCTGGAAACCTGACACTAAACATTTAGGACAGCCTTGATGAAGGCAAAGTCAGCAATATGGGATAGCTCAGGGCTGAGTCTTTGTTGGAGCTAAAGAAAGGAAACAGATAATTTGGTGGGTTTTAGGGACATGTCTAGGGCCAAAATGATCCCATGTCTTTGAGTGTGATACTGGGAGGGTCCCCCACAAAGTGCAAGGAAAATATTTAGTGTTCCGCATGGACTAAACAATAATCCAAGTAACTCTGCACTAACAAAGGGGGAAATAAATCTGTCTTGTTCTCCTTCCTGGCCACAAGTACTCCAGCCAGTATTCTGCTCTTAGAATTTTCTGCTAGGGCTTTCCTTAACACCCAGCCTTCAGGTGAGCGAAGCAAGCAGAACAAATAACAGAGTAAGACAGGGCAAGGAATAAATTGCCTTCCTCTCTTCATTAAGAAAAGTGTTAAAGCTCTTTGAAGCATTGCTGCTTGCTTGTAAAACCAAACCCTGCCTAAATATCCCATTACACACTGGGCTGAGTTGATCAGAGCAAACTTTGATGCTGGGCCTGAAATCAGAACAGCAATGACTCCACATCATGCCCTGTCATTAATGATGTTATGCAAGTAAAAATCTGTGAGAGATGAAAGCAGTAAGACTGCTGGTTCTGTCTTGGCTACAGCTTATTCTGTTAACAGCTCCAGCGTGGTGGCACGACAGGGAAGGTGGAGGCAGAAACTCCAGCAAATTTTTAAAGGACAGGGGAACTCTGCTCAGACATGGATGTGTTTTTCACACTCAAAAACACAATATAAAATCTTGCAAAAGTAGAGGCAAGAAAATGTCATTGGAATGAAGAAACAGACATCCATGACAATTTGGCATTTATAAATGTCCACTAAGAACAGTGTATCTGTTTGTTTCATTGCAGCAAGAGACTTTCCACCATACATTTACCAACTACCGTTTTGCAAATTGATTTAATTAATTAGCCATAACTTCCTCACAAACCAAATCTTTATTAACATCACTTCTTTATCTGAAACCTCTCAATAAGATGGGCAATTCCATTGCCCATTGCTATACTTGCAGCACTACAGTTCTGAAATGGGTTTTCTACTAAAACTAGAGCTAATTAAACAGAAAATCCTACACTCAAAGACAAAAACAAGTAAGAATCAGGAAATGAGTCACGCTTAGTGCTACATCAAGCCTCCAGCACCCAACCAGCTGACAGCAGAGCAGCCATGTACTTAGGAGCCTACTGAGTGATTATAGTTATTAGGCAAGTACAATGTAAGTGTATTAACTTTATTGTGACTGACTGGAAAAAGCTGAGCATTTCAGAGGCAATTTATAAATAGTTATTACATTTAATTAGTAATTTCCTGACTTCTGCAGTGCTATCCTTAAAACACATCTTATTTTTGCATTAACAAATTAATTCATCCATTACAGAAAGCTGCTGGCTTCAGGAAGAAAAGCAACACGTGTTTATCAAACACAGTGTGGCAGTAAGGATGAGGAAAGGAGTCTAGGGAATCTAACCCTAACCAGAATCCCCAAACGTACAACTACACAGTCAGCAATCAGCAATGGACTCAATTGCCTCCTTATACCCTATCTACCCAGTTGCTATCTCAGGAACATTAGCAGGATGCTGAGCACAGGTCAGTTATCAGAGCTGCATATTGTTTCACCAAAACAGATGCCAGCTGTCATGAAAACAGTACTGTTTTTCTTAGAAATTCATATAGGTGCAAATGACACATCAAAATCAATAAGGAGTATATTATGAAAGATAAACCCAACTTGCAAACTAGTATTAACTGTAATGAATTGCATGGTCACATTATGGCATTCAATTGCCTGCTTGACTTTGGTGGGGAAGGTAAGCACATTGCTAGTTCTCAGTGCTCTGCATCATCATGTATTGTTAGTCAGGACAAGTAACACACATGAGAGAGAAAACAACCAAACCCACCTCTGGACAATGAGTCTTCTGAGCCTGAGGCTGATCTTCATGTGATATTCCAACCAAGTTGTTCTTTAAGAGTTGTTTCAACTTTGCAATTTCTTGCTCACATTCTTCTGTTTTCTTTACAGTTTCCTGTGGAATAGTGATATTCATAAATAATTTTGAATTAAGGAGTACAGAAACAAACCAGTCAGTATTGCAGCAAAGTTGAACTGTAGTGAAGCTTCCTTTTTATCTGCAGTTACCTGTAACAGAAACTGTGTTTTTCTGCTAACTTTGCACAATTTCATTCATCCTCACTGAGTTTATTATTCACTTGATAAAGACAAACAAACTGCTCTACCCACCAGTCAAAGTCTGGTGGAATATTCTGCCTAGGAGTACATCTTTACTTACTCCAGAGCAGAACTATGAATTTGGCTATAAAATGGAAACGGAGCACATTTCATCACATTTGTTACAATTTAAAAAAGGTTGGGAAAAAAAAGAGAAATTACAGGGTTTCATACCGAGGTAGAAAGCCTACCTGCTTTTCACTGCTGCTCAAGTCTTTACTGCCAGCTAGTTCTGCACTGTCCAAAAATGAACTGCTGTACACCAGGCAGACACTGCAGTCCAGAGGATAAGCCAACTGCAGTATCTGACAATTTGAATACTCCCCATAACAATGGTAAATATTCCCACCATGTCAACTTCCTCTTCTTACATGGCTTGTAGGCAAATGTATCATATGTTATAAACAGCCAAATTCACTTTTACTCATTTGACAGTAACAGCAAAATCTCATCATTGCATTGGTGAGGCCACACCTTGAGTACTGTGTTCAGTTCTGGGCCCCTCAGTTCAGAAAGGATATTGAGATGCTGGAGCGGGTCCAGAGAAGAGCAACAAGGCTGGTGAAGGGACTGGAGCACAAGTCCTATGGGGAGAGGCTGAGGGAGCTGGGGTTGTTTAGCCTGGAGAAGAGGAGGCTCAGAGGTGACCTCAGCACTGTCTAGAACTACCTGAAGGGAAGTTATAGCCAGGTGGGGGCTGGTCTCTTCTCCCAGGCACTCAGCAATAGAACAAGGGGGCACGGGCTTAAGCTCTGCCAGGGGAAATTTAAGTTGGATATCAGAAAAAAATTTTTTACAGAGAGAGTAATCAGGCATTGGAATGGGCTGCCCGGAGAGGTGGTGGATTCACCATCCCTAGAGATCTTTAAATGCAGATTGGACATGGCGCTGGGTGCCATGATCTAGTAAATGAACTAGAGTTGGACCAAGGGTTGGACTCGATGATCTTGGAGGTCTTTTCCAACCCAATCGATTCTATGATTCTATGATTCTATGATTCAACCCCCAGGCTTCACTGTCCATGCAGATATGGCCAATCTCCCCACACACTTGTATTTGTCAGTCACAGCCTGTCATGATGTCTCAGGTAATTAGGAAATTGTTGTATCTACAAGTCCGAATACTTGATGAAAACACTGAATATGCACAGCACTTGGTGCCCCTGTTTTCTGACCCACAGGCTGAGAACCAAAGGCTACCTAAGGACTGTTCCTCAGGTGTCTGCGAAAGGTAATGAAGGAACAATGAAGTCAACAGGCTTGAACTCACTCTGCTGATAGCAGCACCTCAACGACCTGACTGGTCACAAATCTCACTGCAAAGTCTGCAGACTCTGCCTTTCAGAGCAAAGTCTCTCCTGCTAAGAATATAACAGTGCCATGTCTTCAGTCACTTCTTCAGAGAAACCCTCCCTCTCAAGAAAATGCAGACTAATAATATTCTGAACAATCATTATTTTACCTACAGGTTTTAAAAGTAAAACTATTTAAAACTATTTTCCTTAATTATAAAAAGAAAGTAAAATTGAAGAGTAAGATATTTAATTATGGTCTATAATCTTAGTGCCATAGCTGAAGAATCAGAGGAGAAAAAAAAAGAATATGTTTTCTCTTGCTCAGTTTTAATGAAAATGTAAAAGACCTTCTAAAAGGGAGATTCCTCTTACTCTTACTCACACCTTCACTTCCGTATGAATAGGAGTGTTTGGTAACAGGTTAAGTGAGTAGTATCTCAAATTTCCTTAACTAAGGAATATGAATATTCTGCACATAGACTCCAATGTCTTCTGTCATGGCCAAAGTGTGATAAAGTCACTTGCCTGAACGTAACTCATCTGTTCCCTGCCTTCCACTCAGGGACAAGAAAATCTGATTTTATCCTTTATCCAATGCACCAAATTATGCCATATATGTGAGACTGAATCTCCTCTTACAAGTATTGCCTTGCTTTTGAGTTATTTCCTGCTTAACATTTGCTCTTGACTTTTCATATTGCAGTAACACTAGAAGACCTAACCATGAAAAAGGCCCACCTGTCCATAGTGTATTTGTTTTGGAACAGCTTAGTGAAAATGAGCTCAGTAAATAATCAGATACGCAAATACTGCCATTCTCTTGCACAAAAAAACAGAAGAAGCAGATGTGGCTTCCAACTTCTCTTCCTGATGACATTATTTAGGTGTGGCACTTAAGAGGCCATAATAAAAAGCAGAAGGTAACATTCACCACAGATCTAAGCCACCGAAAATCCTGCCCCAAGGCATTTACAACACCTATTGCAGGCTTTGTTTCTGCTACAGTTTGTTAGGTGTTATGATGGAACTTCATCATACAAAAGTTACTGCTGCAATGTCCCATTGCATAATCCACAGCAAAATATGGGCAAACTCATCCAAACACTAAGCCTCAAGGAAAGAAACCCTATGGATGTCTTTCTACAGGAAGCTTACTACCTTTTGATGCAGCACTCAAAATGCTGTATTTAAATAGCTTTATCCTTTGTTATATCCTAGCTGGTGCTACACTTGTATTGTAGTACTGCTGCTTTCAACCCATTTAAGTGCACTGGAAAAATCTCTTTTGCACAGCTTGATATGCTAGCTGGCAAGAATTGCAATTTTTCCAATCTGTTTTCTCACAAAGAAATTTCACTCAGCTACAGATTGATGGATGTTTACAATGTAAAGGCAAATGCTGAGCAAAAAAGGTTACAGCTTTACAAAAAGGGGAAAAACCTAAAGCTTGACCTAATGCTCCACACAAACCAGTCAGGAGCATCATGGTAACAATTCAATTGCAGAACACCCTGTTTCTGATGGTTTTTAAGTGTTTTGAAAAGCCTCAAGTATTTGATCTCTGAAAAAGGTACATTTTACCACATACAGACCTAAGAAGCTGTATGGATTTAGAATAAAAAAGGGAGGAGGGGGGAGGAATCATAGGGGTAATATAGATTTCATACAGTCATTGCTTTTTTTCCTGAACTCCAAGCATGTATTAGTCATATGGCATTGTTTGAGGTTTTTTTTCTTAGCCTGGTGCTTTTAATTTCACAAACTGAAAATCAAAGATGGACATTCACATTTAGCTGTCATTGTGTCTGCCTGGCCTTTGAAGTGTCCAGTTAGATGTTCTAGAGCATTCTGCTTTACTGTACTAGGTTAGAAAAACCACATCAGCAAAAATAATGTAACATTTTTCTAGGTGCTGTCATCATCCTGCCAAGAAATGGGTGGGCCACATGAGAATTTTCACACCTCTGCTGATGTGGGAATCTGCATAACCCAACTCCAGATTGCCTCCAACCTGGGCAATGGGGCATGGCAGGCTCTGAATTAAACCCTCCCTGAGCTGGTACAACCATATTGGTCAGTGAAGTGCTGCAGGGAGATTCCTTCATATTTGGAGCTGTTCCATATCCCTCACTGCCCCCAAGTTAACACTCACTGACCTGCCAGCACTGCCTTCTTCTAGGGCTGTGTGTCACACCAATGCTGTTTTATCACTTCTGTTTCCAAACCTGGTCTGGCCAACAGCATCTCCAAACTCCCTGTCACATGTTGGCCTCCCTCAAAACAGTGAATTAGCCAAGACACAGCTGCCGGAAATGGTCCCTTCCCTGACTCACTAATTTGATTAATAAAAGACCTGCCGCTGGCAGCAATTTCTGTCAACAAGAACTTTTATGGTCAAGATGAGTTTAAAGACTTGAAGACTTCAGATATGGACACCTGAATCTAACACCGGACTTCATCAGTGCAAAACTGGGTCCTAAGTCACCTGAGCCTTCATTTCTCCTACAATATGTTAAACCCACATGGTGTCAGCTGAGTTGGAAAACTGAAATGTATTTCAAACTATTCAGTGTGCTTTGCTGCAGTATCAAATTAAATAGCAAAAAAAAAAATCCCCAAACCATTAAATAGAAGACATAGTAGGATTAACTATATGCTTGTAAAAACAGTATTGCTTAAAGATCAAAATCACTATAAAATAAAGGTGGTTTAGGAAACATTAAAAAAAAAAAGTAAATTACCTCCAGTAGGTCATTTTGTTCTTTAGTAATTTTTTCTAATTTCTTCAGTTCTCTCAGGAGTTTTCTTGCTCTTTGGAAGACTGAGAAAGGTTGCATTTTCACCCCTGGTAGCTGAAGTGCTTGTTCATAGGACTGTATATGAACAATAGTGTTCTGCATGGGACCAACATGCTCAAGTATAACCTATTAGGATAAAAGACAGATAGTGGATGTGATACTGAGAAAAGTCAACACTGAAAATTTATACTACTGTCAATGTGCAAAAGCTCTCTTCAGTCAGTTTCTCATTTAAGAAGAATAATTAATCCCCATAGGGGCCATTCACTTAAGAGCTGGACTCAGTGATCCTTGTGGGTCCCTTCCAACTCAAAATATTCTGTTATTCCATGAATCTTGGAACAAATAAGTGAAAATCCATGGTGAGGTTGTCTAAAGCAAGACAAAGATACAGTCCACATTTACAATTCTGGGTTTTCTGCATATATAAAGTTTGCACAGGATCACATTCAGATTAGGTGCTATTTACTAAATGGGTCATTTCAAAGTAGAGCATTGAAGACAGTTAAAAAACTGGTGCAAACCCACTGATGTCACTCTAGTAAATTCTGGTTTGTGTCATTTGTCTTGCAAACCAGTGATTTTACGATGGTCCTATGAACAAATTTTTTATTTTATGATGGTCCTATGGGGGAAAATATCTGAAGAAGGCTTTCCTTCAAAGACAGCATTTCATACCACAATACCTTGAATGAATGCACAGTTTACAACCACCCTTATCAGTTTTGGATGAACAGAAATATGCAGTTTCATACCACAATATATGTTTTATGGAAGACTCAGTGATCAACTTCAACAATAGAGAATGGTAATACCAACACAACTCCTTGGTTGTCCTAAAAAGTATGAAATCCTACTGAGACTTCATTCAGCTGAGAACTTCAGAAGAAAAAAAAAACCAAAAAAACATCTAGAGGCTTTTTAATTCTAACATTTTTCTTAAAATTCCTCTCAAGATGATTTCATTTTAAAATGGCCCATTTGGAATAGAGATACTTATTCTCTCTTTCATAAGCATTAGGAATCTTTTGTTATTGGCATACTATCCTGGCTTTGATTTAAATTAAGGAGGAGGACAAACATTATTTTCCAGAAATATTACTTTAGTTTTTCCATACAATTTAGTCACTACAGAATTGTTCTCTGGGTAACAAAGTTGTAAGAAGTACAATGACATTTTTATTCCTCACTTGAAACTGAACTTTCTGCATTTCAGTCAGGTAACACTGTGGACTGCATGTGATATGAAATAAAAGATACCACAATGCTTTGTCTTATGCAGACAATAAAAATAACATCTGGTCCATGTATATTTGCAGTGAAATCCCTTCATGATGAAATGATTTTATGGTAAGTCACCTCAGCCTACATTTCCAGAAATATCTGCTAAATTTTGTCTCCATTTTTTGAAAAATAAGGCCTAAATTTCCAACTTTTAGATTGTACTTGGTGCCAAGTAGAATGGTGTGCAGCAAGGGTTGCTGAAAAGCAGGCCATAAACTGCCCTAAAAATGGAGATCCTCAAGTATGGCCGCTCTATCTGACAACACGTGCTGAAGTTACACACTCAAGTACTCCATGGGCATGTTCTCACAGGTGCTTTAATTTTAAAAGGTTTTGTTCAAATCATGGCTGTGCTCCTTGAAAAGGTCTCTCAGCAGTCTCACCTGAGGGTTATATTGATCAGATGTCTTGGAGGCAAACTGGAGTACTTTCAAATGAAACTACAGCAGAAGATGCTCTCCAGGAAAGCTTCTGAAGACACCCAGCTACTAATGGATGTCCATTCTACAGGATCAGTCCAAAGTAAGCCCCCAAGACACATACAACACAGATGTCAAGTCCTCTACACCAACTGTTTTGCCCTCCCAATGTGCTCCTTTTGGACTGTGGACTACTTGCTACTGTAGAAACACAGAGCAGAAACCATGACTGAAATAACACCTTCAATCTCTGACCCCAGAGTTAGAATTTGTGTCATACTAACATTTGAAGATCACATACTACCAACTTGTTCATGGTGGTTAGCAGTCACTAAGCACCCTTGTGGTTCTGAAAGCATACTTGTGCTAACTTCTGCACATATATATAGAGAAAAAATCCTATACAGGAGTTTTCACACACCTGTCCATGTTTAAGTTGGTCCTTAGGAGAAAATTCTAACAGATTTTCTGATGACAGGATTGTCCTCATTTCTGCAACATCCTTTTCAAACACTTTCACATGAGATTCAATGGCATCCAGTTCCTGGATTTGGGGAACAAAAAGAGTATTTGTAGATAGCACAAATACCAAAGCCAGCTTGCATTTCTGCCTTTCACTTAAATTTAAAGAGAAATACTGAAAAACAAGTGCAGCACATTAATGGATGCAATCAATCAAAAGGCTGGTTATTATATATTACTTATCATCATAACTTTTGAAGTAATTAAGTTTTCAGGGTCACCTGGTCTGTTTTAAACTCTGAATACAGAACTGAAAGATCCTTGAAAATTCATATTTTAAATTACCAGTAGTGAGAAGACAGTTTCCCAGTGGTGACAGATAACAGCATAGGAAATGAAACTAATTGCACTGTTGCTGTTTCCTGTGCAGAGTCTTATGGAAAATGAATCACATACAGTACAGCTGCTTATGGATCTCAGAGAGAGTCACAGAATCGATCAAGAGGCCTCTGATGTCCATCAGAGCAGGTCACTTGAGGCCTGATCCTGTTCAGATTGGCGTATCTTTAGTGATAGAGATGTTACCCCATGTCTGGGCCCCTGATCCAGTGTTTGACCGATCTCACTGCAGAAAAAATCCTTCCTAATAAGTAGATGTAATTTCCTTTGTTATTCTTTAGGTCTGTCACTGCTCATCTTTTCTCTGCACACCCCAAGAAGAGTCTGGCCCTGTCCTGTCTATAGTCTCCCATTACACAGCAGCAGACACCAGTAATATCCACACCCCCACCCTCAAGCTGTCTCTTCTCCAGGCTGAGCCAACCCAGATTCCCAGCCTTTCCTTCTACACCCTGTGTTAATCCTGAACCTTACAGTTTAATTAGTTACCAAAGGCCTCTGATGGTTTGTTTCCAAACAATTAATTTCCTCGCTTGGAACAGCTTCTAAAACCAGCACACCTTTTCCCTGTGCAGGTAATATAATCCACATTTCATAACATATGATGAAGTTGAGATAAACAGCACTCATGGGTCGCCCAGACTTACATCAGCCACATGCAGGATCTGGGGAAGAATCTCTGCTATCTCATGCTGTAAAGTTGCTACTTGGTCATCGATTTCATGAAGCTGTTGCATTACACTGCCCGTTTCAAGGACCGGTCTCAGCTCCTCCAGCTCCACATAAACACCATGCAGAACATTCTGCTTTTGCTCTGAGTCTTCCAAAGCCATCTGGAGGCAAAACAAGAGCTTTGTTTGATCCATCAGTGCTGAACATTGAAGTTTCACAGAGCTTAGGACCAGAAGGAACCAGTTTCCTGTATGTCATTGACTGTTGCATGTATTCCCAAAAATTTAGCTCAGACTAAAACACTCCACCCCTATGGGAACCAAATTATTGCATCCTGCAGGCAGAAAGCTGAGACTGATGCCATGATTTTAAGGGAAACAGTTAGATAAGAGCATGACAGAAGGCATGAAGAAGAACATTTCAAACTCAGAGAGAAGTCCCACACAAGTGGTGTATGAGATCCTGCAGAAGATTCCTGTCCAGCTCCTGTGCCAGGGCTGACCTTATCCAACTGAGACAGACGTGTCAGCTGGACACCCAAAAAGGGTTTCCTGCACACCAGCCTGCAGAGGGCAGATGTAACAAAGTGCTCCAGAAAATATCAGGCCAGTCGTGCATGATGGGAAGCTTCTTCCCATCTCCTGCAGTGAACTGTTTGAGCTTTTGGAATAATTGAAGCAAATGTCCTCATGAAGAACAATGAGGGTTGCAAGAAGTGCAGGTGGATCCAGTTATCTGGATGGCATGTGAAGGAAAGGACTGAATGCATGTCTCCACTCTAACACAAGCCCTGGGTGTATTCCCAAACCCAGCAGTTTCACATAAAACATTCCAAATCACAAAACTAGGAAACAATAAACTTTTGTCACAAAAAAATGTTCACAGGTTTCGGAACTCACAGTCTCCCCATTGTGCTTACATGCTTTGTAACATATCAGTCCAGAAGGCCCTACAGCTTCTTGTATGGAATTCTTATTAGTTTTAATACAAAAACCTATGTTTAGAATACCAGCTTTCTCTTTTGGCCTAAGTCAAGGAGTGGCTGTATAGAAAACTTGAATTTAAAAAATAAAACCTGCCAGAAATTCTCTTGGCACTTCTTGCCTGGCCTGATCTTCCGTGTCATGTTACAGACATCTGATTTCTGAAACTACCAATCAGAATTTCCTTCAAGATACAGCGAGAACAGCCATCCAAACTAAAATTCACTTCAACATTTCCACCTAACACACCGACATGAAAATACCATTTTATGTTTTTGGATCACATACACACAATACAGAAAGATCTGTATGTGTGCAGGCAATATATATTATAGCCACACAGTGGGGTTACAGAGGACAATCACACATTTTTGGAAGATAGATGTATAACACCTCAGTACTTTCACAATATAGATATGTCCAACATCTGAAAGTATCCATATTTCATGAGTGCCAAGCATAACTATTTTTCACTTAAAGGCTTTACTGAAAATGGTAAATTATTTATGTCAGTAAGACTAAAGAATGGGAAACTGCATCTGTATAGAGCAAGCAGTTCTGACAGTACCACAGATCTGCACCAACACTTACCTGAAGGTCATCACTGTATTTGTGTAAGCTTTTTGCAGAGTCATGCTGAGCATCTGCTCTTAACAAACAGTTGGTGCTTTCCATCCACTCCCTCACATTCTTCAAGAGTTCATCATACTCTTCCATCTTGTTGGCAGCCTAGGAAATGACAAGATTTAACAGAAAGGCACAAGTGAACTGGTGGTCACTATGTAGGATAAATGCATCTATGGACAAGATTAAAAGAAAACAGGATGTGTTTTCATCATGGCCAGTTAAATTAGTAGAGTGAAATAAAAATCATTATTTTTCTGACACAGTTTCATGATTTCAGGCTACCTCCTCTAACCAATGTAATTTTGGTGCTTACATGCTACATTTCATGGGGGCATTGTTCCAGTTTGGATGGCAATGTTGCTTTAATGAACAGCCCATCAGCTTAGTAAGAGAGAACCATCTTTGCACCCACCCAGGGGCACGAATTCCCCACATTAATCCCCCTCACCCACAGTGCAGAGCTGCTCCTTTGGAGTGGCAGCTGGGGGCAAGTTTACACTCCAGAAACTCTGGCTGTAATATGTCAATGCACTTACAGCAGGATTGTGACTCTCTACTTATTTAACAGCCACTGATGGTGCTTTATGTAAAGCCTTCCATCTGTTTTTTATAAGATTTGATTTTTAAAGAACTTCTAGACTTGCATCTACCTTGTTTAAGATGGCAGTCCTGCGCTCTGCAAGCTGTGAGACCTGCTGGTACTGCTGCAGGGGGGTCACCAAGATATCCATCAACTCCTGGGCATGGCAGGAATTCTGCTCCACTATATCCTGCACTTCTGCATCCAGCTCATTGAGTTTGTAATGCCAAAGATCCAGCATATCCCAGATTTGCTGCATGACGATTAAAAGGAAGTGTAATATCAGGTCAGATTCAAAGAGAACAGCAGCACTATTTGTTCTTCATGTGGGGCATGTGGAATTGCAAAGATTTCAGAACTGATAATGATGAGAACAGAACACTCTGCATCTACTGAAGCGATTCACAGTTGAAAAAATGATGCATTTTCCTCTGAGAAAGAATTGTTAAATATTCACCAGCTAAATACTTGCTTGTACTTCTCCTTTCACAGACACAAAATGAATGAAGATCACTTTTTGCTAAACCAGGCTCTGTAGAACCAACCAAAAATCTTTTAACACCCACAGGGGTTTTTTTGGCAAGATTACCTTCTGAACTTCTTTGGCTTTTGCAATGTTTTCACTCTTCTGTTGCAACATCTTTTCAATAGCTTGCAGGCCATTGTTAATAGCTTCTGCTTTGCTTTTCAGCACATACTGAGGAGAGCTCTGCAAGATTTCAGAGGTAACCTGTCAGAGCAAAGGGAAAACAATCAGGGAGATTACAAAGATCTGCTTGTTTCTATGCACCACCTCACCACAAAAATTCAAATTATTTTTGTTTCTCTTGATAAGTCACTTAAAACACAGGAATGGAATTAGATTTGCAGGGAGAAGCATCAGCATGAGCAGATTCAGTGTCTAGAAGGCGTTCAGTAATTTCCTCTCATTGAAAAAATGACTGGCTCAGAAAAGCAATTCCTGAGGAAACCAGCAACGAAATGCTGCAGCTCCCTGGGCTTTGCTTCAGCTGCCCCTGTTCTCTTCCCCAACAGAGGCTGATGCTACTGCACTGTGGAAAGGGTCACATTGAGAATTATGCTGTAAGAAATCCAGAGTGACACCTTTATGTCTCAGCTGACTGCTATGACTCCCATGTAGTACATTAGGGAAAAGTGCATCAGTGTACAGTGAATTTCTAAATATAAACCTAAGAGATTTATCACTAAAATAAAAAGCTCTGAGGCCCACCAAGTATAAAGAACTTAATTTCACTCTGCAGAACTCCATAAGAATGAAAAAATTGATACACTGAAGGGCCTGATTTTCCATGTAAAGAGAAAAGTGTCTTCAGTAAGCTGAAGGCAAGTAATTGTCTGAGCACAGGACTGAACAACACAATGTGATAGCAGGTTACTAAGGACTGCATGAAGTGCAGGGAGTGGCACAGTCCTTGCTTGTAGCCCACAGTGACATCTTTCCTTACTAAACCCTCCCAGCTGCTGGGGTCAGCCAAGCACCAGGGAATTCTTAAATTGGGGTAAATCCTTTGTGTGCTGCAGCCCTTGGGTTTAGGGGGCACTGAACAGTTTTATGCTGCCTTGATGCAAAGTATTTTTAATTTAGTAGTTATTCTAGTTCACAGCTCCTAATACTGAAATACTTTATCCTTGTTTTGGGAAGAGGAACTGAAATAATTTCTAGTTAATAAATTATCCATTTAAATTTCTTAATTTTATTAACATTATTTATAGATGCCAACATGAGACCACTGTAAAAGCCACAGTAAGATGTAGTATTGATAAAATTGCACTAATCCAAAGAAACACACAGCAAAAAGAACTACACTCTCTCAAATACTCATGTAAAAAAAGTGCTTCTCTCAAATACTCATGCTTGTACAAAAGAAGCAATGAAGTCCAGTCTGTGCTTAGTACCTAAGACTCCTGGGAAAAAGGAATTCAGGTTGTAATCACTAAACACTTGACCATTACCCTGTAGTTTACCAAACACGAAAAATTCTCAATGCTTGTAGCACCACTTTCCAAAACAGAAGAGAATTGTGTATGAGTGATGTGACACAATGGGAAATAAGAAAGCAGATGAAGCATTGACTTCATATATTTCCTCCAAAAAAAAATTGCTGCATCTCTCAGTGCTCTGAAAATGAGAAGGGCGGGATTTTAGTTTCAAAAATTCTTACTGGGATAAATTTAGTATTTATGGCAATTTATTTACATTGTTTGGTTAGCAGATTCAGAAGACGAATGTCATTAAAATACGAGAAGTTAACTCAATTTAACATATGCTGGTGTCTCCTAGTATGTAACTAAACGGACCTCCAGTTCCACTAGGATTTCTTTTATCTCCTAAATGCATTTGGAAAAATTTCAAGATAGTTTATATTGTTTTCAAATACCTAGATGTGAAAAGCAAACGTGAAAAGTCCAGTTTTTTCACCAACATGTGATGTGTGCATTGGGGTTATCTTTTATCTCAGCAAATGAAATGGTAATCAACAAAAAAACCCCAAAGCACAAATACTGTTTTAATTCCCTTCTCTCTCCTACCCAGTTGTTGGTTCTGAAAAAATGGTTCAATTTTGAAACCAAAACTATAAAGTTAACAAAATTAAAACTAATAAGCTGCAGTTAATATGCTGGTAATTTAATGCCACATAAAATGAATGATCTGACAGACACTAGCAAGTAACCAGGTTTCAAAGCTGTTTTATTAAAACTTCAAATTTTATCAAATTAACTGAGATTTAGCCTTTAAAATTAGCATTAAACATGATTATTTCTGAAATAAAAGAAGTGAAAGCTTTTGTTTTCTTTTAAAAGTAATGCAAATGAATTTAAAAAATGGCAACAATACCAGTCCAAAATTTGACCCCAAACTTACAGTATTACTCCATTTTTACTTATTTTCCCTTACATTTAACAGTTTATACCCCCTGAAGATAGAAAAAATTGCAGAAAACCCCACCCTGATGCAATGTTATTTAGTTATTTAAATTCCCTGCTTGCTTTTAAAGGAAGGCATCCATGTCCCAAGGGGTGGTCAAATGAACTGTGCCATGATACCCTACTGTGTGTGCAATTCCCATGGAAAAAATCCTGTTTCAAAGTCCTTTTTTAACCCAGTTCTGAAAATATATTCTCAGTTAAGCTATGCAAACTTCCCAGTCAACTTTGACTACAAGTTCACAGTTTAAGAATGAGAATGGATAGAAAACAGCACCCATATAGTATTAAAACTTGATTGCTAAATGTTCTGCCATGTCCTATTTTAATGGAAAACAAAAATATTATATTCACACAGCTTACTGTAAGGATATTTTAAAAGGAGACAGTTAACACGAGGAATCTTTCCTCATTCCTAAACTTCCACCGAGAAGAAAATGCAAGCAAAAATAATCATACTTTTCAAGTTAAAATTTATAGCTACAATTTATAGTTACACTCATCAAATACTGCTGTACTTATTTACACATTGCTAAAAGATAAGTATGAAAACTACATCAACAGTTACCTTCTCTTCCAGGTCTTGCAATACTTTCTTGCAGTCCTCCAGCTGTGTTTCGATCTCTGCAGGAACTATTGTATACATTTCTGAATACTTGATCCGGAGTTTTTCCATGATATCCTGTAGAGCTTGACTTTCTCTACCAATCACATTCTGAAGCTCCTACAAAATGAAGAATAACTTCAGCAGTTTTACCCAGTTTTTACTGAGTGCATGTGTGTATATGTACATATGCATATATAAGTATATATATACGCACATACATAGCGTGTTTTATATTTCCTATAATGATTGTGGTTTGGAAAAGTTGATTTTGGGATATGAAATCTAATTTGACTACCTCTACAAGCACATAAACTTTAAGAAATAAGCACTCATTTCATCAAATGATGCTTTTCAATCTGTAGGAATTAATTAAACTCGATACTGCTCCACGTCGGGCAACTGACGCACTGATGCTCATTGACAGCCTCAGCAAAGGAACCACTTGAAGTGCTCCTGTGACTAAATGTTAACCTTTGTGCTCCTCCCTTTTGCCAAAAGTGCATTTTCCCTTTGAAAGACGTTTAATAGCCAACGTGCACTCCTTCATTATTATAAACAACACAAAGGCCACAAAAAGCAACAGGTTTCAGGCTGAAGTGTCTGCTTTCAGGCAATTACGCAGAGCAGCACAGCAGGCTCCTTTCACAACAGTAGTTTCCAGTTCTACATGAAGAATGTAGGTTTTATGAGATAAAAGAAACTTGAACAACTGTCTACAGCCTGTGGCCTAGAAAGAAAATCCGATCTAAGTTCTCTTGCAGAAAGAATGAAGAAACTCATTTGTTTTGGAGGTTTTCTAGAATTTCAAGTTGGAAAGTTCTGTTTGCTTGCTTTATGGTTCCTTTCCCCAATGCTCAACTGTTTGAGAAACTCAAATGCTAACTCAAGTTTTGGGGGGGAAAATGATCTAAAGCTTCTACCAGGCAATGAAAGACATTAAAATTAACTGCATTTTCTTTTTCAATAAGGAGGAATGGTAATCCATTCACTCCCTGTCACCCCTTGGGAATCTTTTCCCTTAACAAGTTAAACACACAGAAGAAAGATGTAAGAGACTGAGATTGATTTATTTCCTGTCATCCCACAACAGCTGGGTCTGGTATTAAAAAAAACCCTCAAAACCACAAAACAGCTGTGTGCCTCATTCTCTCATGGAAAAGGCTGCTGTTGTCAAATGGCCCAATAAGATTGTGCCAACATTTACAGGAGTTTTTTTGATCAAGATGAAAAAATCATGATAGCAATATAAACACAATAAGACCAAGTTAAAACAAATATAATTAAAATAATAAAGAGATAAACACACATTTGGGGGCTGTTAGGAATAACAGCATTTCATGAAGTCAAGAAATGACAGAAATGCATGGTTTGCCACCGAGTGCTTGTGGCTGCTGAAAGTCACTGGTCTTGATCACATCTTGATTTCTAAAAATCATTTAACCAGGTTAACCCCCAATATGGGACATCAAATGCAGAGCACCTGAAGCTGCCCTGGCTAGATATGCAGAGGTGGAAAGGGTGCAAGATGTACAACAGGCAGTCCTTCCTAAAAGGTTTGCAACTGGATTGAATTCCGTGCAATTTGGACATACTTCTGTGCCTGCTTACTGATCCACACAGAGGGAAAGGAACACAAACCAGGGATGTGGCAGGGCCAGTCATGTTCTGCTGGGCCAGGTTCATTCTCTTTAAGTCAATGTGCATATACCTTACCACTAATTTTATTTGGTGCAAGTTCAAGCTCCAGCATAAACCAGAAGATATTGCAAACATCCCCACACAACAACAGAGCCGTTACCAACCTCCAGCTGTTCTGCCTTTCCATCAGCATCTTGCAGTAACACAGATGCAGCATTCTGTAATGCATTTGTCACAGCACTTATTTCTTCAGTGACCTTGTTCCTCTCCTGAATCTCAGTTTTCACAGAATCCTTATGGTCTTGAGCCTTTTCATACAACCTATGAAAGATTGGCAGAAAGAACACATTAAGTTTTAGACTCTACACTAAGCAGGAGCAAAGAGCATGCTTAATACAGATACTTTAGAGATATATATCCAGAATCACATTTGTCTATACTTTAGGAATATATTATGCAAAATCCCTGAGTTTATGTCATTTACTGTCTCAGTTTCTTCAAACTGAGTCTTCTGATATTGCTAAACAAAGTACATTTGGTAGACCAAATCAGATAGCAGGCAAATTTAAACAGCAAACAGAGGTCAGGTTCTCAGAGTCTGAAGATGCTGACAGAGCAGATGTTGAGCACAAAGATGCCTGTGCCCAAAGGCAGGCACAGAGAAGGGCAAGTACAATCACAAATTTGCAAAAAATATTTGGGCTGTATTTTAGACATTGGCATTCACTAAGAAAGACAAAAGTTGCACTGTTGCAAAAAGTGCAGGGTCTGGTTTTCCAAGGAATGGAAGATCCACACATCTCACTCAAGCTTACAAGGACTTGGAACCTCCAAAAGTGTCTATTATTCCTACTGTACTTGAACACAAATTACAGCTCACAAGTGATGTGCCCAGGGTCGTGCCTTCTCCCTAAATAATACCCCCCATGCCCATGCTGCAGACAGCAGATGGGTTAGATGGAGCATTGCTCTCACCCAGTAAACCATTTTAACTGCACTACAGCTTTTATATATCCTTTAATATCCAATAAAATACTGTGCTTATAGATAGTCCTGTCATACCTTCAACATAGATCTCACAACACTTACTTTGTACAGCGATCCTGCATTGCCTTTATCTCACACAGGGCAGGAAGGGCAGCATCTGCCTCAGTGTTTGCAGGTGCATTCAGGATGTTTCTTATCCGGTGAAGAAGCAAGAGTAAGAGGAGCTGTTGCTGGTTGATGTTTTCTTCAAAGGAGTTCACAAAATCTAGTAATTCTACCAGTTCCTCTCTGGTGGCCTTTTCTTTCTCTTTAAGGCTTTCTGGCTGTTCTTCCTGGAGCTTATCAAGAATGATTGTTTCTCGTTCCAGCTAAGTAAACACCAGGACAAAGCATTAGATAAAGTGTGTTTTTCCTCCATCACCTTAAGTTACACTGTTCATTTACTCATACGGGTGACTAAGCACTGGGAATTAGACAGGCAGAGCTTGAACCTCTGGAGAGTGCCAGAACACTTGGGTTTACTTCTACAAGGCACGTAACCCCATGCAGAGCTGTTCTGGGTTCAGAGCATTTGTACTATAAATATCCCCACCATTTTTTACTCTGGGTTCAAGAAAGGTGGGGATAAATAACAGATCGGTGGGTAGGAAATTATGTTCTGCACTGATCTCAGCCCTTTTCAGGCCATTTTAGTGACAGCCCCATGCCTACCACATTTCCCCAAGCTTGCAGACATTGAGTAACTCACCTCTTCATTGATGAATTTCCATTCCTGCTTTAGCTCTTCACAGTTGATTTCCAGCCCTTTTGCTGCCTCAAGCAAACCCAGCCAGTTTTCCCACAGCACTGTTACGATCCTGCCCAGGGCCCTGTCCCCTCCTCTGTGTAACCTCATCAGCTCTCCAGAGATCTGCCTCAGCTTCACGAGATCCTCTTCAGCCAAGTCAATGCTGGAGACTAAAATCTTACAGGAAAAACAAATACACAAATAAATCAAGTGCTACAGTTAGAAGCATTAATGAAGTATTCAGTAACACAATTAGGATCCTCTAACAGAATGGCAATCACTCCACTAAGCTGGTTAAATGCAGTTGTGAGGAGAGAATTCTGTTGGCTAAGAAAGATGAGGTAAATAAAACAGAAGAACACTGTGCTCAGGCAAGTAGGTTCTTCTTTCTGGTTAGCTGGAAGGGAAGAGAAATGTGCAGGATTTTGAGATATATAAAATAACAAGCCTGTAATATGAGTACTAAAGGAGAAGACAGCAAAGAAGTTGGTTATAGCACAGGTCTGGTGGGGAGGCAGCAAGACAGTCCTGAGTGGGGAAACCGGAAATTCTCTGGTTTTCACTTCTGAGGGAAAACAACAGCAATGTTATAAATCTGATCAGTCCTGGTCCTGCAAAGGAGCAATAAGGGATCTGAACACAAATGCAACACAAGCCTAAGGACACATAATATTTAATTCCTACAGCAGTAAGATACACTCATTTCACATGGTCTACCATAATCCAGTCTTTTTGTAGGTACATAAAATATTCTGTGGTTTTTTATATATAAATACAGGATAAAGAATTCCACTCTTTTCTGCTATGGTATGACATGGTGTGCACAGCTGCATTAGTTTTGCATGAGCTTTTCAAGTTCTTCAAAGCCTCTCTTACCTTGCTTTCTTCTAAGTGCTCCAAAGCTTCTTTATAAGACATTGGAATTTTAGACAAAGACTGTCTAAGCATCTTTTCCAGTTTCTGAAGATTATCACAAACTTTATCTTTGGTTTTTGTGTAGCTTTTGTATTTTTCAGAATACCTGTAAGATACAATTAATTGATCAATTAAAATTTGTTGTTGTTGCTCCTCTCTCCAACTATAATGCCCACAAGAATAAAAGCTTAAATTAAAAAGTCCTAAGAACTAGTAGTCCTTACTATTTTGCAAGTTATTATCAATTAGCAGTTGTTATACACTTCAGGTCCAATACCCAAGATATTTTAGAGGTGAAGGTATAAATGTCCCAGAGGCAAATACAGGTATGTGTATTCTTTTATCAGCTGTGGAGCTGCTCAGAAGAATTGCATGTCTTGGTTTAAGTTTCCATCCTCCTCAGACATACCCAAAAATTAGTTCCCAGTTTGTAACACACATTTTATTGTTCCTATGATGTGTGGTCTGTACAATTACAATTTTTTTCCATATCTTATAATCTCTCTTCTATTACCAAAGCATTTAGTCATTCAATTCTTTGATTACAAGAGCAGATTTTAAGGTTATGGTCAATAGGACCAGAGACACTGGATCACAAGCAAGCAGTTTAAAATTCCCTTATCTCCCAAACTTTTTCTGTACATGTATCTGAAGACCCTTCAGAATTCTTTTGTACCTGAAGGAAGGAAAATAAATCTTGTGTCTTGTTTGATCCTCACTTTCTCAAGCCACCAGAACAGCCTATGGAAGACAGGAATTAGGGCCCCACTGAAAACTATTCTAACCTCCACCAGCACTGAACCAGAGACTGTGGAAAAGTGCTTTCTTTTGATTCTGGCACTCCCTGGCCCTCAGTGGAGGCCCCAAATATACTTTTTGAACTACAACAATGACTGCATTGTAAATTTGTAGCAATAAGCCTATTGTGTAGTAATTTTCCTTCCATTACAATCATACCTTGGAACAGCAGGAATGCTTACAGTTCTTTCTACTCAATTACCTGGTTCTACCAGAGCAGAAACACTACATTTATTTTCAGCCATGTTTCTCAGGATAAGGTACTTAATCTAGGAGATCTCCTAAACTTACCTATGTTCATCAGCTTCCTTTCTCTGAGCCTTCTTCCTTAATGCCAAACCCTTATTGATCAGTTCTGTTAGAGCATTTTCCAGACATACTTTGTCTTCTGGTTTCACTAGGCTTTTCAGCTTGGAGTGCAGGTTTTCCACATCAGCCATTGCAGAGTTGAACTCTTCCTGTTTCCACTCTGGGGTGTGACAGATCTCCTCTGAGCTGCAGAGCTCTGTTGCAGCAGCCTGGGCTTGAGCTTCACAGTCCTCGAGGAAGGTGGCAGCCCTCTGAACAGCCTTGGTATAGAGACCACCGATCCTACATGCCTCCTGCAGAGCACTCTGAAGGCATTAAAACGACAAAAGAACAATAAAGAAAGGCTGCTGTACTCCTCTGGATCACCAGGTGATCTCAGAATGTCACACTTGGCTGTCTTTGGGACCAATGCTCCCAGAACTGGCCAGAGCAGGGTGAGGGAGCAAACACACTGTGCTACCTAAGGTACTTCAGAGCAGTGCTGGAACCTATGGATTGATTGCCCTCAACCATAGGACAGGGACAACGAGGGGACTGCTAGTACTGGAAAAGCCCAGAGAGAAGGATGCCAGGACAGAAGAGGCCTAAGATTCCACCTTGGACATGGCAGGATACATTCCTTTTCATACAAGGAAAGCCAACACGTAGATGCTTTATCCTGCTTTATCCAGAGGATACCTCCACTATGACTCGCCAAACTGTTTCTTGCTAAACCCTCTTCTTGTTTGTATTTCTACACAGAATGTGTGACTTTGTCAGCTCTTGGATTCCTGCAGGGCAGAGAAACTTTGGCACTGTGCTTCCCACACAATACCCAAGCCGTGATGTACAGCAAACTGGGAAATCTGGCAGCAGGACCATAAATCCACCAGGGATGTTGAGGGCCTCTTCCTGTTATTAGCTACCACCTCATATTTCCTCATTTGTATCCACTGATCTCTTGGGCAGGCAGAGCACAGGTCTTCTTGACCAGGACAGTTTCAGAACTTCTCTGCTGCCACTTTTCTGGTTTCCAACAAACTTATTCCCTACCTCTTGCTCCTTGTGTTACCATAAGCAGCTCTCTTCTACTCATGAAGTCTGCCTCCAGACTAATTACATCTTAGCTAGGATTTCCAACTTCTCACATAACAAGTTGAGAAAATTCAGTTTTATTAACTGTCCTTAACATTCCTCATGCCTTTAACAGCATCTGTTCCCATTTGAGTGAACCTTTCCTGACAAAGGCACTGAGAATCAAGCCAATCCTCCAGCAATGCCTTATCAATGCCTTATGCATTTGTGATAAAGCCTTAGATCCCAGCTGCCTTTCCTTTGCTCACCCTTCCTGATCACATTGGTTTGACCTGTGCTTTACTCTTCTTGATCATTCCCCAACTGGTATGGCTTTTCTTTATAGTAGAAACCAGGAGCTTGGGCTTTTTCATCATTGTTACTGTTGAAAATATTACCTAAAAATCAGACACAGGAACAATAGGAAGACAACTGCACCCAGTCTCTCTTCACCTGAACATTTCAACACAACCTTTTCCTCCCTCCTCTTGACCATTCTTTTCTTGTCCTAATCTCCACTGATTGATTACAATCAAACTGAACACAACTGATTTGTTTGTGTCCTTAGTTTCTATCATGATTCCCATCATATCCACCAATGCAGAGATGATCACAGGCCAATTCAGCTATTAGAATAAATGAGGACATAAGTCATGAAAATTCAGTCACAGACACCTAATCTAATCATTGGGGAAATACTTCATTTCATTAAACATACTTACAACACGGGCAGCAATGTCTGTCTTGAGTTGTACTTCATGACCTTGCATCATCTCCAACTTTGTTTCTATACCAGCAGCAAGAGATTTTTCATCTTGATTTTCCCTCTCCTTTTCCATTATACATTTAATAGCAGAAAAATTTGCTTGCATCATATTCTGAACTGCTTCCCATCGCAGCTTTTCATCCTGCATTGTTTTCATGTCTATCACAAGTGGCTGCTGGAGCTCTAACTGAATATGCTTTATGATGTGGAATATATTTTCTACTTCGTTATGGATATCTTCCTTGTTTACACTCTGGAGCCCAGAGACCAAGATTTGAAGAAACTTATTCAATTCGTCAACATCTTTCTCCAGGCTCTTTATTTCTTTCATCTTCAATTCTTTGAATAGTGTATCAAAGACCTCATTTTTGTTTATTTGATTTGCTGCCTCCTGGGTTAAGTACAAGATTTGTTGAACTGTCTGCAGCAGAATCTGTGCAGATATGACATTCTCAGCAGGAGAAGAACTAGAGCTGTCATTTAGGATGTTAGCTTCTTTTCTTACACTGGATGTTACAGTCTGGATTTCATTTAGCAATACTTGAATCTTATCCCATTCCCTAACAACATTCTCAAAGTGTGTTATCTTTCCTTTAATTTCATTTTTTATTTTAGAAAATTCAGCTTGCAACTCATCCAGCTGCAGCGAGTCCCATTTCAGACCTACACATTCAAAGATTTCTTTGTATTTCATTATTTGTGACAAATTTGCTTGAAGAGCCACTACTTTTCCTTTAAGTGCTTTGCATTTCTCCTTCAATCCCTGCTTGGCACCTACTAATTCATCTTCTTTCAAGTCCATGTCACCATCCTTTAGATCATTAAGGCCCTGCTGCAATGAAGCTATTCCTTCAGCAAACTCTCTGTAGACAGCTACCTTTTTTTCTACTTCATGAATTTTACTCTGAATTTGCCTCTGTGTCTTTCTTGCTCTGTTCCTCAGACTTCTTAATTGATCAATTAAAAATAGTTGTTCAGACAAGCTCAGCTCCCCAGCTGTGACCTGACTCTCTCTGCAGTGGGATGAGATAAGCCCTTCTATTTCCTGTATGTCCTTTAACATCTCCTTTAAGATGGTTTGTTGACTGACTAACTCTGAGCATGTGCTGGTTTGGTTCATGTCAGACCTGGCAAGCAGCTCAGCATTTCGAAGCTGACAGTGAACTTTGTCTATCTCTGCAATCAGCCTTTGCCTCTCCTCCAGCTGGAGCTCTAGGTGCTGTAATCTTTGAGTGGTTTTTAAAACAAGAGCCTTGTATGAGTTCTGCAATGTTTGTAAAAGGAAGGTCATATCAGAGACCTCCTCTGGCTCCAGGTTGGGAAGGATATGCTGGAGCCCATAATCCAGCGACAGAATCGCAGGCTCCCTGTTCACAACTTCTGAGCTCATGAGCTGACAAGTTCTGATCTGTGACTTCACATCACTGGGGAAAAGTGCTGCTTTCTGATCAAGGTGGGACAGCGAATCTTTGACCCATGAAATATTTTCTTTCAGCCTCTTCATCATTTCATGTTTCATGAGAGCAGGACCCGTGATCTGAGTATCCATTTGACTCTGTTGCACTGATAATGCTTCCAATTTGCTCTGCAAATCATGTACAGAGTTCTCCAAAGCCACCTTCTCTTGATCACTCCAAATTCTTTTCATCTGCAGCTCAATCCTTCTTTTTAATAGCGAAAGTCCATGTTTAATGTCCTGTAGCTCTGTGTTCCAAACTAGAGGGTCTTTGGCTTTTCCTGCAGCTGAGGAACGTAGCTCTGCTTGTAAATACTGTTCTTGTATCAGCCTCTGAATATTCTGTGCTTTGTTCATAAGCAGGTTAAATTCATCGATTTCTGCCACAACCTGGTCATGTTTCTTTTGCACTGTTTGTTCCACATGTTGCCACCAGTGCTCCAGTTGCCTCATTTGGCTTTCAGTCAGCACTTTATCCATACATGTCAAGTGCTGAGACAGAATTTCTTGCTGACTCTGCAGCTGGTTTAAGACATCTCTTTCTTTTCGTAAGGACTCAATGCAGGCCTTGATTTTCTCCAGAAGAACTGTGTTGTTCGTAGGACCCCTGCCAAAAAGATGAGCAGTGTTTAAAAAAAATAAACAGCTCATAAAACATAGCCTAGACACTTTTAAAAACTAATTTCACTGCTTAGAATATGATTCACTCACGTTATTCACTTAATCACACAAATCCCTCAATATTCTCTCATGAATTTCCTAATGATCCTTGCAGGATTGTTATTTCTTGCATATATGTACAGCATTTGTTATTCCTACCTATCTCTGCAGAAAAGATTTCTACTGTATATGTTCTAAAATTTCACTATATACTAATATGGAATGCAACCTCCACTTAAAGTTGCAACAAATAAAGTTTTAAAAATCAAAATAGCGTTGAGTTATCTCTTAGTGAATTAACTATATTTTATGGTGATTTCTGGTTGACAATGAAGATAAAACTTAGTTATAAAAATATTTTCAAATTTATATTCATGTAAGATTAATTTGGAGGAGTTTATCTACTCATCTTTTATTTCCAGGAGTATTTTGAAATACCCAGCTGAAATACATTTAGCAGCCAGATTTTTATTTCATCTTTTCAATCTCTTTGCTGTAAATTAACAATTTCATAAATTTTTAATATTTTCAAATTATTTTGATACGTTATTGTGACAAACTAGTTCTGTGTTTTGAAGACTAATTCACAAAACATAGTAAATATTTCATGTGCATTGTGTTTGAATTGGCACTGTAGACTTATTTACTGTAACAGAATTCTTCCTACCAAATAAGTTTTCAGAGTAAAGACATTTTATAAGAAAAAAAATAGAACTAGTGAGTTCTTAAGGAGAGATGAGTATTTCACATCTGCCATACTTTTGCAATAATATTTTAGGATGGGGTTTAATTCATTTTTAGCCCAGCTAAAAATGAAAATTCTTTGTTTTACCTAAAGAATGAAGACAGTAGATATTGCTGAAAGATGGTAGAGAACCACCAGAAATGCTTCTGTTTAAGGCTATTTCCAAACATACCAACCCGTAAGATTCTCTTGCTCCCCAATAATAATGAACTGGAAAAAACACCATATTCTTGTCTGAGGATTACTGAAGCATGGCATGGAATTAAGACTAGGACCATATTTGTTCTGCAACCTCTTAACCAAACCCCTCAGCTATACTTACATTTTTATGTTATCTTTTTCTATTGACAAATTCTTCATGGAGGACTGTGCAGCAGAAAGATTTTTCTGGTATTCATTAATCAAACAGTACTGTTGTTCCTTCACTGCCTTAACAGCCTCTAGTTCTTGGAGCAGCCTGTCCCAGCAGGGCCCTGCAGGCTCCGTGGTTTGCAGCTCCGCTCCGTTGGATCCCGTTGCTTTGGGAATCACTTCTTCACCATGGCACAAAGATTTTGCTTTCCACATTTCCAGCTCGTTTTGTAAATTCTACAATCAAGCCCACCACAGAGAAGGGATTAAAGGATGATCTTAAAACACTTTTAGCTTTCAACACAAAACACAGTTAAATACTGATTCACCTACAAACACATGGCTGCTCATCCCCATGCAAAGGAGCATGGATGCCTGTGCCCATCATGGAAGCACATGTGCAATCCCAGGTGTATCTACTGCTGCACTCCAGAGGAGGAGTACAAACCATGGGATTTACATGGACACATTTGCATTAAGGCACACGGCAGACAAACTGACTAATTGTGCAGTCAGATATGACTATGTGCAACAATCTTGGTTTGCCCAAGTGAATCGGAATTCTCTAAGTGTATCACTACATTAGCTATGAGAATGGCTTTGCAGTTTCCATACCTCCAGCTCTTTTAGTTGTTCATTTATAAGCACCATATCCAGCTCAGCCACTTCCTTTTTCAGCTCATTGACCTTCTGTTCCTCTTCAAAATATTCAGTGTTTACTTGCACTCCAGGAAATAGTTCCTTCTGGACAACCACTTCTGCACCTGTGTCCTACAACACAGAACAAGATTCTTATTTCTGAAGGTCCTAAACCAACAAGTTCTCTGACTGCACCACTTGGCTTGACATGTTTAAGCCATGCTTAAATCCTGCTGTGGTTTCCCCCACAGCCTCTAAGGGCCAAGCAGGTAAGAATATAAATGAAATGTCACAGGCTAATCGGGTCATGTGGCAATACCTTAAAAATCTTTCTACACTTCCCTTCCCCCATTACCTGTCTATATCTGGGGATCTGCTCCACATATACTTTATATGAGTGAATGCCTGTAAATACACAGATATTACTACAGTGGGAGTTTCTCCATGGTACAACATCTAAAAAGAATGATAAGAAAAAAATCGTGTTTGATAAACTTAACGTATTGCTACTTTAGATACTGTTTTACTGGGAAGCAGCCAACTATCACTTGTGAGCTGTCACTGTCATCTGTCCCTTTGTGGGGTCATGAGCTATACAAAATATACCAGCTTCAAGTACGGGAAATATACAGTACATACTACACCTTATCAGAGAAGAATAGCTCTATTTATTTGAAATCTTTTGGTTGTTTTCAGTCAAAACTGAAGGGGCCCACTCCTGAAATAGTCAGCCAGAGAGCTTTTCAGTTTTTCTGTGTACATATCCATAACAATTGGATCAATGCAGAAATAACATTTCATCCTAAGAGACTTTGGAGTGCCATAGAACTGAAGTAAGCATAAAAACTCATCTAAGTTATCAAAGAGGAAGGAAGCAAAACACTTTACAAGACTGAAATATCAACACATCAAAACACACAAAAAAGTGTGACTTAAAGAAAAAACCTTCAGGATTGCAGTGTACATGTTTTGCTTGCTTGTATGATGATCTCATTGCACTGCCTCCCTGGATATAGCCTGGTGAGGCTGCACCTCAAATCCGGTGCCCAGTTTTTGGCCCTTACAACAAGAAAGACACTGAGGTGATGAAGAACGTCCAGAGGAGGGCAACAGATCTCAGGAGGGATCTGGAGCAGCTGAGGGAGCTGGGGGTGTTCAGCCTGGAGAAAAGAAGGCTCAGGGGAGACCTTATCACTCTCCTGAAAGGAGGTCATAGCCAGGTGGGGGTTGGTCTCTTCCCCCAGGTAACAAGCAAGAGGAAATGATGTCAAGGTGTGTCATGGAGGTTTAGATTGGATATTTGGTAAGATTTCTTCATGGGAAGGGTGGTCAGGCATTGGAACAGGCTGCCTAGGAAAGTGGTGGGTCACCAACCCTAGAGGTATTTAAAAGACATGTAGATGTGGCACTTGGAGACATTGTTTAGTGATGGACTTGGCAGTGCTGGGTAAATGGTTGGACCTGAGGATCTTAGAAGTCTTTTCCTACCTAAATGACTCTATGATGATTGCTGTGTTCTTTAAATGCTTTTCAAGAGTATTATGATCTCCATAATTTTTCCACGAAATGAGGTTAGTCTAACAGGTCTGTAGTTTTCTGAGTCTTCACTCACACCCTTCTAGTAAATTGGGATATCCGTGGCAAGCTTCCAGTCAGCAGGAACCTCTCTGGCTTCTCAGAACTCTGGGAAACTTTGCTGAGGCTTCCAGTTAGAGCAGATATGCAAGTCCCAGGTAAGACCTACCAATGGACAGGCCAGCTGTGGGCCTGCTTGTTGATCTAACTTAAAGATTAGATCTAGCTCTACCTGCAGTTTAAGAATGTGGTGTCCAAGATCAGCAGTCACAGGGCACTTGTGATGTAACTCCCTTACTCTTAATATCCACTTAAAGAAGAACAGACTTCGTGAAGTCATTTAGTAATGTACCTTGTCACTTATTCAGCTTGAAACCATCCTCCTTTCTTTATTTTATTTACTTTTTTTCATACATTTGTTCACCCTTGGATTTCAGTTTCCTTATCTGCCTTCCTTATGATGGCAAAACTATCACAACTACCTATAATAAGGTGGAAGGAAATTGTATTGATTAACAATTAAAAGAGAAACTGTAAATATCATGAAGACTGATTATGATGGCTCTAAAAACCAGATTGAACTCTGTTTTGAACAGATCCTCTGAAAAATATGATGGGCTGGCACTTTGGATAAAGTTCAAAACTATCATGGACAGAAATATGAACTACAGATAATGATCTTGATGTGACAGTAATTGTCTCTTTTTTAAAATAACTTCAGCTGAAGCCCACATGGAAACAAAAATTAAATGACTGGCAAATTTTGCTTGAAATAACAGACTGTGGTTACCTCATATGCAGAAACTGGGGGCTTAGATCCCAGACGATCCTTCTCAGCTGCTGCAGATTCCAGGACTTGACTCTTCTGGCTCACCTTCTGTTGAACCTGTTCCACATCTTCTCTGTACGACTGATTCTTGACATCACTAGGTTTCTCCTTTTGGTGTAAGAAAAATAAAAGAAACAAGTAATTGAAAAGCCCTAATCAAACCTGCCGAGTAGTAATTACAGTGCTTGAGATGACAAAGTCATGAAGCCCATAATTACAGGTAGAGGAGGAAAACCACGATTACATCTTATAAAGTACTGTGGGCAAGGTTATGGCAAAGGAAAGTGCTGTTATTTTGCTATAAATTTTTAGAAAAACTCCAGATTGCAAGTGCTCTTACTTTGACCTACGCTGTTCATTTTAATCTAAGCAGGGACCTGTGTACTCCTGGACTGTCTTCAATGCACTTTTTAAAAGGTTTCGCCTTTTCCTGAGGCTCCCTGTACTTGTACTGCAGACAGAGAGCCTTTGGTTAGTCACCCAGCCAATTACCAGGCACAGCAGTCCTGTGGGCAACCTGGGGATTTGCTGGATGCAGCTTTCAGCATCTCATACAGTTTGCTAGAAATGAAATTCTGAAGAATCTGCTCTGTAACACCCCTTCATGAATGAGAGGACTGCAATGAGAGCCCTGCTAGCCTTTTCATCTCCAGTGGGAGCTTCCAACTCATTATGGCTCCAGCTTCTAAGCACTGCTCTAGTGTCAAAATTCCTCTTGTACTGGGGTGCACCAAACAGGACACAGCATTTCCAGTGCAGCCTCACACATGCCAAGTAAATATGGAAATAAGAAATCTACATATGTGAAAGAGACTCAAGTACAGTATATCCAGGTGACTTGGAATGCAATCTCTCTTGGAATGCAGTATCTCAGCAAACAATTTTAAAAAATTCCCTATACCCTAATTTTAAATGCACCGGAAAGAATTAAGTTGACAAATACTAAGTATACAACCCATCAAACAAAATTATCTCAGTGTGACTTGAGATTTTTATTACTAATTTATAAGTGGTATCATCACTGCAGCTAAACTGTATACATATACCCTCAAATTCCATCACTCTTGTGTAATCTCATGTCCAGTTACCTCTGCTGGATGGGTTCCCTTTCTTGTTTCATCACCTTCAATACCAACACCATCCTGATGTGTTTCCAGTTCTGCCTCTCCCCCCAGAACTGCACTGTCCAGAACATCCTCTTGGACCCTGTCATGTGTGTCCACACCTGGGCTCTCCTCATCAGTCTCCCCCTGATTTGAAAAATACAAAATGTTTACAATCACTGAAAGTCACAGAACAAAACTTAAGTTTACTAAGACACTTCCACCCCACAGTATGTCTACTCTATCCTCAGTTTAGCTTAATGAATGAAGGAAAAGCTTGAGGTAAACTCAAATCCAGAGTATCCTGGAAATCCCTGCTCAGACCAGGTTGCCATATTTGGACCTTAACTGTCCAAACAGTTTCAGGATAAAGCAAACAGGAGTAAGTGCTCACATGATTTTCAATATGGTTACAGACATTTGGTAACAGTATGGGTAGTTTCCACTCTGATATTTTGATGGTCATCTCACCCACATCCACATACTGTTATTGCTCAATGGTCAGGTCAGTGAGGGAGTACTTCAAATCATTTCCTCAGCTTTGCACACATGAAGTAATTTACAGTGTGAATATTCTGAGGTCCCCTAAAGATCAGCATTTCCAGGTTAGTGATCTCTCACTACCTGCAGTGACAAATCCCTATCCCTGGAAGTGTTCAAGGCCAGCCTGGATGGGGCTTTGAGCAACCTGGTCTAGTGGAAGTTGTCCCTGCCCAAGGCAGGGGGGTTGAAAAGAGAAGATATTTAAGGTCCCTTCCAAACCAAACCATTCTGTGATTCTATGATTTTATGAAAACACAGGTATATGGCAGGTTTCTATCATGGAAAAAATAGGTCCAAGCCCTGGGAACTTGTAGAGATGATCACATTGATCTCTTGCATACTTCATGTAAGCAAGGCTGCGAGGGTGATCTGGAGAATATAATTCATCATTCCTTTCATCAGATAAGGAAAATATGTCTCTGTAAGACCAAATTTTAAGGAAGTTCATATGCATTTCTAATAAACACAGAGACACACATACAAAGATATACACTGACATGTATTAGAACACATTTGCCAGGTACCTGAACAGCCTGCCCCAACCTGTCCTGGCTGAGATTGATATCCTTTAATGGGCTCTCTGACAATGCACTGCTTTCTTCCAAAACTGGATCATTCTGCTTCTCTTTCTCTGACATATTTCCATTTACATCTTGACCCTAAGAGAAATGATAGAAAATCTGCTTGTGTGACCATAAATGTTGTATTTTAACATTAAATCTCTGAATGTAAAAATCATTATCACTGAAAAAGAACAGGACAGATACTGTGCTGCAGCTCTAAACAAATCTTAGTGGTTCAAGAGAAACTCTAAAAGTACTTGGGCAGAGGCCTATCAGCAATTTTCTCATCTATACACCCTCTCCCTGTTGTCTTGATCCAGTATACCTGCTCTAATTACTGGGAAGAGAAAGTTATATGCATATTGTATTTAAATGGAAAACTGCAGCTTTGAACACACATTATTGGCTTGTTACAGACTTGCTATAATAAGTTAAGGAGTTCTCCATATGTTTGAATTATACACATACATTTACAGAAGGTATAAATTCCATTAAATTAAGGATACATTTGAGAGACAGGTGCCTCTTTAACCACTCTTACACTGCCATTGCTATCAGCAAATAAACTCACATCATGCATTTCCAAAGGCTCCTTCAGCTCCACTGCTGTGGGGCTCTCTTCTGCAGCTACACCATTATCAGAAGTGATCTGTATCTCTCTCTTCAACATTATATCTGCCTTATCTTCCATTCCTATTTCATTACCAAACTCATCTTTTAGCTCAAGGGCTTTCTTCAAAATATTTTCCTTCTTTTGCTTGACATTTTCAAGTCTTTCTTCCAGACTCCTGTGTTCACTTTGAAGTGTTTCAATCTCATTGTTAATAAACTTCTGTCCTGGTGAAGAGGTGTTTTCTTTAACAGTTTCTGCTAAAACCAAAATCTTCTTTAAAGTGTCTTCATATTGACTAAGAGGTCCTTGTTGTTCCTTTAAGCACAAAAAAAACCATTTTATTTGAAAAGTGTCTTCACACAATATATTTAATGCTACAATCTAAAGTCAATTGCTAAAATCATAAATATTTGTTGTGAACAACAAAGTGTGCTGAAAAGTACACGCAGACCTCTTTGCTGCAGAAAGTCAAACACAAAACCAATAATTGTGTCAGCCATTTTTATGTACAGAGAACACCTGGAGCTAAAAGCATTACAATGATAAAATAATCCCATAGCACACTGTGTGGTACATGATGTTCCTTCCAAGTTACTGACAGATAATTCCCCCCACTACTCTCAATTGACTTGTTAGAGGGACAGCAAATTCTGGAGGAAGTAGAATTGCAGTGATCAATACAAGCTACAGGCTTCAGCTTCCAGTAGTGCTCTGTGCTCACAGCTACAACACTGTTACCCACCCTGCCAAAGAGCAAAAGAATGGCTACTTATGCATGAAGGACATTTCTTAAAACTGAACTTAGCCCACTGACATTTTCCTAAGCTTTCCACACTGCCTAATTTAAAGACCCTTAGTAACACCAAATTTAATTATCTCTTTCCTCATTATGTCCAGAGAGGAAAAATAAAATCCCAACCAACCAAACAAGAAGCCTGTGTTTGAGTCAGGACAATTCTACCTTCAGTTCAGTCATCTGTAAAGGTCCCCTCAGTTCATTAAGGGTGGTTTTAGGCCTACAATTATCTTGATAAAGGAACACCACATACCCTTTTTATTTTAGAAAGGCTTGAGTTTTTCAGTTTCACACCATTAGTATTTTTCTTTCACAAATTGTGATGGTCTCTAGGGCATGGACCCTTTCTCCATGATGCAAAACCTATAACATACCTGTGACTCCAACTGGTTTTGCTCAGCTGATGATTGTTCCATTGATGGACCTTCACCATCAGCAAGCTTCTCAGAGACAGTTCTCAGCTCAGTGCTCAGGCCTGTTACCATATCCTGAAACTCCTGGTGTTCTTGGACGTGGTGTTCCAATGTCTGCATGATGGTCTAGGAAACAAGTAGATTCTAAGATTAGTCCACCATTATCTAAAACACATTAGTCCATCATTAGCTAAAACAGACTGCCACAGCTTTTCCAGGACGTCACCAGCACAACAAACTTGCTTTCTTTCCATAAGCACATAAACATCTTGCTCTCTTCCCAGCACATCAGGGACTCCATCATGAACAAAATTTTACTAGCAGCAGGAAGCAGAAGGGTTGGCATTTCATAAGAACGTACTTCTAAAAAGGATGTTTTCTATTCAAAACTGATGATAGAGGCAGAATGCAAATGCAACTATATTGGGTGAAACCAGTACAAACAAGATGCTGGAAAAGCATCTTGTCCAAATTCATCCTTCCCAAAGGAAGAAAACCTCCTGTGGCTTGGAGAATCCAAGAACAAATGCTTTATATTCTATTCGTAACTATCCAAAACTTTTTATACAGGTACAAATTGTTCTTCATACTTACTCTGGTCTTATTTGTTTCAACATTTATCTCTCTATAGAGCACAATGCACTGAATATGAGCTTCTGGTGCTCTTCTCACAGTAAGAAAGAAAGAGGAAGGAATTCCCTGCCCTTTTTCACAGAAAATTCCTCCACTCCCAGCTTTACCCATAAACTTCCCATCTGAATGACACTACAGATAAACAGTGAGAATTGCAACCAACAGAACACCAAGAATCTTATAAGGAAAGAGAGTGAGATTCCAACCTGGAGTTGGCTGAGCAGATTTTCATGTTGGTTCTTTAATTCTGACCATTCCACCTCTGTGAAGCAGGGATCCCCACTGTGACCCTGTAGATGATCCTTCTGGCTTTTCAATTCTCTAAACTGGGAAGTTAAGCCTTCTGCTTTCTGCAGGAGGTTGGCATAGTTTGTCAGCTGAGCTTGCTTCTCCTGCAAACCAGGCTGGAGGGCAAAACCCATCTCCTGTTGCTGTTTCTCCAGCTCTGTTAGAGCCTGTCTCAGCTCTTCTTTGCTTTGCTCATATTGCTCCCTGTTGCTCTGAAGTTGCTCTTGAGGGCTAAATAAAAAAAAGTTTGTTTAATAGTCTCAAACCCCCAAATTTATTGACTGCCTAGAAAATGTCAAATTCTGAACAAGTCAACCATTAGAATGAACTTGAGTGTACCAAATACTTTTCTTCAGATATTAAATAACTAATCAGACTGGAATTTTCAAGGTGATGAAAAGTATTGAAGTTATTGCAAATGCACTGGACTTGAATGCAGAGCAAATGACTAAGCCTCTTAAATCTTAACCTCTAAATCCCCAGTTTCTAGCACCAGAGATGTGATGCTCATGCTCTGTGCTTTTCTGTTTTTTCATTGCAGCAGAAGTTCTGTTTAAAAACTACCATGTGGTTATGAATCTGTTTTCCTTGACAGTCTCCTGCAAGGGAATGTCCTCTAGAAGATACACATCACACTGGTTGTGGTAGGGGTGGGGAAGTGTTATAGAGACACAGAAACAAAACCAGCATATGCAATGTGGGTTTTGCTAGTACAATCCAGTGATTATTTGCCTGATCTTCACACAGGATTTTGAGTTCTGTGCTTTACCAGCATGTTTGCTGATCTGCGGCAGGTGAACAGGATGCATTTCTCCACAGGAAACATGCAATGAGACATAAGTAACATTTGTATGTTCACATTTAGTGATGAAGCTCAGATATTTTCCTGATGGAACTTAAATGCCAACATTTGAAAATATGATCCCACACAAAAAAATCCAAATAAATAAATTCTGGTTATAATACTGTAAAGTACAGCAGGATAAACGAGGACAAAAGCAAAGCTTAAGTGTTTTGGCTTTGCCCCTTGAGATTCATATTTTTTGGCAAATGACAAATGAAGCACAGCCTCGCATACATTTTGTACTCTTGCATCAAGTTGCTGTTCCAGCTCCTCACTGATGTTGGTACTGTGGTGCATCTGTTATTCCCCACCCTGATCCTGCAAGGTCCTGAGCATCTCTTCAGATGTGATAAGCACCTCCTCTCCTGTCTTCAACACACTGTGAAGAGGATGCTCTGCATTCTGCTGTGCTAGATCCAACACAGCTAATGCTCCATCTTCCTGAGAGCCACTTGTACTGTTTTTACTGAGAACTCAGTAGGAAGAGAAGGCAAGAGAATATTCTCTGGCTATTCGTGGCCACACCAGAAAATATCTCTGGCTATCTCCCACCATTCAGTCCAAACTGTGACCTGCCCCTCCACAATACTGCTGAAATACAAGTATTTTTTGTAGGTACCTCATTCTGCTCCCAAAGAACAGAAATTCAATGGAACTGGTGTGGGAAGAACAGAGGAAAGTTAATATAGTGATAAATGATCTGTACTGCCTCTTGGCAAATTCCACATTACCTGCCATTACTGGCCAGCTGGCAGATGCTTTCCCACTTTTTCTGGAGCTCGGAAATAGTCTGCTGAACCTCTGGCTTCTTGTTTTCCTCATTTCTCAATAAAGTTTCTCCTACAGCGACCATACTCTGCATTTTGGCCTCTCCTTCTTCTCTGAGAGCTGTGATCTCCTGTATTAAACAAGATGAAGGAGTATATTTACAATGAATTTTGGTTACAAAATAGAAAGTATTACCATTATTCTTTCACACTTTGTACACTACTGTACAAGACAACAGAATTCTTCTTCTAATGTATTATATAACTAATACATAAACAGATCGATCATCTAATTTTGAAAGTCTGGGACAATAAGGCTGATTTATTAATTATTCTCTATGTAACAAGATGAATATTGTGCTGACAGATTAAAAAAATGCTCCAATTCTTATGGAGAGATATTTGCCCCAATAGTACTCATTTCCACAGAATGAAACTCATAAATCCCAGCATTCTCATCCTATGTAGCCAGAGAAAGGAGACACCAAAGAGGACACTGGGGCCTGAGAGACCCACCCAGGCAGTGGAGCAGCCCAGCACAAAGGCCATGCAGGACACCTGATAAGCCACACACTCTGCAGAGGCTCTCCAGACATCCCAGCTACATCACAGACTTCCCTCTCCACTCCTGGAACAGACTGTGACAGGAAGGCACACAGCCAGCAGCACCTTGTGACCTCAGTGCTGCTTCACTCAGAGATGCAGCAAAGAATCTCATCTCAGGTGTATAATAAATCATATTACAAAAAAAAAACCAAACAAAAATACCAAACATTCCCCACCGCTCCTCAAATAGGCCACAAAACCACAAGCCATGAGAAGTGACAGTATCTCTCAGGAAGTATTGACTCATCAAGCATTCCCCTGGTATTAGCTTGAGCTGTGAGGTGAAAAAAGAACACATTTAACACAATACCTTTATCTGATTAATCCTTTCCTCTGATGGCAACTCACTGTCCTGGGAACTCAGTTTATCAACAGCCTCTTCAAGCTTTTTGATCCAGCAAGAAACATCCTGGGCAAGTTCTTCAAAATTTTGTTCTTCCACTGGAAGTGTCTCAGTATTCCCTGCCATTCCACTTACATGTGTTACCAATGTGTGGTACCTACTAATGAGACTACTGGCTTTTGAAACTGTTTCATGTTCTGTCAGCCCAGCCTCTCTCAAACAATTTGCTAGCTGAGCCATGGAATCAAACGGTTTTCTGAAAAATAAAAAAACCTAATAAACATCTATTTGTTGTAAGAACTTGGAACAATCTAGATTAGAAGACAGTTCTAGGATAGAGATCAAAAAACCCAATACCTCTGCATTAATAGTGTTCTATAGAAGTTTTCAAGTTTTGACTCATCTTTATCAATCTCTTTTAGTTTTTCCTCCTGAGCAGAGAGCCATTCTTCCAAGACCAACCTGCTTTCTTCAAGGCTAAAGCACATACAAATACAGTCAGGTCAAAATGAGAGGCATTACATGACTAAAACCTGCTGACAAAAGTGTTCTGCTGAACAAGTAGCATCAATATCATGTGTCTGATCAAGCAACATTTTAAGCACAAGCTTTACTTTAAATATCTCAATTCATGCCACTGAAACTATCCATAGTTTCCACATAGGTCTGCTATAAAATGAAAAAAAACCACATGAAGCATACAACAAAACACTTATTACCCTTTAATAAAATAACATTTTTTATAAAAAGCATTGTTGTTTCCAATTCATTATGGCTCTCTAGTAATGAATCATTGTATTCCACTTGTGATTAAAATGTCAAAAACTACATTAGTTCCCTACCTATTGAGCTGCTGGAGAGAAGCACCAAGTTCCTTTTCCCGTTTCTGACATTTGGAGATCAATCTCTGCAGTTCTGCTTCCTGATCTCTCACACGGCTGTTGAGGTGGTTAATGCTTGCTTTGGGCAAGTAGGCCTTCACTTTATTCAATAAAGTTTTAACCTCTTGGGTATCTCTATCTTTGCCTTCAGATGTTAGGAAGTGCTGAAAAAAAGCACAAACACAAGATGCATTAATTTGCTGTCGTATGATAGATATTTATGGTACAAGAGTTTTTCAGCTCCTGTTATCTCCACCAGTATTTTTTCCCAGCAATTTCAGTCCCTGAAAAGGGATATATGCTAATTCACATTTTGCTGACTATTCCATTTGGAAATGCAAAATTTGCTGTTTGTAAACTAGGAAGAAAATGAAGGACATGGTTTGGCTTTTCTTCTCTACAGCACAAATACAGGGAGAAGAAGCAGGCAATCAGCATTCAAATCTAGCACTGACATCACTGACAGTCTCCTTCTGCTGCTTAACTGTGATTGCTTCTTGCAGATGTTGTGACTTTTCCATCTGTTTTCTGTTGATTCTGAGTGACTTAGAGAGAAAATCTGGCTACAACAAAACAAATGCAAATTTTTCACATTAGAGTCCATTGGGGGTCAGAATTCCATGTTACTCTGTACATATTTGACTTTCTGCATCTTTGCACACTGAAGGACTCGGTCAAGGTCCACTGCCTTTCACTAACTACTGCTCTGTCTCTCACTTGCCCAACTATGTCTGAACTTGAGCACTGAAACATTGATACTCCATTTCAACAAAGTTTTATCTTCATTCCACTTATTGTCCTAATGCTTTAAGTTAAATGAAATGTGCCTTCAGCCTCAAGTTACAAAGCCAATGTAGGTGAATTCACTCCCAAGAACAGTCCCCTGTGTAAAGGGTAAAACTTCAAGAACAATCCGCTTTAGAAATTAGAACATTTTAGTACTTTACCTTTAGCCTCTGTAGTCTTTCTTCCAGTATCGGTTTTGTTTCTGAGGGGTCAAAGCAGTCCTTCAAAGACAGCTGAGTGCTGCTGAACCAGTCATTAAAATTCTTGCACTGACCTGAAAAAAAGATACATTCCAGTTTTCTTCATTAATTGTACTCTGTAAAAGAAAATCCTATTTAACCTGAACATTTCAGACAATTTACAATTGTATTTATCAGTGCTACTGTCAAAAGTTGCTTTTTGTTACAGAAAATGTGACTGAAAATGCTCCAGCTCATGTTTTTCTTTACCCAACATTAATTGACAATAAACATACCTGTTCACTTCCAAGGGACAGTCTGTTACACACAGCAGTTTGGGTAAACAAGACCTGGAATAGCCTACTGGCAACTTTTCTCATTTACACACAAATTAATATTAGTTTCAGAATATTTAAAGATATGAGACTACTTTGGGGCAGAATTTCGCTTCTTCAAAATTCTGTGTTTACTTAAAACAAAAAGTAATAACACTATTCATTCTTATAACCAAGTTTAAGTAAAAAATGACTGGAAAAAATGAGAACATTGGATTTCTGTATTTTTAAATTAAATACTCCAACATTTTTTCCCGAATTATGCTTTACACTTCTTTTACCTATTTTTTAAAACATAAAAACAAGAAACAAAATACTTTGATCCACACTGAATGGTTTGTTGAGATCAAAAGCCATTTTTCTCCAGATCTTTATCTTGTTCAGAATGCTGAAGCAGTTTGAGGTATTGAAGCAGTTTCAGACACCGAACCATTTAACTGCATAACCTTGAAGTCATTATGGCAGTCAATGCAAGCCTACAAAGGCACACAAATGTGAAATGTGTTTGCTTACGGTTCAAAACACCAATAAAATGATCTTGAAGCACATGTTTCTTGTTATTGAATAAATCAGTGACACATTTAAGCTGTTTATTTAATTCATCCACATCAGGACAATCCGTCTCTTCTTGGAGTAATGCCACATGGTGTTCCTGCTGCAGAATTTTCTGGTGTATCTCCTAAGGTTAAAAAAACAGGACAGTTTTTTAAAACAAAATGTTGAAGTGCAAGCAGAAGTTCCCTGTACAGAGATGCTTTAGTACAAGATAAAGTTTTGCAAAAGGGTTTAGCTCTGCCTATGTGACAAAATAATTTCTTAAATCATATGGGCATTAACAAGGCAATCAATAGGTAGATGTAAGCACTAAACTCTCTTAGAGCAGTGTGCATACACCTGTGTGCACACATAATCACACACATTCACTCATGCACAGTTTGGCATCACACAGAACACACATGTGAACAGTGACAGAGGCTATCGTGCCTTAGCTGCCATAGGCATTATTCCACCCCTAAATGCCTTACTGTGTATCAAGTGCCTGTGGACTGAAAGACAACTTAGAGGGAGCTAGGAAAATTAATTAAAAGCCCTTTGTTCCAATGCCTGTGATTTCATTGCCCTAAACACTTGTGGTCTGGCACCCAGACTGTACATAATCCACTCACTGCTCCACAGGAGGTTTAAATTCTGCCAGTCTAAACCTCCAAGCAAGAAGCTTGAGTCTGAGCAAATATTTGGCTGCAGTTGTTTACTGGGAGTTCCCCTTGCAAGAAGGCTCAGGTGGCACAAAGACATTCTCTGTATAATACTCAGTCTTGGAAAACACACAACCCAGTACCCCCACTACTGCTTGAACATATCCTGGGTGACATACTGTTGTGCCTAGGATTAACCATTTCCATTAGCTGCAAGGGTTAATTAACCACATGTGACAACTCCAGTGAAAACAGGCTTTTCTTTCATGTTTCTGGCAACTTAAGGAAATATTCAAGCCAGGCTCTTCACTTGAGTTATTCCAGCAGTTTACAACTTACAGAGGACAAACACTTATGAAGACTTGCCAAAGAGAGAAATTTATAAAATATACATATGTTGTGGCATCCTACCTCTAATTTAGTAAAGATCTCTAAGGTATCTGAAGGAGATAAAGCTTTTAAAAGTGATTCAGTCATTCCAATCTGTGTCTTGGCTAGATCAAGGTCTCCCTTCAGTTCTGCTGTATTCACGGTGGGTTCACTGGTCCCTCGCTTTGCTGCCAAGAGCTCCTTTATTAGCTCCATTTTTTGCACAACAGATGATCTGATGACCTTAAAATTGGAAATAAACATACATAAACTATACTGGATTGAATTCCTATAATATTACAAAAATCTATGACAGACCTAAAAAGAAATTAAATTATCTGAAATCCAGACATTTCAATCCCAGTTTGTTCCAATTTGTTTCCCCTCCCTCCCACTCCACAGACTGAAAAATAATAGCATTAAAGCACTGCTTTTCTGAGGACAAATAATTTCAGCCTGTCTTTATTAGCACATTTACTGGTACTGCTGTATTAATAAATGTATTTGTCAGTCTACTCTCAGCTGGATAAAGGCCCTACGTGCTCTTTGGCTGTCATGAAACAGAAGGTGGCAACTTTCTCTGTAACACACCTCCCTGCAGGGATTCAATCCAGGAAATTCCCCACAATGACCCAAAAACCAGGCAAGGGTAGCAGAGAGGTGGGGAGCTCTGGCTCAACACTACTCACTAAAGAGTAACAGGTCCTTAACCTCATCCTTGAGGCTTCCACTGATTTGCAGGAGACAGCAACTCAGTGGGATCATGGCCACGTGTTGAAACACCCTCACAGGGACTCAGGGCATCTGAGGCTCCTGAGGAGCACAGTGTGCACAGCACAAGGTTGCAGAGGCCTTCCCTAAGCTCCTTAGATCACTTTACCCAGTGAAACTCCCCTGAGTTCACTGTCCGCTGAGGATAAACACAGAAATAGCCAAACAGGGTCAAGCTCAAGGTGCATCTGACAGTGGATACTCAGGGAACTGCTACAGGATCAAGGCAGGCTAACGTGGTCTTAAACAGTGGAGAAGGACTTATTCCTTGCTATGCGAAGGTAACACAAAAAGATGGAGATTTCCTTGTGGTATCCCAAAGGAAAACCCCACAGTAAACATCACTCTATGCAAATAACTGTGAATTACCAAGCCACATTAAGCCATGTCTAGGTAAAGGTACAGTTTAAAACAGACAGGCAGCATGCTGGGATCATTCCTGCTGGCAGCATTCCTGGGATCCCCACAGGGACGATGAGGTCCATTGTGCCTTGTTTCTTGCCAGTAGCTAAAAGCCAAAAATCTTTCAGCAGGGCTGCAAAACAGCTGGGTCAGGCTTAAGACCCTACAAGGCACAGAAGTGATAGAAGTCTCTGTGTTTAAAATTACAGGTTTCATTCTAACAGCCTGAGAGAGACAACAAATGGAATCTCACTGTTCATAGCCAACAAAATGCCTCCAATATTTCTTTGGTAGATTTAAGTCAAACCATGAAATTACTGTGCCAAAGACAATACTAAAAGCAGGGCTGCAGTAATCAGTACTGACTTATCAGCTGTAAAAGCTTCCTTATACCTGTAGCTCCAGTGGAGGTTCATTACAATTCAGAAGTTCTTCTATCTCAGCCAATGTGTTGTCAAATTTCTGGAGTTTCTGCTCCTGGACTCGTAAACATGCCTAAAGATGGGAAAAACACACTGGTAATTTTTTTTCCCCCTAGAATTACATTTCCATGTTTCTGTTAGAAAATAGTATTAAAATATTCTGATTCTGCATTTTGGCATATAGACCTGTCACAACTCAACCCTTTCCTGATTTTCATTTTAGAAATGTAGATTTTTTTTTTGTATTAGAGTCAGAAGCATTACATGTTTTTCAGGCAAAGCAGTTGTTAATGCAAATATAGCATAAATTTAACAATCCTAATTATTTTGCTTCAAGTAAATTTGCAGTAAAAAAGCTTAATTTTGCATTTATTCTTGCTGCTTCTATTAAAAGTGATACTCTGAGATGTTGCAGACTTAAAGTCAAGGATTGGCATCCCGATGATACACTTTGGTATGGATGTGATAAGATATAATATGTGCTGTAGGCACTTTTTAAATGTAAACCCCTTGTATATGAAAAGATTTCTACTCATTTGAATGAATTTTGGAACTAGTCAGTAACATGAAGGCTAAATGCCAGCTTCAGCTTATGAACAGGATAATCACATTGTCTCATATTCCCAGATCAATACTCCAAACTCCCTCAGGACAAAGCATTCCTTTGCAGTCTCTGTACAAGCAACCATCAAAACGTGCTGCAGCCCTTAAAAGGGTTTGCACTTGCATAGAAACCACAGGAGAGATCAGAACCTGTCTCACATTTTTTATATTGAAATGATCTTTAAATACACAGTCAAATCATTCATTACTCTTCTTCTGTGAGAGTCTTCTGAAAGCACACACACCAGTGCTCAGCTGGGTGGTCACAAAGGACCTTGGGTTTCACCCCTATGGTACATGATACACATTGCAACAGCTGGGTGATTTTTTTGTAACTAACATTAATGTACAGATGTTTCAGGATCACAAAATAAATTAAAAAAAATAAAGTGATATGTGAACCTGAAGCCCTCTGCACTTGAAATCATTTTACAAAAACACCAACACATCAGGTTTAGTTTTCTCTCGTATTTAATAGTAGCTCATGGGGCACATGATTTCTCTTCCCTCACCTCTTTGGAGAATTACTCTCTCACAGGGCAGTGGAGTAACCTCAGCACAGCCCCCTTCAGCACAGCCCTCCCTGAGCACAAGCAGAGTCAAGCCAGGGGCACGGTCACATCACGCTGGATCCGAGCAGCTTCCAGGTTACAAAATGGCTCTTAAATGCAGTTTCCAACTGGTGTGTTTTTACTGGAGCCTTCAGGGACCTGAACTACCCCAGGTAAATTCTAACAATACACTGGTAAACACATTAATAATGTGACAAAATATCCACCGCTGCACAGTGGGCATACCATTGTTTCCCTGAGAAGATCTACACACAAAAACACCTTGGCATTTTTCTGTTCTGCCAATTAAAACAAACGAGCAGTGCTAGCAGTAGGAGAAAAGATGCAAGTAAGCATAATAAAAACCAGGGCATTTGTAGCTTGTAAACACTGAGAAAAAACTGCCTCCATATTTTCAAACAAGTGGATACAGAATAGATTTATGCCTCAATCCCCCCTCAAGCAGGAAATTATTTTGGTTTAGTAGACCCTGGTTATAACCACAGCGAAGCAGCACAACTGCTTCATTATGGTCCTGAAGTCAGAAACTAAAATATTTGCCCCTGCACATGAAGCTCTTCAATGGCACAAGCATAGTGCGTGTGTTTTCAGACCCAACTGCACTCTGATAACAAGAACTAATGCTACAGCCTGTGAAAAAGGGGCAGCCCAGGCTCTGCCTGTGCAGCCCCTGGAGACCCTCAGCAGCCACTGTCAAGGCTGCATTAAGTTACACCAGGGAGCACAAGGAGAAAATAAACCACCTCTGCAGACTCTTTCTGAATTCTACATAGGCCAGCTGTTTCTGAGGCTCCAGTATCTTCACTTATAGGCAACTTCTGCATAGAACACTAATCATTAGCCTGTACACACTGTCCTCCCTTTCTTCTCTATGCACATGGAAATAAATATGTGCACCACTGTACTCCAGGCTCCCAGCATTCCAGGCCAGGCCTTCTCCTTGCTCTGTGTTTGTACAGCACAAAGGAATAAGGGGGCTTTTGTAGTCTAAAGCAGCATTTGCAGTGTTGCATTGATTGAAAACAATTTAGTATCCATATATACTATCTATGCATTAGCTTCCAAGACCTGTATTCCCAATGGCAATACCTTCAGCCTTGCAAATACAACTGCAAATGTTACAACTTCCTCTGCTTTTGCAGTGCTGACATTTCTAGGCAATGTTCATGTTTATAGTCCAAAGTCTGTATCATTACTGTATTAATGAAGGGCAAAGCATTTCCATTCAAATTACCTTAAGCTGTGTGAGATCCTCTTCAGTCAGGCAATGGTCTTCTGCATTCTTGAGTTCTGCACTTGCCCAAGCCTCGATTGTGTCAGACAAACTTAGAAGTTTGTCCCACAAAGCCTGAGCTCTTCCCAAATTATCACAGTAGTTTTCAGTCTTTTCATTGATCTGCCACGAGATTGATAGACAGAAAACACACATAGATTTTAAAAAATGTTAAGTTATATTCTAAAAGCAAGAGCAGCACAATAAAATTGGAGCAAGATGAAACCGCCCACAAAAAAAAAGCATGGCAAATGGAAAAAAAAATCTCGTGTCTTCACAGTAAACTGGTCATGGAGAAGATATTTAAATCCCTGCCACACATGTCACCAAACATACCAATCACAGCAGCAGCTTGCCAGTTTTAAGGCAGGTTTAGGAAGGAGCCTTGCTCATTAATGTTCATCTACTCCCAGTAAATACCATCTAATCTCAGTATTGATGCACTGCTTAGATCAACAGTGGCAAACATTTCTCACCAAAAGCACCAGCATTGTAATTTTCCAGATTGTCTCCAAAGTCTAAATCCACAGAAGTTGTTATGGAAGCTTACAGATTGATTCATGCAGAAAGCACAAATACTGCCTTTTTGCATTTCCTAGAATTATTTGCTGCCAAGGAGTATGCCTGATACAAAGCACCTGAGGGATCAGAAACATTACACCCACAGACACTCTGCAAGCTTTGCTCTGGTAAACACTTGGATTTATCTCTTAAGAATCTCTGCCATATCAGACTTAATTTATTCCAAATATTACACCCATGTCAGAATCAATTACTATAATGCATAACAGATAAGACCACCCTGATAATTTACTTTTTACATACATCCAACCATCTGTCCACAATAACGTTAGCCTCATTCTCAAATGGAGGCTCCTCAAAGCTTCTCATTTTATTCAGCTGGAATTGCAGGTTTTTGCAGATCTGATTTATTTTGTCTACATCTTCAGAGTGATCGTTAAATTCTTCTTTTGCCTCTTCAATCTGGGAAAAAGACCACATAGATATTTATAAGCATGTTTGCTTATGACTCTTTATTCAGCAAAATGTTTTTAACTGATGCACTGCTCTTTTTAGCTTAGAGGAACAACACATTACACAATATAATCTATTTTATACAATATGATGAGACCAGGAATGCATTCTGTGCTGTTATATCCCTGTCATGCTGACAGGAATACTTCCCTGTTAGAAATCTATGTAATTCTGCTATTGGCTGCAAAACAGACGAGTGGGAACTATGGATAATTTATTTCTAAGAGAGACAAAACCACAGTTTGCTTTAAAAGTTCCAAGTGAAAGATCCAAGGGGACTGTACATCCACACAGAGAAACTGTTACAGAGATAAAGAATGCACAACATAATAATCATCTGAGACACTATTACAAGTCTAAAAAATAATCTGGCATTCTGATCCCCAGGTTTTGAACTGTTTTTTAAAAAAAGCTTAAATCCTACTTAAAGACGGACATTGTCAAATATCTCGCTGCCAGAAACTGAAACATCCCTTTTTCCTTTCTTATTTAAACACTAAACGGCTCCTTTGTGTTTAATTGGAATGTCAGTGTTTACAAACAACATGGAAGATTCCTAGAAAAGAAACACTGACCTCTAGTGCCAGGCACTTTGATAATAACAGCTCTCCTTGTTTCCCAGAGACATTCTGGGAAATAACATCTTCCCATACTGACACCACCAGCCACTGAGCTCAGGGGAGGGACAGAGCAGAGCAGCTCTCACAAACCAGAATAAAGCAGAGAACCTTCTCTATTATTTTATATAATTCTAAATAACAAACCATCAGCACTCAAGGACATCCCTGTACTGTGCTGCAGTTTCAGACCATAATTCTGAGAGTGGGAATTGCAGAATTCGGGGTGAGGAGGAAGGGTTGTTACCAGAGAGGGGTCTGGGCACAAGCAGGGGCTGGGATATGCAGGCAATCCCCCCTGCAGCAGGAGTCCAGGTGATAAGGGGTGCCAGAAGTTTCACCAATGGAATCAAGAACAAACCATGCTCAGCTAAAGGGAGGTGGAACAAAGAGACAGCATCCCGTTGCCTGAGGGAAGAAATCACTTCTATTTCTTCTTAACTTTACCCACCCCAGGCACTGCTTGAGAGGAAACCTTCCTGAGTGATATAGGTGATGTCTCTTCAGAAAGCCTAAAAATAGCATCTGAACAAGCAGTTATATAACCCAGCCAGGAAACGTGAAACCTGTACAGTAAAACGGTCATGTTGGACATGCTGCTGTTCACTAATCCACAGCCATGTGGTTGTACACATTTAGCCAAGAAGATGGCTGTCAAATTTTTGTCTGAAAAGGTGGAAAACTTGCAACTAAGTGAGGGGTTGCCCAGCAATAACTGCTCATTCAGTATGAGTATCTCATCAAGTAATGTAAAAACTACTGCAAATGTTTAACTGCTATCAAGGACACCTTGGAGCAAAACTTCATCCCATCTTCATACTAGATCACAGTACTTCCATGGGATTTGATGTTTTTTTTTAATCCCTCTCATTTAACAAAACTTTGATTCATTAAGCAAAAACAGACCCAATTTGACTTAAAACAAAACAAGGGTATAAGATCCCTAAATCTATTTTGGAAGCCAAAGTGAAAGCAAAGTCTTCACATCTGCCCTGAAGGCTGAGAGTACAAGGATAACCCTACATGTGAATGCTCCCAGGAAAGGCTTTTCATTCCTTTCCACTAAGTTCCTGTTACTCACCTTTGTTATGAGTCTGTTCAAATTCTCCTTCCCCATGTAAGAAGTTTGCTGGGAAAGCACAATCTCTTGTTTCTGGATGATGCTGGTCAGGTTTGTTTTGCAGCTCTGATATTGCTTCAGGAGCTCCAGAACCCTTGCACACTGTTCTTGGCTATTAAAAAGAGACCTATTAATCATGGCCTAAGCATAAAACTACAGCCTGAACCTCCTGCCTGCTTCCTCCTACATTCAAACATGTGGGGAGTTTGATTATTATGTTTGGATGAGAGAAAAGTCACCAGTAAACTGAAATACAGTGTGCAGCAGATACCACAGCAGCTTGGGTGGTGCTCAGTGGGAGATGCCACTTCACCCCAGCCTTTGGTGGGATATGAAAACAGATTATTCTCACTGACACTGTGCATGCCATGAGAATTAACCAGTCCATGCAAAGCCTCTGGGCATCTTTAAAAACCATAATCAAAGGACAGGTGCCCTGGTTGATCAGCCTTTCCCAGTCCCTGCTCTCACAGACATATCAAACCAAGCTCTTTTGGTCTTTTCCTGCATAAGAGACTGTTTTCCCAGCTGTCCTCTTCCACTTGTTTCAGTTTGACCTTTCTTTTTGAACGTGCTGACATGAAACTCATAGCAAATACAGAAGACACATCATTTCAAGCAGCAGACAGGTCATTCTTCTCCAATACTTCATTGCCTATCTGCTAAGTAATGACACTGTGAAGCCTTAAAAATACACAAAATTCATGAGCTTTGGCTGCAAACTTTGATGTGCAATTCTTGGCCTAATGAGTTTGCATCACCATAATGGTAATATTTGCTACTGTATCAGTATTCCATTTGCTTTAAAGGATGGTCTAAGGCTTTTTGATTGTTTGATTTTACAAGCAAACTTCTTATTTGTACAATACTACTTTAAAATGTAGCTTTTATCCTTACCATTCAGCAAGCAAGAGCTTTGTGTCCTCCCATAACCTCTCTGTAACTCTGCACTGCTCATTTGCTTCCTCTGCTTTTTCCTCATTGATCTGTGGGAGCTTATTAACAATTTCTTGCATAGGTTTCATTTCAACAGCAGCACAATCCAATTCCTTTTCCAATTCCGTTAATGATTTTATCCTTTATTAGAAAAAAATGAAACACAGCCTTATATTAAAGTAATTCTTTGATTTGGTCCACAATGTAATTATTAAGTTCCCTAGAAATTCATCCTGAGCTCTACATGCTATATTAAATGACATCATAAAAAGTCTAATTTGATCTTGAGTTCCTGTAATTTGACACAGGCATTCAGATGAGTTATGCTGACCTCAGCACTTTGAGAAGGTAATCCAAAATCCTAGAAGGCAATTGGGTCTCTATAAAGTGAATTAATTAGTACTAAGAGTACTAAGAATTAATTAGTGCATTCTGTCTATCTTACACTGCACTTTCAGATCAGGTGCATCAGTGCTCAGCAAGGGGACCCACCTCCCTGTCTGACAGTTTTCTTGCTGAAAACTAAGATCACAACAGTCAAACTCCTTCTGTTTTCTCTTTCTCAATGGTGCTTCAAACACACACATACACAGGAGTTTAAAAGAAAGGGAAAAAATGGAGAAGGTTTCCTTATTTAGGATGCAATGGAATAAATAAAACTAAGTCCACAGCTTCTGTCAGTGCTCCACAGATACTTCAAATTTCAGTGCTCTACTGCAAAGGAGACACAGGCTGATTTCACTGAAATTATGAAATTAAAAAAGAATTCACCTTTTTTGAATAGCTGGACTTGTTGGATCCTTCAAGCCTATTTTGTTAATTCTGTCACGTAGATCCTGAATGTTTTTAAGGAGTTCACCATTTTTTTTGGAAAAAATCTCATATAAGTCTTTTCCTTCTGAAAGCACCTGTTCACATGGGGGACTATAAGTAACATTTAACTCTTCAGATAAAGACAGAACCAGGTTTTCACAGCAAGTCTTTCTCCCACATTCAGCATCTTCCAAACAGATATCAACAGTTTTCAGGCGTTCATCCAAACGTTTGGCCTCCTCTGCCATGTGAGAAACTTCTTGTGTAGCCTCTCTCAGAGCCTTTCCCTGTATTTCAGGCTGGCCTGAGGGCTCTGTGAGACACTGGATGGAGGACTGAATCTTCCTCAATGAGGCCATAAAAGCTTCCAGATCTTTAAGGACCGTCTCTCGGATCTGCATTTTATTGCTCATTTCTTCGAGCTGATTTTGATAGTAAATCATAATTTTACTTGCAGCTTGCAGGTCTATTGGATTAAATTCATCTCTTGCTGAACTATCTAGGTGTTCCAACTGTTTGCACACTTCAATCTGATTTAATATGGATCTCTGCAGCTCCTGAAATTGAGAGAATGACAAACAGTGTTAGCAAGTGAAAGAAAACACATTCAGCATTCAAGATGAACCTATGACTGAAAACCAGATTATACTAGCAGCAAACAGTATGCTAAACACAGTGGTTAAAAAACAAAAACTATTCTGGACTTCAGTGGAGGAAGGAAAAAAGAACAAAAAAAAATCAAATAAAATGGTATTCCACACTTAGGGGAATTGGATCAGCACTACCAAAAGTCCAGCAATCTTTGCAGCCATCAGACAAGAAGGAGAGAAAGATAATGAGAGTCCTGGGACTGAAAGCAGCAGGCTCTCACAGTGGGACATCAGTCAGAGCACAGGCAGGCACAGAGATGTTTATTACTCTGCCATCTTTTAGGTTCTTTAGGCTGTACTTTTGGAGGAGACTTAAATGTACTCAAAAATCCCTTGGTGGAGTCTGCATGCTCTCTGGTTACAGCCCTCAAAGAGCAGAGCAGTGTGTCAGTGTTGTGAAACTCCAGCTGAGAGAAAAGTCTGTGTCCTTCCAGCCAAAAATGGTCAGGCAGAGAGTGCACAAGCTCTCTGCCCTACAGGCTGAGAGACCTAAAGCCTCCTTCAGTGGGGAGCCAAGGGCAGACAAACACAAACCTTCAGCCCTGTGCAGCTCTCAGTGTGCTCAGCCTGCAGTGCCTGCCAAGAACAAAACAATATTCACCCTGCCTAATGGACCAGGGCCCAGGCATTAGACACTGACAGCAAGTGAGCAATTATTGCAGCCATGCAGAGCTTTCAAATCCATCCCCAGGTGTGCTCAGATACCTCAGCAGATGTGATAAGGCAGTTTAGATTAGCTCACAAATTAACGCCACATTATGTCTACGACCCCACAAAGTGATATAAGGCAGGTGGGAACACTGTAAATCTGCATCAAAGGGAAGTCCTAACATAAGACAAAACGTTCATGGCAATGGTTTTTACAGCAGAAACTACTGAGGGTCCCTGGCTGCCTCTACAGGAACAAAGACACTTAAAGCAAAGGGAGTAAAACGCTGTGACAGATTTTAGAAGGTTTGGTAAGTCTTGTTAGTAGACCCAAACTCCTGAATGAAAATGCCATGAAGCTCTCTACTTCCTAGACATTAAAACCCATTCTGGCTTGGGTGTGGTCTCTGTATCTTGCCTCACCTTCAGTTCCCTATAAGCAAGATCACTATTCATCAGATTAAACTGCTGGATATCCTTTTTCTTCAGCCGCTGATCCAATTCACAGAGCAGAATGGATTCATTTTCTATTGGCAAAACAATTTCCAAAGCAGTCCTTAAAGAGTTCACTCTGCAAGAAAGGTAACAAAGCATGAAGTGGGGAAGCAAGCAAGAAAAGTCACTCAATATTTTACAGCTCAAAAAGCCACAAAAAATAATGTAATTGACAGTCTAACAGATCTAATCCTCCTCTTCCTGAGGTCAAAGGAGTTTTAACTTGATTAATGAGAAAAGCAGTGTGAATTTAACCAAAGATGAAAGGAAGTAACAGCAATATACAGGAAAATTGCACAGTGATGTTAAGACACCTGGCTCTGTGCTTCTTGGGGAGATTCACACTATCTGCGATGTGCGTATGAACCAAAAAAAAAGAAGAAAAGCTTAATTTTATGCAATTAAAAATGCATAAAACTTTGCGGTATTTTCTAAAACACACACTATTCCCTTCCAACAAACACATTAGTTACAATGAACCATTCCCTGGCTAATATCATAAAGTGTTATTTTATACCTGGTACTTATAATGTCCTGCAGCTCTTTCCACTCTCCTTGTAGCTTGTTTCTTGTCTCAGAGACAGCAGCCTGCTGCACTTCAAACTCAAGATTCTCTAAGGTAGATGAGATGTTTTCCAACTGTGTCCAACCAGAACTGAGTTCACCCTCTATCACCTAAGAGATAAGCAGTGCTAATTGCATGAATATGATCTGTATTACTTAGTGGACTGGGTAATTCATAAAACTACAGTTACCAGAGGCTCTTACAAAAACAGTGAAAATATCACCTGAAAGTAAGTGTACCTATTGTCTCTTTTATCCCTTTAAGACTCCATTTTCAGCTTCACACAAATCTCCAGAAATTTCTGATGATGAAAACTTCCATGTTAGATGTGTCCCTTGGCTACAGTTTATAAAGGTTTCAATAAATATGAATGTAAGAATGAAAATATCTCCACTTAGTTGTGTTCAAAAGACTAAAAACAAATGTAGAACTGAATCAAGTTCTGAGATGCTAGTTAAGCTTTGTACTCCTTTCAAGAAAGGCCTTGAAAAATTGCAGCAATAAACTCCCCAATATCAACACTGTGCCTTTGTCATCCCCTCAAGGATCTCATAAACCTAAACAAGTTATAAGTCCTGGAAAAGTTCCATTCTGCACATACACCACTGCCACTTGACGGTTCAACTCTGAGACTCCTCCAACCCTGACCACCTCTATCACTCGCCATTCCTGCTGACAAAAAAAGCTGCTTTCTGCAGGTTTTTTTCCCATTAGACCTATTTTAGCCTGCAGATAACTCAGAGCCACCGATTTCTTCCTTCAGCAACACTTGCAAAACTTCACTGCTAAGCAGGAATGTAGTTCTGCTGAATCCCAAAGCCTTGATTTCCCTTCTACTTCCAATAAACCTGCTAACAAGGATGCTTCTTTTCCCTTGGCAATACACCTAACAGAGAGGTGAGGGCTCTACATGAGAAAATAACAATTTAAGCACCAAGAAGGTTTTCAGAAGACAAATACTTACTTGTAGTTCTAGCAGCTTATTCTGAAGGCATGAAGTGCCCTTTATTTCATCAGTAAAGCCAGATGCTACTTTATCTCTGCTGATTTGTAAAAGCTCCTCCAGGTTACTTCTTTGTGTGTTATAGCTAAAGAAAGATGCAATCACTTTCAGAGAGAACATTACTTCTAATTTAATGGAATATAGCAGGGTATTTGCTGACCAAAAGATTACCATACAAAATAAGCACAGTCTATTGCAAATAAATATTTTAACTAAGTCCCAAATGAATGGGCACAAATGAGGCCATATTAAATAAATGAGAAATTGCTCATCTGGCTGATTTTCAAGTGTGAATGTCTGCCTGCATTCTCTAAATACAGTTTTATCAATGTAAAAATGTCAGTTCTCTAAAAACTTGCCAAATTTTTTTAATATGAAGTTATTAGTAAGGCAGGTACAGACTATTCTAGCCCAAGAAAAGAGCAGAAATAAAACTTTTATGTTTTTAAGTGCTCTTGCTGCAAAATCCTAATGTTTGAAGCATTTAATACTCTAGTGCTTCCTTAGCAGTTACAGAGCAATATTAAGTAAACTGTAGTAGGATGAGAACAGAGTGTTGCATAGCAAAAGTGCACCCTATGTTGGATACAGTCAATTAATCTGTGAATGTCTAGCATAGACATTATTAATATTAAATATAATATTAAATATAATATTAAATATTAAGACAGAAGTATTTTAGTCTTTAACAATTACCTCTCTAATAAAGCTGTTATGGCCAAATCACTGTTGTCCTCAAATTTTTCTGCACAGCTTTCTCCATTGTGATGTTTCACATCTGGTTCCAACACTATCTTTGCAGTAGGCCTTGAGGTCTAAGTGAAAATAAAAAGGTTAACAGTGACCTCCACATCATGCTGTGCAATACACAGTGAAACCTAACAGACATCTGTGCACTCCTGAAGGAAGGAATTGCTTGATGTGCCCCAAAGGAGATGAGAGACGCCATTCATGAATACAAGATGTGTTTAAACTCAATCATGAACCAAAAGAGCAGATTTTTTAATACTTGCATCCAGCTCATTCATTCTTTCCACAGATACAGACAAATGCCTCCAAGTCTCCATTATTTTCTCACTCTCTGTCCCCTGGAACTTGTTGAAATTACTGGGACACTTCTCACTTGAGTTTCACCTGAAAATCATTTATAGCAAAATGCAGTGCAAGGCTGGAGACTCTCATCTCCTCGGGATGCCCAGTGCTGTTCCTTGCATGTTAATTGTTAATCTTTACTTAGTCTACATTCAAAAGCACAGGGGGCCTGAGGTCCAGTAAGAGAAAAACCACTTTTTCCTTTTAGCAATGACCTGCCTTTGACAGAGCACTGTTTTTTCACAGTAAGTCTCGACTTCTTACCTCCTGTACAGAAAGGTTATCAATTTGTTGAGAAGAACCAGGCTCTCCTCCATTCTCAGAAGCAATCATGGAGCTCCTACAGTTTAAAAGAAATTTCATCTTCAGAACAAAACATGAAATACAAAGGGGAAAAAAAGAAATCCTACCTAAAAACTGAAAACATTACAGTTGTAATGCAGGGTAATTACTGTACTTGTTACTTTACGAAACTTAACCCTAGGTGTTTAAATGTACAGTTGTCCACAGTAATGACCATAGCAATGTACTTGGCAGCACATTTACACTATCACAAAATTTATCTGTGTAAATGATTTATGTGAAGCTACAGGACATTGTGCCCTCAGAAACCCACCCTTTCTGAGGGGACTGTCCCTTCCCAGCATGAGCCAGCAGTGCCAGGGACGTGTCTGCCACAAGTTGTTGAACCTTCTCCAGCTTCTTTTCACACTCTGCAGTGAGTGTTTGTATCCCTGGGACAGCTTCTTCTGACAGCCTTCCCAGTATTTTAAGGTCTTCTAATGACTTTTTAAGTTCTCTCAGGCTGCCTTCATGTGAAAGAGAGGCCTAAACAAAGAAAAACGATATAATAAACTCATGTTAGGTCATGAGGATATGCAATTATTCTCATACATTATTTTCTACTTCCATTACCTTCTTGGATGAGTGCACTTAGAAGTGTAAGCTGTCAAACCAAGAAAGACACACTTATTTTCCCCCGATTCTTTCTCAAATAGACTCAGCACAGAAATTAGGATTTCTGGCAACGTGTTCCCCAGCTTTATTCAAAAAACCACACTGACTCCTCCTTGATTTTGAAATTCATTATACCACTACAATTTTAACTACTTTGGTCCCAAGCCTTCTTCACCCTGACATCAGACAGACACGTCTCACTGACTGCAGAAAATGTAGATAAGAATTATACTTTCAAGAGTGAAATCAAGATATACTAAAAATCTGGAAAAAAAAGGAAAAAAGGTAACACCTACTTAACAAGGAGATAATTCTAAAACTCTGCAAGAACACTAATATCTGCAGTAAAAAAAGATGAAGAAGTAATTTGGGTGGCCTCTGTCCCGTGTTTACATAACATACAGCACAAGAGTCCCGTTCCACAAGCTCAGGCTGCAATAATGTACCTAAAAAGGAGGAAGAAGGACAGCAAAGCATCCATAAAGAGAGGCAAGTGAGCAAAAAAGGAGTGTGTCAGGTACCTCATGTTCCTTGATGATCCCTTTAGTTTTATCCATACTTAGGAGTTTCTTCTCTTTGCCCAATTGCTTATTCATTTTTTTAAAAGTTGCATTAAATTTCTTTTTTTCCCTTTCTACCATGAGCTGGACATAGGATACCATTTCATGACGAACTGCCTGCGAAATTCAAGACACATTGTTCCCATGAGATGGTGAGAGAGTATTACACAGCAAGTAAAAACCTCAGAACATAATGTGACAAAAAAAAGTGTCTCTCCAATATGCCAGGCCTAATGAGAACAGGCAGTGGATTCTCCTTCCTGTACCATCTCACCTCCCATCTCCTACGAACATCTTCTGCCACTACCAGCTTTTCATGATCAGATGAAATATTTTTCAGCTGTTCTGCTGCTTTTAAGAATTTGTCAAGAACTTTGTTGTCCAGAGCATTAAAAGCTTCCTGAAAAAAAACAAAAAAACCAACACCAAAACATCACAATGAAAAAATAAACAGAACCGAATGTAACTTCTTTACCTAATAAAATTACATTGGGCATTTTTGGGTCTGATATCCCTTTTAAGAGATCCACATTTTGAGATGGGGCATTTCATTTACCAGTCACCCTCTGGGAAAAAGAGGAGATTCAGTATTTATATTCACATTTTAAAGACATGTCCAAGAATTCAGACTTGTGGTTCTTGATGGGAATCTTAATTATTGATCAGGGAAAAAAAATGGCTGTAGTTCAGAACACAATGATTTCTATGGAATGATGGAGTAATTTAGGACAGGGCACTGAATAAACTGCCACACAGATTTATGTTTCTTCATTCAAGTTGTCTGCCAAGTTAATACGTGCTGACAGTGCTAAATCAGAAAGCTGAGAAAAGCATTAATAGCTACCAGAAAAAAAAATGCAGATCTTTTTCTCACTATGGTACCTTAAGACTTTTAGAGACCACATAGCACTAAGAAATACTCTAATTCAACTGGTTCAGAAAACAAACCCACCTCATATCTTGAAATACATTCTTCAGGACTTAATTTTTGACTGACAAGTTGCACAGCTTTTGCAATGGAGGCCTCAAGCTCTTTCTGGGATTCTTCAAAATTGAACAAAGCCTCCTTTTCTGATGGTCTCTTCTCAGATTTGGACAACATGTTGTTCATGTCACTCATGACAGCCTTGGGAGAAAGAGACTTTTCAGAGCATGCCTGAGTGTCAGTAATTACATAACGCTATTGCTTCATCACATCACTCAAGTTTTTCAAGTTGAGATACTGATCTTTGAAATGTTCTAGATTTTGTCCTGGCAAAAGTCTAAAAGACTAATTCCAACAGCATAAAACCTTTTCTACTTTACAGGACTGATAAGGAGTCTTCCTTATCTCTAATTACAGCATTCTGTGATATCTCTGTGTGTACAAGGTGGAGTAACAATAAAAAATGAGTACCTGTATTTTGTCTCTGGCTTCTTTAATTCGTGCCTTCGTGTGAGAATGCTGTTGAAACACCTGACCTGGAACATTTTGCATCAGGGATTGCAATATCTCTTCTGCTGCCACAACTTGTTCTTGGCACGAGGTTCCTCTTGCAGCCAGACTCTGGTTGAACAGAAAGCATTAGAAGCTTTTACAGTGTTTACTTCTTTTTGTTTAAATGCACTGGATGACAAAGACAACTTTGACCATGGATGGTCAATATTTGGTCAAGGAAAAACCTTATACTCCAATTATGGCCAGGGTATTGCACTGCAAAATCTCTGTGAGGAGAGAAAGAAATTTGCTGCCATCCACAGGGGATTCTGTTTGCTGAAACTATTTCTTTCTGTCGATGCAATACCTCCCCTGTCTGTGCCTCAGAGCCAATTAGAAGTATTTTTCAAACACATTCTCCCATCCCAACAGCTTTCCAAATGAATGTGCAAACCACACATTTGGATATGCATCGTCTGATCATGAAGTCATCCAAAAGTAAGCAGATACCAAGGCTCAGATTTTCCTGTGGTGTTCAGTGCTAAAGGCAGGAAGCAGCTGGGTGTTCTGCATGCAGGAGCACTGTGCCATGTTTGAATATTTATCATGAAATGTCGTTATTAGAGCTGTTCTGATCTATGAATATTCAACACATTCTCCTGTTTGAAGTTGCCAATTAGCATTCTTCTAATGATAATCAGTGCTTTATTCTGGTTCCTGACCTATAGCACTGTAGGTAACAAGCAACCTGATCCCTCCTGCTCCCAGACATGAAGATACAATACCAGCCACATTTTTGGAGCCTTTATTTCATGATGTTTTTTGTTGCTTCATGGTTTTTAACAAACTAGTGTCACACTGCAAAATGAGGCTTATTTTATAAACATATGCCTATGATTACAAAAAGATGGACAGATTATTTTCATTGTCTCACACTCCTAAATCTGTCAACTACACAGTGCAGGAAGGCACAAACCAACAGTAAACTAACACTGATTCTGGTTCACAGTTATTGTAGGTAGATTTGACGAACTGAACAGTATTTCTCTTTAATTACAGCAGTTAGACAAAGGAGCTTCAATGAAACATCCTTCTGGTGGTAACTTTCACATTAGGTTATCCAGGCCCTGTTGCAGAAATAGTAATGGCAACATAAGACAGTGTTTCAGCTCCTCCAGTGGAAAGCTTGGCATCTTTAAGTCTCACCTTCACAGGTGAAAACAATAAATGAGATTTTGTATTGAAGTTGCTGAATATACATATTTTATGTATATATTGAATACATATTTCCACCTTGCCATCTGCTGGAGGTTGGCGGGGAGTAATCCCTGGCAGAGAGATGTGAGAAACAACAGTGGCTAGTAAAATTTCTTGTTAGAAATTAATTTGTGCTCTTTGTGAATATTTAGAGCAACTGCCTACAAGCTGAGATTCCCACATTACCCCACATGCTGCTGAAAATACTTCAAGCATCGCAGTTTTTGATGGGCAAGCCTTGAGTAAAGCCAGGTTGTCCCAAAACTCCTCCCTGCACTGGAGAATAGATGATAAAAGCACTGTATGACATGGGGGAATTCTCAAATTGGCAACTTGTGAATTTCTAGTCTGCTCCAAAGTGCTGTGCTGGACAGGAGTAATTAATATCTCTCAAGAAGAAGCTGCTGATCAGCGGCACCCACAGCACTTCACTGGCACCTGCTTGTCATCTGGACATTCTGATGTTGGAATATTCATTTACAGCTCATCTAGGAGCAATCCTGAGACGGAATATCAAAACACTAACACTGTCTTGACTTTTTACCAGTGTTACAGCACAAACTTACATCAATTTCTGCTTCACTGATGATGGCTCATTTTACCCCAGCCACAAATCCGTGCTGAAATATGAGAATCTGATGACTGAGTATTTTAAGCAGTATTCTCACCTGCAAATGTTGCTCTGTCTCAGGTTCCACAGGCCCCTCGTGACTGATCTTGCCAAGCAGACATCCAGTCTCTGCTGCCCAGCTGTCCACCTCTCCAAGCAGCTCCTCTATTTTCTCAAGGCTCCCTGGAAGTTCCCTGGTCTTCTCAGCAGCATTTGAACTCTCTTCTCCAAGCTATAAACCAAGAGCAGGGTAAGATGTTCATTCCCATCACCAATGCATGTGTCTCTCCACTACCCTCCTCAAACACAGTCACCACTTTGGTTGTTTTCCAGCTTTAGCACCCAAGAGGGATCAAAAGAAAAATAAATGCCAAACATACTGGTAAATTTATGTGAGGCTCAGTTCCTCAATCCTGAGGGCACGTGGGACAGCACAACTTGAGCCCATATGTCCCCTCCCATACAAGCAGCCACAGCCACACTACTAAGGAGAATAAACTCCTGGGCTGCAGCATCTCCCAGGTAATGCCAAGAGAGCAACAGTTGGTGTTGGCCAAACCAAGATCAGGAATTGTTCCAACAATTTAATGGTACTGGCAGTCACAGGCCAGAGCTCAAGCATTTGGCCTTGCCTTTTGATATACAAAAAAAAATACATCTGATAGGCATAATGTCCAAAGCAATGCCAGAAAAATAACTTCTGAAGTCCTTAAGACCTGTTAAGGTGCAAGAAGCCTCTCTATCTTTAATTCCTCAACATATTTCCTAAAAGCATCTCTTATTAAGGGTTTCTCTAGCAAACCCTGGATTTTCCTCACCCTTGGGAGTATGTTTGTTCTGATTTTACTGCACTCTCACTAAGCTCACCTCCTACAAAAATGTAGTCATTTTTTCCCACCATTTACTGTCAGAGCAGTACCTTTAATAAATGGCAACAAAAGGCTTGGAAAATTAAGAGCTCTAGTATTCCCAGGCAGAGTGAAAATGTCATTCTTGTGAAAGCATTCTAGGAAATGTAATATATGTAACATTAGGCAGCTAGTATAGGAATTTACAGCAGCCTCAAAACCTGTCAAGTGAGCTGGTGAAAAGTTGTACAACCTCAGAAATATCTGTGCAGCAATAATTCCTTTCTGCTAGCTGAGACAAAGATTGTAAAATTTAGCAAAAGCTCGCAGGAGAATCAAACTCTGCAATAAGGTTTCCTTTTATAAGTGGTTTCTAAAGTTCAATTAAAACAATGAACATTTTCCATCACATTATAAAGAGTATTTAATAACCAAGTCACAAAGGCTTGGGATGCCTCTGTGTATTCTCTACTCCTCCTGTTTTAAAACTGGGAATATTGAGCTGACTGGAAGACTGATGAACTTCTGATTAGCAAGCAAGTCTAGAAAATCTGACTTGGAAGGCTGCATGGCAAAAGAGTCATATGAAACTAATAACTCACAAAGTGTGTCCTCTTGATGAACTTGGCCCATCTCCTGTTCAGTTTCTTCAGCTCTTTGGCAATATTTGATCCAACTTGCTCTTTGCTGACTTCAATGAGGTAGTTTCCAGCTTCATTTAAGGAACCATGAATTGAATTCCTCTTTGCCAGGACCTCAGCAGGGATCTAGACAGAGGCATTGAAATCATTTAAAGCAGAATCCCATCAAAAGTTTATTTCCAAAATGAGGAACACAAAAACAACAAAAACAGCCACTGTCACAGATAATTCTTTCCTTCCAGGAGGCTTCCATCTGTCATTACAAAGAGAAATTCAACTACATACCTCTTTTGGATGCTCATTTCTGTTTTCTTCCAGCCACATCTTTAATAAATTATTGTTTTCTGTATAATTACTCCAGGAGGACAGGACTTTCTGTAGGGTGGTATTTACATTGGAAATATAGTCTTTGCACATGGAAATCTTTGACTCCACTGTCTTAAAAAGTTTGCTGATTTCTTGAGGGTCTCCGGCTAGGACATCAAACAGAGATCATCATTACACATTTGGAAACAGGGAGGTTAATTAAACAGAACCACTATTTACACAGAACAGCAGATGGAATTAAAACTGGTAACAGCACATCAGTTCAAAACAGGGGTCTTCATATCAACTTATGTGCACAAACTTACCTAAGTCAGGACCAAGTATGTTTTTGCTTTTTAAATCTTCACAGATGTGAGTAGCAGTTTCTAATTGTGCTTCAAGTTTCTTCTCTTCAATGAAATTCTGCCCAAAGTGAAAAGTAACTGACATGGGTAACAGTGAACCACATAAAACTGGATAAGAAGTACAGTTGGGACACATTTTTTTTAAATTTGAGTCTACTACCTACAGGTTAAGCAAACTGAGCAAAGCCCACCCAGCAACTTGGCTGCACCCTTTAGTCTGGAACAGACCTGTCCTTTTACTTGGCTTGTGCAGAGAATAACATTAATGGGAACGTTCATTCCTGAATGCCACTGCCTGAGCCACAGCCCTGCATGAGTCAAAAGGTTACAGCCTTAGGGCAATACTGAGAAATAGCATCAGTGAGATGATCAAGACAGGTAAAATTTAGTCACAAAAGTCAAAGAAGTGATGAAAGTGAAAGGTGAGTTTCCCTGCACAGAAATATTGACATGCCTAGTTCCTGTCACAGACCAAGTAAGAGTCAAACTGGAGGTGGAAAGAGTGAGAGAAGAAAAATGGGAACAGAGGAGGAGACTTGTGCTTTGCACATCCATCCAGGGAATGAAGGTTTTTAAGCCCTTCTCTGTCTGAGCTGCATCTCACCCCAGAGCTCCCCACTCCTCCAAGAGTCCTGCCTAGCAGGCTACAAAACAAACCTGGGCCACCACATCACCACTCAGCCAGGACTTCATATCATGGGACCAGAAAGAGAGCCAGCAACAAGCCCTAAACTCCCTGGGAAAGCTCTACTTTCTGACAGCCTGAGCCAGACCATGAACCACAACTGTAGAAATAACATGATAATAAGCATTTATGAAACCAACTGAATCAACAAATGTGGCTCAGACCAACTCTGTACTCCCATCTCACCACAGGGTAAGGCTGACACTGCTCAGGAAAACCACTATTTGATACAACCTCTTGTTGCCTCCTTCTACAGTTCTCAGGCTGGTGAAACTCCCACTAATTTAACGAGGGATTTGCCAATCTGAAAAGCTTCTGAGGAACTCTTTAGAAATGTCACTAAGATGAAATCCACATTCCCATTAACTGGAGATGAGGCAAAACTGATGGCATCAGCATTTTCATCTCTGCCCTTATTCCTGATGCAATTTCTTTGTCAGTATTTGGGGTCAGATAATCCATCCCCTCCTAGAAGACTACATGTTTAATAACTTGAGTCTGGAAGCCGAACTAAGCACAAAATGTAATAAACCAGGAAAATCCATATTCACCATGAAGCATAAGGAGGTAAAGGAGCTGGGAAAAGGAAGAGGCAACAGCAAAAGGCAGCACTGTGAATAATGGTTGCTTTTGAAGACAACAATTCCTAAAACTATCCCAGAGAGGTTTCTGTGGACTGGAGCTAGGGAAGAGCTGCTACTGCTGGGTCCATAAATAGTCTAAAAAGAAAGAAATCTTGACAATAAAAATGGGCAGAGAGAAAATTACAGTTGTGGCTTCCATTATTTCTCCAAACTGAAGAAAGAACTCTCATTTAGAGCAAAATGGGAAGATGTTGGCAGTGAAGAAAGTTTCTGTGGAAGTCTAAGTGCCCTTCTTTGCACAAATCCCAGCTCTCACCAGCCCACCATACTTCTACCAACTACCACAGTCTCTTTGGATGAGGAAGACAAACTGGAGTAAAAACAAGCTGGGAAAGAATTACTGTCAGGGTATATATCTTAAACTTACATTCCAATTTTCCAGCAGTGATTCCACAGACTCTTTGGATCCATACTTCATGTCCCAGATATTTAGCTTTAACGTCACCTCATTGGCAATAGCTGAGCACAGTCCATAGTGGTATTCAAGAAAAGTGCTGCAGTTTGTGAAACGAATGTTGCTGAATCTACAAACAGAAAAATTATCCAAAAGTTGTTTCATAACCATTGGATCCACAAGGCATTAATGTATAAGGTTTTTATCTTAAAAACTCAGAATTACATACATGTAAATATTATTTTGTTATGACAGGAATAAAATTTTAAAATAACAACAACAGTTCAATTTTTTTAAGAAACAATAATTTTAGTCAATATTGTCTGTTCAAAGTATGAAAAAACTTAAATGCCCAGAAAAGGGGCATCTGCCATCTTTATGTTGAAGCATCTCAGGCTATGGATACACATTCACTGGCCCTGTTTGAAAATATTCCCCAAACAGATATTACAAGCTGTAGAAAGATGAAAATCCCCAACATGAGGGGAATTTTTACATTCAAAATATTCAAGTTTCCTATCCCTAGTGGATGTTTCCTGCCCCACTAGGAAAGGGCCTTTGTAAAGGTCCTGTTAATGAGCTCTACTCTGTACACATAATTAACATTCATTGCATCAATGAGAGATCCCTGTGTACTCCACTTGATAGTCTGTGCTTTGGTGGGAAATGCTCTTTTTCTGCAAGGGATAGATAAATTATGGAGCTTTGTTAAATATGAGCATCACAACCTTCTTTTCATTTCCTCTAATTTCTCAGGCAAAACCAATGGCACATTATTTTCATCTTCATTCTTAAATGACTGAAGGGTGTCCAAGTGAGAATCAAAACAATCCATCAAGCCCTGGGGAGAAAAAGACATAGAAAGACACTCATTTTTTACGTAGTTATTTCATCTGGGAATCTGCAAGTCACCTGCCATTAGGGTGAGAGCTATCAAGAACTAGTCAGCACAAGACAATCTTCCAGTGTCTTTACTCACTAAAGTGCTGTGGAAGTATTTACCTCATCACCTTCAGAACTGCATAGTTAGTGCAGTATTACCTCATTTCTCGTGCCACTGTGCATCTAGTTAAATGAGCCTACACTATTCCTGCTATCAGCATTTTCTGCACTTTCACTGTCATCTTCGGGACAAAAGAGCATCATTGTAACAGTTTCAGGATACGAAGTTGTTCTTTGCTATGTGTTAGCAAAGATTGAAAGCTAAACCTGTTGAATAAACCTGTTAATGTCACTTGCTTTATAATTCATCTGACTGCTCAATAAATTTCTGTCTAATACCATGGTGTCAGCACATCAAATTAACCATCTGATGGCCAGTATCACGTGATTGGGGAGTATTTCACAGCCATGTGACTCGGCACCAAATTCCCTATGTAGAAATAAAATATGAAATATATTGCACACAACATAAGTGTATTTGTAAATGGCATGTAAAGAAATATGCTAAAAGTTCATTTCTATGTAATAAAACTTGCTACAAAGCCTGTTAATGGAAATGGCTAAATCCTCAACCACAAAAATGGTGCACAGATTTTAAACATTTCATTTTGTAACATTAATACTATACCAGTCATATAGTTATGAGCACTGGTGGGTAATTCCCTACACCTTAAGAGAAAGTAAAATTTCCCTTATAAAGGCACAACCCTGGCAATTTGATTCCTACATGAGACATACTGAAAAGACTGACCAGAGGAGGGAAGGACAAAGATTCTCAGCAGAATGTTTTCCCATAAGGACAAGGGGATTTGACAGAAATTGAGTATTACAGGTTTCTTCTTCTCAAGGAATGTAATGATTTTTACCTATATAGTCAAGGGGAGAAATTACACTCCTTAACAAAACAACAGCTCTATCTTTGTCTCATTCCTAAAAACACTTTTAGCTACTGCTGTTGCACAACAAAAATCTTGGAACAAATGGATAAAGGCTGGCAAAGATGTTACCAGTTAAAAAGCCATCTCTCATCAGAGAGTGACTAGCAACAGTACAAAAAAGTGGTGTTATAAAGCCACTTGCAAGAACTGACACTCCCCATTCTTTCAATTCTCTTTAAGAACTTGCCACAAAACCAGCAAACTTGTTCATAAAAACCCAAAGTATGGCATTACAAGGACCAATAGGCATCAACACATCGGTTCTTCAGAGTTTTCAGTCTCAAAAAGATGTTTAAATTATTCTCAGTGCAAAGATTTCAAGATCAGAATAAATAACTTGCATGGTACTGAGGTATCAAAATATCTCCTATTGCCTTGAATGGAACTACAGAGTGATTCAGCAAATATTTAACTTCAAAAAAAACTTGTTGAACTCACTGGAATGTAACCTTGACTCAAGTGCTTTTCTGAATAGGTATGTATTAAGCATAGATTAAAAGATAAGGATGCAATTACCCCATGTAATTACTTAAACAAACAAGTTGCAAGAGCCACATAAAAAAGAATATCATCATTTACTCATTCAGGTAGTACTCAAATTTAATCTCACCCCAGTGAAGCCAGAAACCTTCCTTATAGACCCATGCAGTTATTTAATTAAACTCATCATTCTTCAAAGGTATGCTCAGAAGAGCTTTTCATCTTTAGAAGATAAACACATGCACACCACCTCCCAAAACGTCAAACAGCAATTCCATAACAAGTGCTTTGCTAGGCCAAATTGAACCAGAATGTTCCTTTGTGATCAGCATACCTTAAATATTACAATTATTTCTCTGAAGACAAACATGGCTTTAAATGGGTCCTGCAAATCAGGCAAATCTTCTGCCTGCAGCCGTTCTACCTCCTGCAGCCAAGCCTCGATGCTGTGCAGAGGGGAGGGCAACATCTGGTCCAGCTTCGCTTTCCACTCGTTAATCTTCAAAAGGAAAACAAGGGATTAAATTTCTCACTATTACTTTCTTCCCCATCCCCAAGATACTGATAAAAGCTGCACAAACTGACACCCCAGATGTCCCAGACACCCACTCCCCCACGTCTGGCACCATTCAGAAAAGGAGCTTCCAGTGAAGGCAGCTGCAAATCAGTTACATTTACCTGAAACCCAGGTATGGTCCCAGCCTGTAACCTCTGTAACACCACAGACAATTTGGTGTTACCATCCTTGGCTGGTGACCACCTCAAGGCCCAACAAATGGGAAATTTATAGTAAAGTAGTTGCAAAAATAAGAGGGGAACAGAAATGCTCTGACAGCTTTCCATCATGGTGCTGACAGAGGAACATCTTTTCCAAAACCACCAAGTACCAGCATGATCCCAACGTATCCTCATTTGCAGCAGAGGGATCTGACACAGCCAATCTCACTGCAAAGCACTGACCAACCAGGTCTCCCTATACCAGGATCTGTGCCATGGGAGAGAATATATTAACAGACTTTTCCCAGATGCATCACTGTCTGAGCCATAACTATGTCCCAAAATAACCTTTTAAGCATAAGTAGGCCAAAAACTTCCATCAGGGGAGTGCTCAAAGAAAACCAGATGCAGGGAATTTTCTGCAGACATCTCACGTTCCTGAGTTCAGGAGGCAGAAGGATAACACAGTCACCTGCTGCCTCCTTTTAGGCACCGAACACCACTCAGACTTTCTGGACTTCAGGTTCAGAACACCTGTTTTATCATTCCAAATAAAGCATCACCTCCTCCCTTTCCCTGTGTGAGTTCCTGGATAGACTTAACCTTCCTCATCAAACATGGTCACACTGGTAACAAGGTGAGTGAGAAATGCCTCTGACCTGAGAGTTCACTTTATCCCACTCTTCTCTCATCTGCTTCTGGCCTTCACTTAGCTCAGCTTCACTTCGTTTTGATGACAGCACAGGCAGAAAGGAGTTTTTTTCTTGGTTAAATCTTTCCATAAATGACATCATTTCCTAGGGATAAAATAAAAGAGTAATTCACAGAAGTCTTCAGATGGAAGCTCATGCAGCCAAGTATTGCCTTTGAACACACTGGGATGACTTCCATTAACTTCAAAGGGTGTGATGCATGCAAAGGCAAGACAGCAGAGGCACACGTTTCTCCAGGCAGTATGAAATTACAGGTGCCATTCCCTAAGCCTGTGTCTAACATAACGTCAGTGCAGTTAGAACATGGTTCTCCCCTCCCAGCAAGAGAAAGGGAAAATTCCTTCCCTCACAGTTCCCCATGGGCCATTTTATTACAAACTCTAGCTACAATATAAAACCAAGGAAATTTTACTTCAGCACAACATACAGGCAACATTTCAACTACTCTTCTACACCACTAGTTGGGTAAAACCTTCTGTTGTATTTATCACAGAATAGTGAAGGCCCTGTAAAGGGCCTACATGCTTGAATCTTCTGCAAGGCTTCAACTACATCAATTAAGACACTACTTTACTGTCTCCAAAGAAACTTGCTCTGCTCAAAAAACAAGTAGTATTTATCTTTTTCATAATAGAAAGAATTTTATCCTACCTTTCCTTCAATCATATTGAAGGCATTTACCAAATTCATCGTCAGACTTCCAACTTTTGTTTAAAAGTTTATTTAACACTTCAGTTTAGGCAATGAAGATGAAAAATGCTAAAACTATTCCCAGAAACAGCTGCTTTTCACAGAAGCAGTTAAATATGAAATGCAACATACCTTGCACTTCTGGTAATAGGTTTCATTCTCTCTATCGATCAGCAGCTTTGATAACTTCTTCTCCTGTGCAGCCAACCAGCCCAGGGCCTCTCTGACTTTTTCCTGGTAATTAGAGCAGAAAATTTCATTTTTCCATTTTGCAAGCCTGGTTTTTAATTTACATTGTGCCATAAAACAACACTTACTGAGCATATGATAGAGGCTGTTCAAAGCTTCTGAAAAACAAATTCCTGGGGAACTGATGAATTTTGGGAGAGGCACTATTACAGAGCAAGGCCAAAGTTCTAAACTTGGCATGTGGATATGTGAATGCATCAAAAGTAGTTCCTGACTGTAGTCCCACTAAAAGGAGATTATCAGTATGGAAATTTGTGAATAACCAGTTAATACATAAACTCCCATAGGAGAATACAGAAAATAGAAAATGTGATTTTCCAGTCAGTGTGATCCGAGTGTGACAACTTTTGTCCACTTGATATGAAGCTACTCCATTTAAAGCTGGTTGTTCTGTGTATTTGCAGATCAGTCTGTCTCTACCCCAATATTTACACAGACTTCAGAGCACACATGAAGACAATCAAGCTTGAAAATGTAACAGTTAAATAAAAAAATAACCTGCACAGCAATTCCACTTATATGATCAAAACTCTAACATTAAGTCTTTTCTACCACACAGGAGCATCACAATGTTCACTACTGGGTTATGTCATTAGCAGAATCGGAGGGTACTCTGTTACTGACTCAGATTATAAACTGAGAAAAAAAGAACTGGTAGTCTCGGCATCCACAATGCAAGTCCATTTAAAAATGCCCCAGTGATAAACCACAAAACATACCTGCATGTCTTCTTCAGACTCAGGCAAATTCTTGGAGTATTGCAAAAACTGAGCCACATAAGTCATGATTGATTTTTCATCTGGATTCATAATGTCAACATCTACAAGAGCCAATACAGCATTTACATAATTATGCAGCCTTCCAGGCCTGATCACATAATTACACACTACACTGCAGTTATTAAAACACATTACCATAAACATGTTTATTTTGCAACAGCTCACTTAACATACCATTGACAGAAATTAATATGTAATGAACATTTTTTCCTTGGGAATATTCTCATACAGCATGATTAACTAATAAAAAAGTTTCTCCCATGAACAGGAATGTTTCGTATCCTTTTTTCTGCATATTGTTCCTGCGGTTGTTGCCAATTCAAAAATCATAATTCCTAAGTATAACTGATTCTATAAAATAAAGAACCTAAGGTTTGAGCATCACAGTAAAGAGCAGTGTTAAATTTCAGAATTAAGCACTGTCTTACCTTATCCCTTATTACAATTCAAGACATACAGGATTATATTAATATTACCCCTGATAATGAAGATTTAGAAAAAGCTGACCATTTACCTTCAGGCTCCAGAAGCCGTGGGATATTCAGCTCCAGTTCTGCAATTCTGAAAGCCTCTTTCAGGTTTTCTTTATTGCTTCTGGCTTTTGCCTTCTCCAAATCCACCAGCCCTGGCCGTAGGGTTTGGATGATGGCTAAGAAAGCCAGTCCACTCCGCCAGCTCGACTTGAAGTCAGTCACGTTGACAGAGCTGTGCCTAGCCCAGAAATTATTAGAAATCAAATGTCAAGCCTTCTGAGGAAACTGGCTAAAAGTACAAATTTGGAAATCATATATAAGGTTAGGAAAATGGAGTATGAACCAAATCCAAGAGAAGTTTGCCACTGAAGTTCTGCAGAAGCAGAGGCAGACAACAATACAGCCAATGCTACCAGTGGCTGCAATTATATATTTTCATATTATTTTTGAAAAATTACTCTTTGTGTGTGCCTTATGTTGCAATCTGAAGACAAAGCCTTTTTGATCCGATATCCTTTCTGAGTATCACCTTCTTGCTCAATATCTATGCATTCAATGGGATGGAAAAACAACAAGCAAAGCACTGCAGAACACATAAATAAATGTCTGTAAGAACACCAAGAACTGGAATCACCTCTGGCATTTTAGACAATCCAGACCTTAAAAGTGACATATTACCACAGGAAAGTATTTCTTTTTCTCTTATTCAGTTTAGTGTTTTTAAAACATCTTCTATTAAGTGGTGTCTGGACACTGTGGTGAGGTGCCCAGGACTACAGGTCAATTCTGGGACAATTTTCCAAAACCAGCCTGTATGAGTATGTTACAGCATAGAAAAGATGTGGGGTTTAGGGTGACCAAATTTAGGTACAAAACAATGGTCAGGACTCCAAAGTTTTGTTCCTTTACCAAAAACTACAGGATTCACAGATAACAAAATAATTCAATGTAATGACAGAAATGATACTACAGACCATACAGCAATATTGCTGAAAAACAGGCAAAAGAAAGAGGAAGATTAAATGGCCAAAGAGATGGTTTTTATGTGCCAATTACTCTTGTTCTGATAAGACACAGCTAAAAGGCACATTTCAGTGCCATGCTCCTAGAAGAAAGTGTCTGATGTGCTGATGAAGGCCTTTGTCTCTCACTAATAACATGGAATATCAGTAGGGTGTTATTAGAACATAAAGCAACCAAAGAGCTGGAGAGAAAAGACTGACATTACTGTAAAACATATTTGAAAGCTCTGGAGTGAAACAGCAGCGCTTGAAAAAAATGTAAGAGGCAGAAAGTCTGCTCCTTGCAAGAAACATCTGTGTCTGCTGCAGATTGTATACTGTGAATACTCCCACTGAAAGCAACTCTGCTATCTGTACATAAAGCAGAAGGAAATACCTTTTTAGAATTAGGCACTAGGACCTGTAGGATTAGGATCCTTCTTGGGGATCATGCACTGCTTTTACAGAAAGACATAAGATGTGGGAATCATAGAAATGATACATTTTCCATTTGAAAAGAAATTAATTATTGAAACTTTGTGAAGTAGTGTCAGTCATAAGTATTAAAATGAGCAAATCATTTAAATATTTGACTAGATTTATCAGACAGAAGCCCCTAAAAAAGAAAAGCCAAACAACCCAAATTGCATTGCTGTATTTTATTAGTAAGATGACCTTCACTTTATTATACTTAAAGGGCTCATGTCAAAACGTTTAGGGACTGATTGATGCTAAAAGTATTGGTAAACACATCTGAAATTTAAAGGACTTTCTTTTAAGCTGTCACTAAGCAATATTAGAACATCATCACGTTCAGAGGAAAGCAGTAATACAAAATCTAGCACACTATTCATAAGTCTTGGATGGAACTTACAGTGAACACTGTTCTTTGGCCCACAACAACAGAGCCTTTGTCGCTGACATCTTCCATCGCTCCTTAATTTTAGCACTTTTCTTAGCTGATCTGCTTGTCTTTGGAGAGGAGTCAACAGCACTTGAACAATCAAGTGAAGGCTGATTGTAAGTACAAGCAAGTGTCCTGGCCAGTTCTTCAATCTATCAGAGATGACAGAAGACTTAATCAGGCTTCAGTGAAAAATTACCAAGACATCAATGGCAGAACACCATTCAGAAGGGACTCAATCACAGCTGTAACAGCAGTTTCCCTACCCCCCCAAAATCAGATTTAATCTGTGAAATCTGAACTATTCCATGCTGAATTCCCATCTTTAGGCAATTTCTTGGCAGGATATATTCTCCCAAAGACTTCCACGTTACAGTGTGGGTACCAACAATGACACAAAGGGACCTTCTCACTCCATCTTTACTCCTACCAGTGGCAGCAGCTCGAGGCAGCTGCTTTCTGCTGTCAACTCTGACATGTATTAGACATGCTTGGATTTTGCCTCCTCACACAGGGTGCAGGAAACCTACTTGACAGACCTCAGAGATCTACATTTGGTTAAAGAAGCTCTTTTTAGGTAAAAAGATACTGCATAGGCTTATGTGCAGCACAATAAGCTTCAGCACCAAAATACCCCTACCATGAAAAATGTTGGGTAAATACTGTTAGAAAACTTTGTTTCTTTGCTTCTTATTGTATAAGAAACATGACCATGACAGCCTTCATGGTATTTCAGGCACCTGGTACTAAAAAAAATAGTAAGAACTGTACACTATAAGCACAATAAACACTGAAGAGTGGGGCTGAGGGAGATGGATGTGAGCAACTTCACACTATTTGCTCCATTTGGAGCTTAATCAAGACAGGCCTTAGACAGGAAAGGTTTAACCTATTTTTTAACTTGTTACTTCAAGAAAAATCTCAATCTTTCCCTCCTACCATTTGCAGCTACATCCTGTTTGTCACTGCATCGCTGAAGCAGCACTGGTGCATCTCTCCTTGAGCTGTCACTTTCAGATGTCAGAAAATAATATTTTGCTTTGTTCTAATTCATCTCATTTGGCAATCACATAACACAATATTCTGTGCTTTTCCCCTCTCCTAAACCTCTCTTGCATCACTGAAATACTTACATGAAAATGAAATATAATGGTCCAGATTAGGCCAAGCACAATGGAAGGTTTTCCTTCAATAATGTCAGCAACATGAATATTTATGAGCTTCAGCTAAGGAAGAAAAAAAAGGGATCATTGTTAACAAAGAAAATGTTCCACCAGCTAAACTGGCTTTAGTTGTGAATTTTGAAGTTAATACTCACTGATCTGCTCTTTAAAAATGTCAAAGCATTTTCTATGTTACTTCTACATTGGAAGGTATTAAATCCTTTTTCCCGTGGCTGCGAAGCAAAAAGAACAGGTTACATCCTCAACTGTAAAATTTAATTTTATTCTACATTTTGATAAGGGAAATCCTGCAAAGATTCATAAATTGCTTTGGATCAACTTATTTCAGTGTGTTTCAGAGTCAGTGGTATAAAAATGAGTTCTTTGCAGCTCCCTATGCCCCCAGAGCGATCACTCATATGGTTACAATTAAGCATATCCAAAAATCTTTGCTGGATTTGACAAAGGATTGAGGTAATATTTTTATTACTCTGTCTTACCAGATGTTGACCTGAAAGCACTTCCAAGAGATCCAGAAGCAAATGTCCTTGCTGTATGTCTGTGTACAGGTCTGAGATAACAGAGGGAGGTGTATGCTGCAAAACAGATTTTTATCTTTTGTCATTTTGAATCCAACACACTATAAAGCATCACAGATTACTCTCTTAAAAAATGTTTAGCATCCATTACTTTGTCATCAAACTGGAATAAAAATGTTGCATCTAATCAGCCATATCCTGCTTCTTCTAACCCATTATTACATTTGAGTCTTACTCCCTTAGTCCTGCCTCTGTGTTTTACAAGGGTTATTTTAGGCCTCACTTTCAAGTATTTACATTTTTCAAGGAAGTATGTTGCAAAAGACTCCAAAATTTTGAGAAAGGGAAAGCTAAACAAAGCAGTTAATTCATATTTTGAGATCTTAATCAATATACCCCAAGTACAAATTAGAGTATAAAGCTGCATAACTAAACCTCTTTTCACGCACTTGTGATCAACACAACACAAACTTATCTTGAGCTCAGCAGCTTCTGCTCAAGGAGGGACCAAAACAGGATTACTTTTTCTTACCTGAGCAAGTCAGAGCTCCAGGAGCTGTTTTGTGAAAGCTTAAAGAGTGCCTGTGCTACTGTGTGGTTTGTCTTAATGCTCACCACTCACTCAGGTCAACTCATTAAACTCACCTTCTTGGATTGTGTAATAAAACAACACTTATCTAATCACAGTAAAACTAACTGTAAATACAGAAACTCATAAACCTCGAGACATGTGCCACAATCCACCACAAGTTTTACCACATGAGCAAGGAAGAGTGTCATCCACTTACAAACCATCTCTTACAAATGTTCCTGGACATTCACCAATATTCTGCTGTTGCACTTATTAAACGAATGCTTTCCAGGGGCTACTTTTTCCATCCAGTACCAAAAAAAACTCATACTAATTTTGTTTATTCCTAAAAACTCCATCTCCATACAGCACATCGGAATCAAAAAGACAAAGGGCATGTCTTTGCCAAAGAATCCCGTTCTTACCTTTGCCAATATTGAATTTATCCAACTAGTGAAGGTTTTCTTCTGTGTAAACTCTCGCTGCACTGGGAAATAAAAAGAAAAAAGCTGTTAATGGACAAAACGATCTGGTTTTATTTCTCCCTCACAAAAAGATGAAAGTACAGCATTCATCCCAAACATAAGGTCCATTCTTTCACATATTAAGTTACTACTTAATACCAGTTTTCCTCAACTCTTATTTTAGAGCTGCTATTTTCTTGCTTGCAGAGTTGACACTGCAAAGACCTCTACACCCACCAAGTGTACTCCACAGGATGCAGCAAAGAGCAACTAATGGAGGTTTTCTGAGAAGCTCAGCAAATACAAACAGCAGTGTGAACACATAATTTTACAAAGTATGTCTACAATAGCTCTGTCCATTCCTAAATGTTGCTTGAAAGATTCTGGGCCACAATTAGTACAAGATACATCTTGAAATTCAAGTGGTGAAAAAAAGACCAAGCCCCCTGACAGGTGAAGCAGAGGATGAGCAGGAAAGTCAGACCAGACCAGCTCCCTGGCCCTGATGATGGCCAGTGGATTACAGGACTTCTGAGTTCATCTCCCTCACAAAACCCCAGCCCATTCCCAAGACACACCACGAAAACCCTCCACACATCCCTAGGGGCTGGATGTCTGCAGCCAAGTCTGAGGTGAAAGCTAGAGGTGCTGGCCCCTGAGATTACAAACTCCCATGCCACCAGCAGCCTTTCCAAAGGCTTCTTCTCTCCCTTTCCACAACAGCCTTGACTGCAAATGTTGGGGCAAGCTTCCCAAAAACAGGTCAAAAAGCGGCAGCATCCCCTCAAGGGGCCTGTCTGCAGCTGCAGGAAGGTGGCCATCCCTGCCTTCTCCACTGGAATGAACTCCCAAAAGGCTGCACTGGTTGTTAATAGCCCAGGTTTTACAAAGCACATCCCATGGACTATTAGTTGAGGAGGGGAAGACTACACAGTTAGCAGAGCTGATGGTTTGGCTGCCAGAGGGGCTGTGTGAGGCAGCTGGAGCAGAGGGTCATGGCAACAGAGGGGCTTGGAGCTCCCATGTGCAGGGAGGCAGAGGGACCAGGGGATGCTGGTTCAGGGCCCTGGTGGGAGCACAAGAGAGGTCTGTGCATGTTCTGCCCCATGGCTTCAAGGCAGCTCCCTTGGGGGCTGTGGGTGCTCCCCCAGTGTGCATGGCCCATGGAGGGATGCAGTGGGCAAGGCACTGGGGGGTACTCACCGCCCACTTCCCAGCCAGGATAAATCCTCCTATTGCATGGGAGAGGCATCTGGGCACCAACCAGGTCATTGGCTTGCACAGAGAAACAAATCTGGGAGACAGGGTGGGAGCAGACCATCTTCTCTGCCTCTGAAGGCGTGCTCTGGCACAAAGGATTAACTGAATGCAAGTTTGACATTATAAGGCGAGTGTAAGTCTACTCAGAGTAGATATGTATGTTTTGGTAGGCTGAGCAGGATGAAGGATACCAAAAATACCAAGCCCTTGGGGAAAAAGAAAATGTTGGCTGCTCTGGGCATGAAAATGAAAACGCTACTCATGAGGAAAATGTCCCACACTTTACTACACTCTAGGAATTCACAAACACAAAGCTCAGTCGTGGCTGTCGTTTCATCATCCAAGATGGCCGGAAGGAGCTTCATCAGCTCATGCAGCACAGCAATTCTCTTGAGGATAACCCAGCCTTCTGCTCCCAACCCCATGGGCCTCCTCCAGCTTCACTGGGAGGGCGAGTGGCAACAAAAACACTGAGACATGATGTGCATCAGGGACCGCTTTGCATCCCGGAGCTAAGGTGCCTTTCAACAGCCCTACTCTCCAATCCTGTTGGAGCACAAAGCAGCCCATTTCACCCGCCTACTGCACTGGTTTGCAATGCTTTATAAGCATCACAGAGGTCATGCTGAACAGCAAGATAAGGGCAATCTGAAAGATGCAGACAAAAATGCAATAACAAAATCGTGTGTTGTTCGGGGAACAGAAAGTAAGTGCCAACATGCCACACAGACCAAACAACACCTCAAGGCTCACGCAGAGGACAAAAATAGCATGGAGATACTGGCTACATGTTAGCACAGGACCCAACCACACCCTTTAGTTAAACACCATGTGGGAGCCATTCCAATTACTCAACAAGCAATTATTGAGTAGCTGTGCTCAATTTTTATCAGCCAGGCAAGGCTGGCATTGCTCTGGCACTTGAGAAGGGGACAGAAGGCAAACACTGACTCTGTGCCTGACGCCAGTGACTCTTGCAGCTGCAGCTCTTGCCAAACACACACTACTGCTCCTGATCTGGCAAACTTGCATTTGGGGCCAGATACAGAAAGATGGTTAGGATGAGGTACTTGGTCTTGTTTTGGTTGACATCAATATCAACATGTTCATTGTGCAATATGGGCCAGATACTGCAAGTGTTGATTCACATGGGCAAGTGTCTCACCTGGTGAAAGTACAAGGCAGTTACTTCACTGCACACACCTAAGAACACTTTAAACCCTTCACTACAATGACTACAGCCACTGCCTAATGCAATCCACCAGCTGCCTTCCAAGCAGCTGCTGCCTCAGCTGCAGTGTGCCTTATTTTCCTGCCCAAATAAATAATAACAATAATAGGCTCTCCTCCTGAATTAATAACAAAACCCCACGCTTGCCAGTATTTCCCCAGCCTGTAGTGCAGCAGTCCCTGTTTCCAGGCAGGCCACAGCACACACAGCTTGATACAGATGTGCTTCTGGCACCATGGCAGGCAGTCCTATTGCAATTTTCAGGCTGAGTGTGTTTCCCTCCCAGCTCCCCTCCAACACTACTGCTCAGAGGCGCTAATGATTTAATCAAGCTCTCCAATTCTTATCTCTACCACGTGGTTAATTAATACAGATTTTTATTTTGTGAGGGTGAATGGATTCTTTGTTAGGCCTTTTCGTAGGACTCTAAGTGACCTTGGTTTCCTCTTGCCCTAGTTTTCAAAATGTCACTGACCCAGAATAGAAAAGCTATCAAAAAAACCTCTGATCATTCCTTTATTTTGGGTCAAAACTCACCAACATAAAACTAGATCCGAGAGAACAAAATAAGAACCCACTTATCTGAAAACACCAAAATCTATCACATTTCACCCCAAGTTAACAACTCTTTAGGGAGGAATACCACATACAAGCAACGTGTCACGTAGGCTACCCAAAAATCAATACACACTGCTGGACAATGCCTGTTTTATTCAGTAATGAGCCATCAACAAGTGGTACAAACCAGACTGATCATTAAGAGCACAGGGACATGGCAGGGATCACATCAGTGCTGAACTCTCTCAGGAGGAGGAGAAGAAGAGCAGAAGCACTGCCAGTCACTGTTGTTACTCTCAGCCTTCCTTTAACCGTGATACAGAAAGGAAAGACTTAAAATTAGTCTTGTCTCCTCTGCTGCCCTTTGTGCCTCCCTTCCTGCAGTGGGAGAATGGGAGCTTCAAGGAAAACACCGTCTTCTCCCTCGGCAGAAAGCTGGGGGAAGCTAATTGTGACAGAACAGATGTAGCTCATCTGTCCACACTCATCAAACACTGTCACCAAAGAGGTTTCCTTCCATCACAAGGACTGGTGTATCACTGGCAGTGAACAACTTACAACTATGTGGCTTTTTTCTTAAAAAAAACCTCCAAAAACAAACCAACAAAAAATTTAAGAAATCACTGGAATTTAATGAGCACAAGCCTTTCTGTCATCTTCCCAACTCTGTTTCACCAGAAGGAATTACCTCTCGTGTACAATATTTTTATATTTTCCTTTCACCACTGGGGTCAGCTGAGGCTACATCTCCAACAGCATCAGGGGAGCTCATCAGGAACAGATCAGCAGGGAAGAGCTGGTGTTCACCACTCAGTGTATCTACTACTGTGTGCAGGGAAGAATGGTTGTGTTGGACTAACTCTACCCTCAATGCCCACAGACAGCCACAGCACTTTCTTAGAGCATTTAAGTTACATCCAAAATAACCTTTTTGACGCACCCTGACACCTCAGAAAAATGAACTGAAGCCTGGTCTGCAGGGATAACTGGGAGAGCTCCTTCAGGACAGCACTACCGGCATGAGCTAACAGAGCAAGCAGGTACACTCAGTAAATGATCAGAACTACCAGCCCATGGAAAGGGTGAGAAATTATTTCCTGAGCCCTTTGTAGAGTTCCTTGCCTTCCACCCAGCCCCACTTTCATTTTCTGCAGACAGGAAAGCACAAGGAAAAGAGTTATTTCCAGCATTTATGTTCAACAGCATCATGTTAAGCCACTAAAAAAACAAGTATTCTTTGCAGAGTTTGAGAAGTTTATCCAAAGCTCAATGAAAATATTTCATGATGAAAATATGATGATTTCATGATGAAAATATTTCTACAGGAATGGGTCCTTTCAAATTCAAATATTGTATAAATATTAACTAAATTACTATTACTACATCTGTGCATCAAGTGGAAACTTTCCTTTCTACACTATTCCTTTCAAATTCCTTTTCCTTTTGAAAGCAAATTCTCCAATTTATCAAAAGTGCTGCATGTTCATACGAAGAGTTGCCCTCCTGGCTTTCTTTAACCCTTTTGCTGTTCTTATTGCCAGGATGCTGGAGCAGCTCTGCTCTGAATCACCACCATCTTTACTCCACAACAGCCCATGAAGTGAGGCATTGCAGTACTGGGGGCACAGACAGACATTGTAGGTTAGATTCTTAAAGGTATTAAGTCACATCATTTAGATATCAACAGACTAAGGGCTTAAGTGGCTTTTCTAATATTTTAAAGAAAATCCCCAGAGATCTGAATGTAGTGGCCTCCAGTGCCCTTCGAAGGTGCCTCAGAAGTCATCCACTTCTTAGGCTCCTTTTAACCAGTTTTTACCCAGTTATGCACCCAGCAATGCCTTTAAAAAATTGAAATTTATCTAACAGGGGAACACATTTATGTGACCATACAATATATTTTTTCTATTAGGTGTGTGAAAGGGATAAAAATACTCATGACTGATTTTTTTTAAGGCAGTGTCATGTGTCAGTGGTCTCCCCAGTGCCATCAGCCCCATCACATGCCACAGAGCTGAGTAGTTTGGGAACGGCAGACCAGCCCCTCTCCTGGGCAGCACAAACCTGGCACAAATTCCCATGCAGCTCCTACGGGAGCTTTTCAATCTGTAAAGGTCAGCCTTGAAAAATCACAATAAACATTTAATGGACTTTTTTGATCATTATGGTTAAAGAGAGAAAACCCCATAGCTGTAATAATGGCCTCAACAGATGAGACACACAGAACAAAAAAAAGGAGGGTAAGAATTAGTTTACCTGACTTCAATGAAATTAGAGGGTGTCGAAAAGAAATCCCCCTTTGCTCAGAGATGAGTACAATCTACTACAAGCTGCACAACAAAATCTATCCATACACATCTCTGTATCTTCAATTTCACTTGAAGAGAAACATTGCATAAAAGATTAGACATATCTGCATGAAAATAGCACCACTCACTTATATCATTAAACTCTTAAAAAACTCTCTTCAGTTTTAGCAGCCACATTCCTATATGATCATCCTTTGAGTAACAGTAACCAACAGTAACACACACACACAGAGATTAGTAAATGGAGCCAGAAATTAGGACCCCTGCAGTTAATTAAACAGTGAAAGAATAAGTATATGCCCCAAACTCCAACATCTAAAACACACTCTCTTGTGTTTGAATTAGCTCAGCAAGCATGAAAAGAAAAGGGAAAAGAGTCCTGCACAGGCTTGGTGGGAAGTGTCACACATGGAGGGAAGACAGAGGAACGATTTGTGCCTCAGAGGAAAAGTGGAGGTTGGATCATCCCACAGGTAAAGACATTTACATTCTGAAAGCAAAAAGTAATCCTGCTTCAGAGTGCCACAAACCCTGTTCAGTCTCTGCTGTAGCCATCCATCCGTGAGCAGCTGCACATTCCCCCCGCTGCAACCTCACACTCCTGCTCATCCCCAAAGAGCAGTTCCATCTCCAACAGCTCTCAAAGCTGCCATGGAGCCCTTCTCTGACTAAGGAGATGACCTACCTCCGCATCTCAAGCAGCCCAAAACAGCTGGGGATGTTGACTGTGCCTCTTCAGTCTGAGCACCAGGCTGGACCCTCTCTGGGGCCAGCCCATAATGCAGCGCTGGGAGGGAAATACGGGAGGAGGAGACACAGGACAGGGATCCTGCTCTATTCCTCCCATCTCACTGACAGCCAAACCCTGAGCTCCTGCCTGCCCCCTCCTGTGCCAAAAGTGACTTTAGTTCTCACAGATGGTCTGTGGCACAACGGAGCATCTCCCTGGCAAGCACCCTCTGCTCACCAAAACGCTTGCAGCCTGTCTGGCAAGAGAAACTCTTCTCTTTAGTATTCCCTCATTGGATATATCCATAACAGATCCAGCTCCAGACTTTTCACCTACATTTTTACATGGCTGTGTAAGGACACAAGCAGCTTTGCAGCCCTTCTCAAGTTGTGATGCATCAGAAAACTGGGAGAAAGAAGAAAGATGCTAAAGGAAAGGGCACAGATAAAGTTGATCTTAATCTTATTTAATTTTATTATAATATCCAGGACAGAGGAAAGGAAAAAGGAAAATAAAAGAAGCCTCTCAAGTGCTGCCATCATGCATTTTCATAGCAATTTCCATTTTCTTGGCAGAGAGGGAAGGGGTAACTATTACTCTCTCATCTGGTAAAGGTTAAAGAGCAACACACAAATCTGAAAAGATACATATATAAGGTTTTATATTTGCCCAGCTTTTTAATTCAGCCTTGTGATTTTGTGACTAGCTTAATCACTTGAAAATATCTGGAGATGGGACCATTAGAAAATATATTGCTTTCATTTCTTTACCCATTTTCTTTGTGTTTTTCAAGTTTCATTAAATCTCCATAAAACAATTAGCTGACAAGAAAGATGCACTGAGAACAAAGTTAGATTTCTATCTTTTTTTTTCCAGTGCATTTTTATGGCATTTTCTAGGTCCAACACTATAAAGCAAAGTGAATGTTCACCCTTTAACACTCTTCTACCTAAAAATACACTAACAGAAATTCCACTAAATCAAGTTTTTATACTATTAAGCCATCAGCAATAAATTAACAGGAATTTCATAATAATTAGAGCTACTAAGTAGTAACCTCTTCACTAATTACTTAAAGGAGGTTGGTTTTCCCCTTTCCTCCTTTTTCTTCCCAAAAGTGCTCTCCTCGCAAAGGACTGTAACTAAAATCACAGTCAAACATACTTAAAATAACATAGGTGGTGGTGAAGGTAAAACAAACAAACAAAACAAAGCTAACCATTTTGTTACATTTTTTAGGCATTAACTTCACAGAGTTATATGACCAGTCAAATTTACACATTAAGTTGATCTTGTCCTAATTAACCAGACTAGACAAGTGCTCTATCCCCAGTGGACGCCTTTCAGGAAAAGTGGAAGATTGGATAACAAAGAATTTAAAAGTAGATTAAAATATGAGCAAGATATAGGCTACATCCAGACTAGATCTCACTCCTGCTTTTTCCCCTATTTGTGTATGTCTCCTGTTACACCATTATACAATGCTGGACATATTCTTTGAAGCCATATCCTAGCAATTTAAAAAGCAGATCGTAAGTTTCACATCCAACTTCAGCCACACAAAATGTAAGCTGCTTTTCTGACAGGTACAAGCAGCTGCTCCTTGAATCCAAGATTTCTATAAAACGTCTCCAGGTGAACCTGAAAATTTAAAGCACTCGAAAATCTCTGACTGCTTTGCAAATCTCATCCCAAGATTCCTATTAATGGAAAAACCTGTTTCCTTGAGCGACCCCATTATTCTTAGTTGACTTTTGCTACCACAGATCTATAAGCAGAGCTACTAATGGTTCCTACACATCATATTAGAGAGTGTCTGTGGTGCTGCCTCACAGCTGTATTGCCATTTGCCTCTTTGACCCCGAGCAGATGCTGCAGAGCCACAGCTCCACACACATAACGTGTCAGTACTATTTGTTTTATCTCTGATCATCACAAAAATTCCTTCTGTCATTTCTGAGGGATGTCCCTGGGTGTTTTACAACAGCCAGGCACAGACATCTTGGCCCCAGATTTGCAGCATGTTCATTTCAGCATAATCAAGGAGCTCAAATTATGACAGCAAAGGAATACAGTCATTTCAATTTTACTAAGCAGGGCTCCTTCAGTGAGATATTGACCAAAAAACTCAACTGTTATTCAAAACAAACACCAGTTCAACTTTTCAGAAAAAAACGTGAATTTCAAAATTGCACATAACTTTAATTCTGCCTTAAAGCTACAGAGTATTTTCCAAATCTGTTTCCCGACAACAGTCTCTCCACCAAAGGCTGAGTTTGACTGGCACAACAAATGTGTGTCTGACAGGCTGGGCTCGCTGCAGCAGTCACACCAGCTCCTGTCTGCTACAAGTTTTTGCTTGTTCTCCTGAAAAAGTAATACTGAAGCAAAATGGAAGAAAATCCACCCTTAAAGACGCTTGGCTTTAGCCCACTGATAACACTCACTTGTCACAACACATGGCTCCAGTGACAACGTTAGTGCAAATTGCAGAAGTGACTTGGCAGAATATTCTTTTGCACCATCTGTTTTAAACATATTTTCTCTCACCTAAGCACTATAGAAATTTCACTGCAAGTGACTTAAGAGGAAATATCTCTGTGGAAACATGAGTTAGCCCATCTATTGTAGAATAACCAGGCTCTAGACATGAAAAACCTGCTTTCCAGAAGCGCTAGTCCTCCACTGACTGGGCTAGCCTTCTCCATAGGCCTCCATAAATATGTTCAGAGGAAAGTCAACCTTCCCAGAAAATTTTTATAGAAGGAAATTCAACATGTGATTAAGACAAACCCAAAAGGCCTGTCTGAGAGGCCAGCTTGGACACACCCACAACTGTCCAGGTAGACACCATGAAACTGGAACGACTGAAAATCAGCCAGTGAGGATTTCCTTAATGAGTTCTAACTCATAGCAAGTAAGGATGAAAGATTCTAACCTATAAGAAATTTATTTAGAAGCCACAAACATTCTGTCCACTTGCAGAGGATATAGCAGTAAAACGAGAAAAACAAATAAAATAAAATACTATTGTACTTACCAGCCTCATTAAGACAGCTTAATACAAACAGCTAATTGTCAGCAGACTGAAAATAAGGAAACTAAAGAAATGGCTTAACTGGTGGTGGTTCCTTTGAAAAAGGTTTACAGCAACAAGTATTCCAAGTAACAAAATACAAGAACCAATGAACGCACCTGTGCCAAAAAAGGCAACAAGATCTGAAAATACCCCAAGCAAGTACTATGAGAGCTGTTATCTTTCATTTCACTGCTGAAGAGTCTCTCATGAAACACAGAAACCTCTGCAAAGAAGCACCAACACGAACTAACTACACCCATCATAACATGAGTTTATACAGGTTTCTCAGAACTCTCTTCAACGTGGACACATGGTCACAGATCTTTGACAAAAATCTAAATTAAAAAGGCACAGAAAACGGCAGTCACTTACCTTGCAGCGATAGATGGAGATCATCTATTTCAGAGGAAGCCTGCTCCTCTGTTGAGGCAGATGACTGTTTTGATGCCATATTGAATTCTATGAAGATTCTTTAATCAATTTCCACACTGAAATTATATAAAAAAATGAAAATCAGTACAGTGTTACATGAAAATTGATGATGCTCAATGATGATGTGGTACCAAGACATCTATTTTGGTTTGGGTTTTCTTTCTCTGGTCAGCTGTTTCCTTCATCTATACAGAACAAAGCAACTCTTCCTATGGCAGGAATCCAAACATTGGTCCTTAGACTCTTTTTTAATGGTGGCCAACACAAACCATGGATCCCAGAGGGTCTGGCCATGAAAACAACAGCACGAGGATTAGGAGAATTCAAACACAGTTGCTTTCTTTGAGAAAGCCAAAGTGACAAAGGCTCACAGTGCCTTCTGCAGACTTGTAGCTGCCAAACCTCATCTTTTTAATCTTTGCACTTTTCAGATCTCCCTTCCTGCCTGCATAATTGTTGCAGACTGAAAACAATTTAGGCAGCCTCTGCAGAGATTAGGGTGAAATGCAAAGGCAGTGGTTATCATATGAGAATCAATGCAACTGCTGTCCCTGTCTGATACCTTTGTTACTCCTCAACATGCAGGAAGGAATTTCCTTTTCCAAATCCTCAATATTCCTCTTCTTCTTCCCCAATCTCTAATGCAACTTTAGAAAATTACCTGCTCTTTTTTTTAAAAATAAACAGTGTTACTGGTACTGCAGTAGCTGTATTGTTCAGTTTGCCACTGTAGGAAAAACTGCATGTTTAAGATACACATTGATGTTTATCAAGAATGTAAAAGCTAAACAAACTCAAAAAGAAATTAAGTTGAAAATTAAATAAGAGCTCATCCTGAAGCTTTGTTACCTAAACAACTGTAACCTTTTCACCAGAACTACTAGGATTTCCACATCATATATTAATAACTCATCTACCAAGTATATGTCAAAATAAAGGGTGTGAATAGATGAGTCAGGAAATAGAACATTAAAGAATGCCAGAGAAATTCTTACATTCATTCCCTTGTGCTCATGAATCATGAGGCAGCCTTTGTTTACTCCACTCTATACTACTTTCCCTCACTCCCTGCCTCCTTCTCTGCACAGGAAGGACAACACATGCATTTCATGAGGAGCTATTCAATATTTTGCTTTCCTCACCCTGAACAATGTGTTTTATCCAAGAGCTGCTCTGATGACAGGATTATTGAGTTCCTCACAAGACTTTCTATGGCACTCACCACCCTGGCATCTGAACACTTCACCAGCATCAATCAATTCACATTTATAGCACCCATGTGAGACCAGGGGTTATTGCTCACATTTAGAATCACAGAGCAGTTTGGTTTGGAAGGAACCATCTAGTCCAACCCCCCCACTATGGGACACCACTGACGACAAGCAGAGGCACAGAAAGAATAAGGGGGGAAAAAAGTCCCTGGTTTTCCACAGAAACAGATATTAACTCATACAAATGAAGCACTGATTCCAAGTGCTGCAGTGAGTGCCAGCACTTCTGCAAGTCACCACTAACTTACAACTACAGCTTAAAGCACCAGATTCAAGAAAGTGGAGTTCTAGCTGGGGCAGATAAAGGTGAGACATTATTAGATAATCAGAGAAAAACATATTTTACAAGAGTTTGGCTTGCTTAGCCTAGCAAAAATACGAGGAAAAGGACCAACTTGCCCTTTGGGCAGGCACAAAATGAAAAAACAAGTCAAGCCCTGAGGTTACGATGGAAATAAGATTTCTCAACAGCCAAGGAAGCCAACAAGATGCCAGGCTGCATCAACAAGGGCATCACCAGCAGAGGTACAGAAGTCATTATCCCTCTCTGATCAGCACTTGTCAGCCCACATCCAGAATGCTGGGTTCAGTTTGGGATGTACAAAAAATTATAGAGACAGACCGGAGAGAAGAGCCACAAAGATGACCAAAAGACTGTGAGGAAAGGCTGAGAAAACTGGTTTTGTTCAGCTTTGTGAAAAGAAGGCTGAAGGGAGACCTTATTACCATGTTCCAGTGTTTAAAGAATGGCTACAGGGATGATGGAAACTCCCTTTTTACAAGGAGGCACAATGAAAAGATGAGGGGTAACAGGTGCAAATACCTGCTGGGGAGATTTCAATAAGACAGAAAAGGGAAATTTTTCACAGTGGAAACAATCAGCCACTGGATTAGTCTGTCCAGGGAAGTGGTGGATTCCCCAACACTGGCACTGCTGCAATTTGGCTGAACAAGAAGCTGTGCTGTCTTGTCTGGACCATGATTTTATCATGAAGATGATCCTTGAGGTCCCTTCCAACCTGGCCTTCTATGATTCTGTGATAAATACTGGGCTCTTGCAGGAACTGGGCAAGGGCTGAGCAAGAACCCAGCAGTGCTGCCTATGCCCAAGGAGATACAATCTTTCCTGGGAAACTCCTTTTTTTCTCTCAAGATTAAGCAATACAAACACCAAGTCTGAAAATGCAAAATGTCAGGTGGCCTTAATTTTGGTTATCACTAAGTCTTGAATTTGACTTTTTGATCCCCACATTGAAGGTGATGACAACCCAAATGGGAAGCATGTCAGCCAAATCCAAACCAGCACCATCGTCATGGAATCTGCAGCTTTTTGCTGCCAGGACACAGGGACAGTCGGCTGCATTCCCTCCACCCTGAGTTTTCCAGGGGTCAAGTGGAAAGGCAGACCTTCAGCGATACTGAAGAAATAGTAAATCCTGGGCAACAGTGAATTTCTGCAGGTGAAATCAATGGGCCTGACTCTATTTGGACCTAAGGTGATAACTCAGATTGGGTGTCCATGTAAAGGAGGAGTGACAGGACTAGAAGCACCATCATTGCCACATTGGCATAAGCCACAAGCAAGACATCCCCAAAACAATGTACATGTGCACGTTCCTGTGGTTCTGGGACACACTCTCAATGTAAGTGGCAACACTTGCCCTTTTCCTCCTTAACATGTTTATTCTCATTTTTTTAATTTTATTTTAAGTTGAATGCTATTTAAGGATTTTCTTTTAAAGGCAAAAAAGCAGCATAAAATATCCCAAACATACATATCTGTTTCAAGCATCCAAATTTGAAATGATGAGATAGGCAGAGCCAAGTCATGTTCACCTAATTTGCATGATGCTAAAGTCACTGGGAACACAGACCAGAGAAAGGGAGCAGGATCTGGCATTAAAATTCCACTTTTTAAAAATATGCAAGAGTCATGAACAGCATAGGTGGATGTTCCATAAACAACACAAAATATATTTTTAGTTTTTCTGTGATTATTTCTTCTCTGTCCCCATCCCTTGGCAGCTACAGCAACCACAGAGCACACAGTGACTCCTTTTATGTGCTTGTACTGCACTCCATGTGGTGGGACCCCAATCTCAGCTCAGATCTCTTAAGTATCAAAGTAGATGAAACTAATAAAACTTGCAGCATTTCAAAGCAGAAAGTATGTTGAGCTCTAAAGCATGAATTAACTTTAATTAAGTTTCTTCATTTATAAATTAATTAAATTACAGGACATGATCATAGAACACATAAAGGGAGAAAGGGATATGCTCTTATTTTCTTTTAAAATCAACTTATGGCCTCCTCTCCAAAAAGATGGGAATTTCGAAACTTTTTTCTTTTAAACACAGACATCCACTCAACAAATCCACAGTGGAGGTTATGAAAGTACACAGCTAATACCAGGTAAATTTATGCTAAAGCTTTCAAGTCCCTGAAACCCTCAATTCTCCATCCAACACAGCACACACATTTTGCCCTGCCCCAAAAGAAGACTCCACAAGTGCTTTGAAAGGGAGACACACACAAACACACACACACTCTTGGAGGACACACCTGTAAGGATTAGTCATCTTTAAAATGTACAAGGTACAGATTTTCTGAGAAGGGATTATACAGGGGCAATATGATAGTCACTTTGTCCTCCTTCCTGCCCCAGATCTCATTCAAATAAAGCATATCAAGTGTAACTATATCATTGCAGCCTTTGAAGAGTCTAAAACCATCAGGCTGTGGGTAAGACAACTCAGCAATGCTTTTCATAGGTGGTAGGAACAATAATCCTTTCTACTTCATATTTAAGTCAGTTATTTTGTTTCATAGCAACTCAATGAATTGCAGAGCTAAACCAAACACTCCACTTCCATGAAATGCTGGACAACCAGGAGATATATACACCCTTAGTGCAAAATCAAGTGCTTTCAAATGACACCTTAACAGCAGGGATAAAAGGGAAGATGAAGAGAATGACCTTGCCTTTCCCTCTCTCTGCTGAGTAGCATTAACACAGGAAAGCAATAACTGCTTACACCTTGGGATAACCTGTGAAGTATCACAGACAGTTGCAGGAACACTGGGACCTTATTTCCAGTGGATTTGTTTCCTGTGGATTAATTTATGTGAATTGCACCAGAGCTCTTGTGCAAGCTCATCTTTCCTTCAACACAGGAGAAGTCCCCCAAGAAAGGTGCATTAGGAATGTCCTCCTCAAGAGGAAAGCTTTCCATGGTGTTCTCCAAGGGAGTAAATTCTTGGCCACCCGGGCTCAACCTGCAGCTCAAATGGTTCAACTGTCAACAAAATAAGGGCAATCATAAGACTCAAATCCCCACAATAAGGGCACTCATAATCAAATCCTTCTTCCCTTACCTCCTCCATTACTTCCACAACGGGCACCTAAAAACATTGGTGGAAATTATATCAGCCCAGTTGTATCATATCAGTTCAACTCGAACTTTTCTTACTTTCCCAAATTCAGCTGAAATTAGCAAGCAAAAAAGTCCTGGATATTAACACACAAACAGGCACATTGATAAGAGAAACCTCAGAGCAGATAGAGGACTGCAAATCTCAATGAACTAACCTAAAAATAATCATACCCAGGCTTTACATTGCATTATCATAATAGATAACACTGATTTAAATACCTTGTCTCCAGTGAGGCTTAAGTCCTAATGAGACCTAAGAGATGCTCTTCTTAAGCACAGTCTTTATAAGGACATTCTTGTCTCAGAAGAAAGGGGGGAAAAATAGGTTCAGATGGATTTAGAGGATTCATTAGAAAGGATTTCATAGCCTTAACATTAGTTCACATCAGGGTGGTTAGCAAACCTTGTTTTTCAGCTGTTCCAAGTACCACAGATGGCAAGTTTTCACTGTATGAAAAAAACAGCAGTTACACAGTACACTCCTTTCTGTGAAACCACTGACATTTTCAAAACAATGTATGTAACCATAGCTCAAATAGAAAAAAAATGTATTCCAATAATTATTTAGGGTTACTTGTACAGAACAGGCATGCACAGCATTTAGAAGGCAAGGTAAATTAATTGGTGTGATTTTCATAATGTTCCAGTTCGGAGTGTTTTTAGCCCCAGAGTTTAAAGGCAACTCTTGCATGTCCCTGCACAGATGTACCCTCATGGCCCTCCCCATGAGCCAGTCTTGAAAAATCATATGGCATGAAATTAACTCAGTTATGCACTCCTTGAAGCTGAAAGCAGAAGAAACCTTACAAAAAAGCCCAGCTCAAAGTACTTGAGTATTGTAACCCACTGTTAGTAAATCCTGGCTTCAATGGTTTTGCCTTTGCAGACAAGTCCCATGTTTTCCCACTTATGCTGCCTACATGTTCTCCACTGGTGTTGCAATAGGAATTACAGACATCTTTGCATGGCATCTCCAACCGCTTGTTTTCATTCTTCCTCCTTTGAAGTGCCACTGATTATTTATGACCCACTCGGGGACTCAGAGACTTTCCCTCCACAGAGGCCTCTCCATGTAAACTGAAGTCTGTTCCTAGCAACAGATTATTATTACTCATGTACTCAGCCGAGCCAACACCATGAACAGGAACGGCAGATTTTTATCTTTGCTGAACCAGTCCAAAGGAAGTGGAGCTCCACAATGCTGATGGACTGAAGACCCTTTCCTTTTTGGCTATTAACAAAGACTTCAGTTTATTTTACATTCAGAAAGCAGCAGTAACTTCCAGTCTTGAGCCTTGCAAAGTGCTACTGAGCCACCTTCTTTTGGTAAACTATCTTTCTGCAAGTCTGCCACAGCCTCCCCTAAAGGCAAATTGCTGGCATCCAAATCAGGACAATATGACTCAAAAATTATCATAGAAAACCCCATCAAGCTGGCTTGGTTTTTGCTTTTTTATAATATTTTCCTTTTCCCTCACTTCCAATGTACTCACACCTCTGTTAAGTCTGACAAGTTCACACAGCACTTCAGTTTGATGGTCCTGCTTTCCCCTCAACACTTCATTTACAAGGGTTTCACCATTTTTTCACCCAGTGTCATGGGTGGGAAGAAAGGTCTGTTTAAATCATGCATTTTCTGAGATCTCTGCATTTAAACATTCTTTTTTCTTAAGGCCCTTCTCCCGACTGAAGTTCATCCCTTCCACATTTAAAGTGCTTGCCAACACTGCTCTTGTGGGACAACTCAGACTGTATCAAGTACACAGCTGGAATGGGATCACACAGCAAACATACTGATCCCCTTCCCTTTAGAGCCAGATCCTCGGGAAGCAAAAATCAGGAACCAGCATTGACAGATCTACCTTGACTTCCCCACTCAAGGAACTGACAACTTCTGTTTGGCAGAAAAAAAATATTTGCCGCTATCCAGGAAGCAATAATGACATATTCTCTGTTCTTCCCTGGAGGAAGGAAAGTGTTTCCATTAGGTTTCCATCCCTTTGAAGGTGATACAGAAAAGAGGCTGTAGCCTTCTGATCCTCCATAATACCCAGCAGCAGTCAGATGGGTATCAGCCAGTCCTCTAATAAGTGGTATTAGTGCATGTAGCATCAGAGAGACTCTGCACTGCCTGGGATGATGCTGAAACAAGCCTGGCCTTGGGTATTCCTGTGCTATCAGTAGCTGGAAAGGAAGGAATCAAAAAGAAAAGCTTGGAAAAGACTGAACAACTCTGCTCAGATAGAACCAAGCCAGGAAGTGTTAGACAGATCTGCGAGAGACCAAGCCCAGAGAGCATTAAACCTCCAGGAGATTCAGAGCTGGACATAAAGGTGCATCCCAGTGCCACAGAAATAGTGTTGTCTCATGGGAACTGACAGTCTCGAATCATATGCACAAGTAAGGACTTCTCCAAAGAATAAGGGCTGCAAGACCAAGACATCTCTTATTAGTTTATTTATGACAATCAGAAGCAGTACATTTTTGTTATCCAGGGACTTCCCAGGGATCTATTTATAGTTTTTGAGAACTTGCCAGGACAAGTATATGAGTATACAAAAGTCACAACACTTTTTTAGGCCAGCAAAACTTGCTGGGTTGTCTTTGACTTACACATCTGTAATGCTTCCTGTGACAGAAGCACAATGGACCTTCTCATTGCGTTAATCAATTTAAAAAACACAGTTAGGAAAGTTTCTTGATCTTTTCTTTCTTTTTGGGGGGTGGTAGTATATCAGTCATCCTGGTACAATTACACAGTTTGACAACTGCACCACCTCCATGCTGCTGTTAACACACACAGAGAAATGCTTTTATTAGCAGAGCTAAGCCTTGTTCTCACAGTCTGACCCACAGAGGTGCACGATGCAATTACTTGCCCTCGGAGTAAAAGCCTATCTCACATTTATCTGTTCCCAAGTGGAGAGGCAGTACCAAAGCATACTTAGGAAAGTTGCAGAAAACATTCAGTTTTCAACTGGTTTCCAAGACTTTCCACATTATTAATAAAAACAAGAACTGCTCAAGACTCAAAATCAATTGTTAATATAAAAAGGGAGCGGGGTGAATGCCTGGAGGCTCAGGAAGCTGATGCCATGCCCTTCTATCACCCCAGAGTCCATTGCTGGAAGCCAAAAATATCACAGTGACTTCACGATTCCACCAAAATCGAGGGTTGGGGTGGCAATTCCATCTCCAAAACACACAGCCCATGAGCACATCCCAGCCCAAGTCTACCTGTGAAATGTCCAGAGGCTCCAAGCATGTGCAAAACCCCATGTTGTTTGTACAATGAGCTGCTGTGAGGCCAGAATGGGAAAGCTTTCCCAGAGCAGGGGTTGCTTCGTTTCCCTCCCCCCCGCGCAGCCACCCCAGCCCCAAGGCCACTTCCCACAGATAAGGGGACTGAGGGGAAGGGTTATCATAAAAACAACAGGAGAAACACAGGCTGGCTCCAGATTTGTGCCCTACCTGGGAAGCACAGCCAGTGCATAAACACGACCTCTTCCTACGCACTCGGTTAACTAGGAAAGCAGGCAACAGGATGGTAATTGCTGTCACTTCACCTCCTACAAGCCTTTCTCCACGTTCACACAGCAGACATCCCCACCTGACCCCCTGCCCCAGCTACCTGGGCTCAGGTGAGGTCTGGGGCCACGCACAGCTCTGAGTGGCCATGCCCTGCCTGGTCCCGTTTTGGCAGAGGGAGCAGCGTGGGCACGGCAGGGCCGGCGCCGCAGGGCTCAGACAGACCTCTGACCTTTAGCTGGGCAGTTCCCATCCAAAGAGCTCGTCATGGCCCTTCCTAGGGCTGCCTGGCCCTGAGTCAGACTTTACAGTTGCGAAGGGAAGGGGGAGGGAAATCGCCTGCAACCAGAGCAAGTTTAACTCTCATGCCTGATTAGAACGAACTGGACAACAACACTGCCGGTTTTAACCAAGCAAGAGGCATTGCAAGAAGTTCTTTTTATTTGCAAGTGTTTCTTTCCTTCCCCCGGATTGCAATTGAAATTCTTTGGTTAGTGTTTTAATAGAGACTCACAGCCAGCTTACCATTAACACTGGAGCCACCTTACATGGTAAAGGTATTTAAATGTATTTAAAATAGCAATGTATAATAATTATACCTGCTTTGCATTAATGACATGATATTAATAGCAATCAGGCTCCTAGTAACATTCTGCCTTTGAAGGGATACAAATGTTTCCTTTCCACTACCTTCCTATTTCCCTTTTTCCCCAAATAAAGGAAAGTCCAATGGTTAACAAATATTATTCTCCTGAGTGAAGTTTGCCCAAGTAATAAAAAGCCTGGAGTGCCTCAATTAAATCTTGAGGCTGTTCAGAAAGATCTTCCTGAAAAGCAGCAATCTGCTTTTTCAGGAAATTTAGAAAAAGGAAAGCTAGGGATAGTGGCAACCTCAACACAGGAGTTTTCACTGAAGCAGGGACTTGCTCTAATTGAACAAAATCCCTGGAAGCAGCAGCACAATGTTTGCACAACAGACCAGAAGACAGAGCCATTGACGGTGTCGGGAAAGGGAGGAAAGTGGAACACAACATGGATTTGGGAGCCAAAAGAGAAAGGGCATGTCTCATGCTAAACCTATCTGCTTTGGCAGTATTCCTGCAAAGATCACGAACATGTTTTGATCACTAAATATAGCAGAGAAAAGGAATCTACTGCAAGTAGCTCTCCCCAGCAGTGCTCGCTGTTTTACACGGGCAGAAGGAGAACACAAAGGAGAGATTTGTCAAGCAAAAGACAAATGAAGCTTGCCAAATTTGAAGGGCAAATTACAATTTAAATGATAGGTCCTATCCTGGGAGCTATGAATGTATCAGCTTCTCTCCCAAGCATGTCCAGCTGAGGCTACAGCAATGCAAACTACTGCTCTTCCCCCAGCACACCTCTGCTCTGTCTTGGAGGGGCCACCTCTCCCAAGAGCAAGTTTTTCATGTCCCTTTAATTCTTCCAGCTGAAAATTCCCTTCAAAGTGCTGCTCAGGGTCTTGTTTGTTTGTTTTATGTCTGCTGTCCCACATACTTCAAGGTTTGTGGGCAGAGCAGCCTTTCTACAAGCACAGCCTGTGCTGGTTTTTCACACATGAAAGAGGCCCCTTGACAGTGGCATCTCCCACGCTGACAGTGCAGGACCCTCTCCACTAAGGAAAACACTTTCCTTTACCACTTCAGACAAATAAAATGTCTTTCCCTTGACTTTTAAAGAATTAGTTGCTTTAGGGGGAAAAAAAAGACCAAGCCACAAACCTAAATCTCTGATTTATAGCATTAGTTTCAAGCCTGTAGAGTAACTTTTTGTGTGCAATGAAAACCAGGCCAAACACTGTTATTCCTACCAGTGCTGATGCCAGAAAGGACCAAACAGCACATAGCCCAAGAGAAAGAACTTGGTGTTACATAGTAACCTGCTAGAATAAGCTATTCTTGCTATAAGAAAATGAAATAAAAAATACAGATGTAATTGCAAAGCTGAGTATCCTGAATCAGAAAGAGCTTAGACTAAAGCATGACTTACTCATGTCACGCACTCATTCCCCTTCTGCACATGCAGGATGCCAGTCTCCTCATCCAAGTCTCAATCACAGAGTATCCAGGCTGCTTTCTTTGAGAATCAGGATTTCTTACAACGGAGACAAACCAGGATGAATGCCCATAAGCCCCGTGCATCTCCCTTGCTGAAAGGCACCAGCATAACTAACACAAAAGCTACTTATAGACAAGTTCAGTCAAGCAACAGAGGACGTGTTGCATAAGCAGAGGTGCCCTCCCTCCCATCCTCGGCTGGTCCAGGCAAAGCAGGTGAGGTAAGACACGAGCCACAACTCCTGCCCCAGCCAGCTCCAGCCCACTGAGGCGTGTTCCTGCACAGTCTGCAGGGACGCACCTCTCGGAGTCACTGTCCGGAACGAAACCCCAGCAGGGAGATGGCGTGTGATCACCAGAGCAGGCCCTTGGAACAGGATATGCTTCAATTTCCTCACAATCCACACACTGGCTTTCACTACAGTAAACTCCTGGACTGGCTTTCTGTAGAATTTTTCCAAGCAGAAACTTGTTCCAAGTCACCTCCAAGCTTTGCAAAGGCGATGCCTTCACTTACTAACATTATCTGTAAAGCCATTCCAAGGCCACCTGCAGCACTAGTAAGGCACAACTGCTCTGCAGGAACAGTGTTTGCTCATGCTACATTGCACAGATATCAGCTTCCTTCCCCTTAGGAATTCCTGAGGTGCCCTGGGCATGTAATTGGGAAGAAAATCCACATTTTTCACTTCTCCAAAATGAATCCATCTCTGCTCTTGATTCCCTCTTACAAAAACAAGCTCTGCTTTTTAATCCCAGAGGTATTTCATCAGCAACATCCCACCCAGTTCTGCGTAAGAAACAATGCTGCAAACACTCTATCAGACACTTTTTTCTCTTAAAAAACCCCACCAAACAACCCTAAACCTGTCAGCCTGCTAACTGTAAAACCACTTGTTACAGTCCAAGTGGTTGATGAAGCAGAATGACAATGCCAGGAAATACCTGGAATTGATCTTCAATGTTTATTTTTGGAGACTGGCTTTTCTCCCAGCTCTCATTTAATAGTTTGCTCTTTCCCTCCTCTTCCCAGTTGTTCTTTCTGGAATCAAATTGCAATCTGTTTCACCTCCTGGAGTTCACCCACAGACCCCCTAAGTAGAACTTGAGGAATAAAATCCTGGCTTAGACAACACGTTCTTTCTATTTCATGGCTATCATATTCTTTCTCATGTATCAAGACAGATAGGAGAATGCTCTGGTATTTGTCTGCAATCAGACTTGCACAGGGTCCATTTAACACTTGGTACCTGCCTGTGCTTCATATCTGCTACACAAACAAATTCCTTCAACAAAGTCTCTCCCTAGACACTCAGCACACTTAGCAAAGAAGTCTTTCTGCTGTAAACTAGTTCTCTGCACAGGAGGAATTTTATCCTTAGCCTACCTGGGTTACATGCACACATAAAAGTTAGGCTTTTTCCAGAAGAACTGGCAATTTCTTTTCCAGAATGCTAAATAGCACGGTGATGGCAGCCACACTTCAGAGGACATCTGGGCACAGCTCTCTGTGTAGCTGCAAAACTCCCTGAGATTTACATTTAGGTGTCCATACATATATATATTGCATAGTTTGGACATGTCTGTTTAAAGAGTTTCCACGCACCACTCAACCACCACAAAATAACCACCCATGCTGTCCTGGGCCACCACCAGCCTGAACTGTGGCACATTTACTCCAAGGTTTAGCTGCTTGTGATCGAGAGCACACACAGTCACCCCCAGCAGCCTCATGAATGCACAGTAATTCAGATATGTGCCTGAAATATGGATTTTTGCAAGAGAAAGGGCAGGGAGAAAAGAAGATGAGCCTATATAATTTGCCAAAGGTTTTCACCCAAAGGACGGGAGTACCTACCAGGTGCTGTGCATCACTGAGAGCCAGGCTGTCAGTCTCACCCCCAGGAGAGCAGCAGGTTGCAAGGCAGTTGTGAGGAGCTCAGAGAGGGGAAGGAGCACACTCCTGGGAGCTCAGAGCATCCTCATTGCTTCCACCTCTGCCACTAACCTGATGTGCGACCTTGAAAAAGCCACTCCACAAATCCCCTCCGGCCTCTTATTTACAGCAGATTGTCTGGGGCTGCTGGTTCAGCCTGAAGCTCGTCCCAGTCCAATGACTGAGCAGGGGAAGAGGGTGGATTTGCACTGGACATTGCTGTCTGTACAGCCACAACGCCTTACACTGCACAACCAACACAGTCTGATGGAAATGAGGACACTCGGAGCCCTCCCAGGTGCTCTGCTGGGATATGAGAGACTTTGGCCGAGATTCAGCTCCCCTGACACTAAACAGCTACAGGAGCAATGCCTCCGTGTGTGCTCATTGTTTGAGCTCTGCAGAAACAATGGAGAGAAACAGGCACTTTTAGGGCAGTTTGTCCAATGTATTTTTAGATGTCCAACTCAGTGTGGGTGAATCATGGCTCAGAAGTGTGTGCTCCTCTCCAGTGACTATGAAAGGAGTCTGGAGAACTGTCTCTCATGCAGATAGTTATGTTACATAGTTTGACAAGATGAATCTTGCCCTTTTAAGATGGGGGAAAGGAAGTAAACAAAGCAACATCCCCTCGAGGTACACTGAAGTGAAAAAGAGCGTCTCCAGCAGACACACCATGCAAGTGCTCTGCGTTTCCCTCCCCCAGAAACACCTTGTAACCAGGTGATACACAACTACCTTCACTACTGGGCTCAGCTTTGCTAGAAGAATTTCATTCAGTCATTGAACTTGAATAGTTCAGCAAGTATTCCTGCAAGAAAAGGATTGATCCAATACAAGAGCCTCCAAAAAGCTGGACATATTGATTGTGGGGCAGCTTTTTTTTCTCTCTCTGAATCATTTAGGTGGTCATTAACAACATAAACTAACCCAACACAAAACAGAGGTGTCTCTAATGCAAACTGAACTGAACCCATTTCTGAAGTGACTTTGCAATTGTTCCATGGCTGGTTGTGCACAGACAAGGCACATACAGTGTATTCATTCCCCTTTCTGCCTCAACCCTTCCCTCCACCATTCACCAACTTCTGGTCTTTCTCCTGGCAACCAACAGGCCAAAAGATCTAGAAAGCAAAACCTTTTCCTGCAAACCCCACATTTCTGCCTCCTCCCTACATTTCCATGAAAGTAATTACAAGTGTTTTGTTTTCCATCTTAATTGTCATTTCCCTTGATAGAACTTGCAGATTGAGTCTTAATGCTCAGATAATTGTTATTCTTTTCTCTTCTTCCTCATCCCTGGCCACAAACATTACTGCTTGTTACAGGGTCAGCAATTCCTTAAAAACCTCTCGAGCCAATCTGTGCAGCTGCATTGTGTAAGGAGTTATCAGCAGGCTGCAGAAAGGTTAGAAAGCAAACATGCCGCCCTATGAGAGGCCAAAGTTGTGCCCACAGTCAAAGCTCTGCCCCATTTCCCCTCCTGGGGGGAGATAACAGCCTGTTCAGCTCCAGCTCTTTCCCTCACACAGCTTTGTGCTCCCTTCCTGTGCATGTAGCTGGGCTAAACAAAAGTTTTATCCCCACTCCTTCTTCAGTCCCTCTCACAGCCCCTACACATCTCCACAGAAGCAGCTGGTTTCATTCCCTGCTGCAAACACTGTGATTTAAGTGATTTACAGAGGTTCTATTCTTTGTACCCTCACTAACACCAGGACTTGTATGCAACCCATGAAGGTCACAGAAAACTGGCCAGTATTCAGCAACACTATTTATTTAGCCTTCCCATCTCCACTCTGTAATCTTTTGGCAAACAAAATGCTCTAAACATCAGGGGTCTCTCCCCTCTCAGATTTACCCCAAGCCAAAACACCTTCATCCTTCACAGTTGACTACTTGTTACTGGCATCCTTCATGCTCCACAGGATGCAAGTCAGTCCAGGAAGGGTAAGGCAGTCAGATCCATATTCTGTGGGGTAACATTTTATTTTTTGATTCACAGTCCAGTAGTTGTAGATTCTGCTGCAGGTATGACCTCCTGCTCCTCCTGCAGAAACTGCATGTCAGCACAGTGGGGAGGAGGGTGAACATCACCTATCCCTTAGTATGGACACACCACTTGTACTTCCTGACACAGATTTACATTCCCAACCAATTTATCTACATCAGCTGAAGTAAAAACCTTCCCTTGACCCAAGTCAGATCTTGATCACCCTCCAGGGAGCACAGATGGCAAAAATCAGATCAACCTGATCTCCCAGTGGCTACATGGCCACCTCTGTCTCAACTACAGAAGACCCTACCCACACTGGCCAGGGATGGAATTCCAGCAAAGAAAGATTAGGTGAGAGATGTATGAAATGTCACCTTCTCTCTAATCGCAGCTTATGGATCTGGTCCCGAAGTGTTACTCATACAGTGCTCCACACTCCACATGTATAATCCCACTGCCTAATCCAACTACCTGTTCAAACAGGCACGTTGCTAGGAGTGGGTCCTTGCCATCACTGGCTACTTTCTCAGCGTTCCTCCAAGACCGCGTCCTCTCCCACATCTACAAGTGCCATGATAGTTCAAAATAAGCTGCAACAAGGTAGAGCAAGCGTGGTGCACACACAGCTCATCCCTTCAACAGGAGCAAAGACACAGCCCACTGCCATCCCCTCCCACACTGCCAGATCGTGTTGGGGAAACACTTCAGTTGTGGTAAGCAACAGATAAGCATCTCTGCGCACACACAGAAAAAGCATCTCAGCTGGGAGACTTTTAAAACTGGTATTTATTGTGCCTCCGGGAAAGAAATGAATTGGGTAAATGGGCTGAAAGGCACAGCTTTGCTTGGAAGAGGTTGGATTGTCTCTTTGCATCTTTCGGCACAAATCCGGCCATTGAGAGTCCAGATCTTAAACAGAGCCACAGTTGCTAAGAAAACAGCGCTGCAAACAGATGTCAGGAGATGATTCATGGAGTAAGGGCATATCCCTGTACTACAGATAAACCAAAATGAATGAGGCCCTTTATACCTGATCTCCCAAGCTGTGCTTCTTCATACCCTCTCTGGGACTTTTTCTTTAGTTCCTTTCTATATTCAGATGTTGAGGAAACTGAGTGGAACTGAACTCACTGTTTATGGAATAATTACCAGTAAAGGGGTTTTACAGTGTGTATAATGAACCCAGGAAAAGGGCTGAACTGTGGCCCATTTTTTCCCTGAAACAAAGCAATTTTCTCCTGAAACATGAAGCAACTTTTCCCAAAAATGTATCAGAAGAAATAACATAAGACTCACAGACAAAAACTGCAAAGGAACAAACAGTAACACTTTTTTTTCTTCTGTTACTTCCCCTTACCATAAAACTTAAAATTAACAGCTAGGGAGATAAAGCATTTTCAAGCTATTAGATCATTAGCCAGCAATGCATGCCGCTCCTTGAATTACTTCATTGTGTCTACACTTAAAATCTTTGCCTGACAAATGAAAAATAGCTGGCACACTACAGGACTGGCTGAGTGATACTAACACCTACAAAGTTCTCAGCTACTTAAAGAACTTCTAGTCATATTTATTAGAAGAAGAATTAGTTCCTTTCTTAGAATATCCTGAATCATAGAAGATCCTGAGTTGGAAGGAACGCACAAGGATCATCAAAGTCCAGCTCCTTTGCCCCTCTTAAACCACCATGCTTAAACCTTAACACTGTATGATATCAGCAGCACTTCCAAATAGAGCTTCCTGAGGTTATATGTAAAGAATATTTTACATAAAGGAACTTTAATATATGTTTCTATAGATAGCTAGGGTAAAAAAGCAATTATCATTCATTACCATTCATTATGAAGAAGGAAAGAACAGACATAACTTACACACATCTGAATATGTGTTTGTACAGCATCTCATGCAAGGGGGGCCCAAACATTGCCACTGTTCACATCAGCACAGGGCAGGACCTGATTGTGGTCACTGCTGGGTTTACACCACCCCTACAAACTCCAGTGTCACTGCCCATCCCTCTTTGCCTCAGCTCATCCCCACTGCCACTGCCTGCAGATGCCAGGGCTTCCTCTCCCCACCACCTCCTGCTCACTCCACACCACCCCATTCTCTCTGGCTATATATGCCACCTTCTGCCTTGGAAATCAATTATTTAGGCTGCCCTGATTTCAGCGTGAGGTGGCAGCATGTGTGCAGACACTGCTATGGTGGGCAGCATTAGCAGCCACCACCCTGCTCCTTCTCGGAGCTCTAAGGCCACCCCAGGAGTGGCCACAGCCCATGACACAGCTAAGGAGGCGCCAGCGGCCGTGTGTGTTCCTCCTGCAGCTATTGCATTTCACACAGATATAAACAGACATGCCAGCCAAGCTAGGGCTGTGCTCGCTTGGCCAAGAGTCACAGTAACGAGCCAAGACCCTGCACGTGGCAATTACGTCTTTATCTGTTCCGAGATCGCCCTGCAAGCTGAGAGGGAGGAAAACGCGGGAATGATGGAAAGAGGGGAAGAGGACAGGCGGGACATGAGGCATCCTGAAAGAGGGAAGCAGAGGCATGAGGAACATACAGGCACAGACCCGACAAGGGCTGTGAGAAACAAACTTGCTCAAAGTTTTCTCTCTGTAGATTCTGAGCAACTTGCAGAGGGTGCACCTGCTCTACTTCCCAATGCCTCCAGCAGCATACAGGAAAAACAGAGTAAAAAGAAGAACGATTCTGTTTTGGCGGGACAGGACTGAGCCCAGCTTTAGCTGTGGAGGTGAAAGGAGGACAAGGAGCCTTTCCCTAAATCCACGCACACAGAGCACCTGACACAAAGTCGACTTACAGACCGGGAGCTCCACGTGCGGCATCCCTTGGGCCGCAATAACACAGATCCGTAACAATTGCTCCGAGAGGGAAAAGGCAGCTGACAGGAGCCCTGGAATGATGGAAGGAAGGGAAGGCAGAAGGGAGGCTGGTAGTAAAGGCGGTGAAGAGAAAGGAGCCTATGTGCAACGGAAAGCGCAGATCTCAGCGGGCAGCGCTTCATCCCGGGCAGCAGCAGCGCCCCGGCAATAAAACACAGATGTTGGAGGATGCCGGTGCTTCCCGAGTCCCTTCCAGAATAGTTGCTCATTCACCCGGGAACTTTGCCTAAGTATCCACCATCACTTCCCAAACACACAACCCGAGCGATAAGGGCGATGCAAGTGGTACCCACGGCTGCCCGTGGAAGTGCCGGTCACCTGCCCGCACGCCCTGCCCGCATCTCCTGCCCGGGACGGGCCGGCCGGGCCGGAGTTCCGCCGGCAGCGCGGCCCCCTCGGGAGGGCAGGGCAGGGCAGGACGGCGGGGGCGGGAGCGAGCTCCAGGAGAGCTCCGAGAATGCTCCAAACCCGCTCCCGCCGCCCAGCCGAGCCCGCCGCTCTCCCCCTCGCAGCCCGGCGAACTCCCGCCGCGGTGTTTTTCCCCCTTTCCCGGCTTTTGCCGGGCTGGGAGACGCGGGACTCGCTCCGCTAGCAGAGTGTCTCCACCCGAGCTCCCCGGCGTCCCGCGGGGGGCGCGGGCGGTGCCGAAGGTGTAGCCGGCACCGAGGGAACAAAGGCGGCGGCGGCGGGGAACAAAGAGCGGCAGGTACCGGGGCCGGGCGGGGCGGCGGCACCAGCGGGCCGGGGCAGGGCCCGGGGATGGGGCCGGGGCCGGGGCCGGGGCCGGGCAGCGCCGCCGCTTCCCGCACAAAGGCGCGGGCGGGCCGCGCTGCAACTTCCCGCGGGCGGGTCCCGGCGGGGCAGACTCACCGCGGGCGCAGTCCCGGCATCGGCGGCGAGCGCGGTGGTGGCGGCGGGGAGGGCGGGAGGAGGACGAGGATGAGGAGGAGGGACCGGCCCCTCCCCGCCCCGGCCACTGCCAGCGAGCGAGCGCTCTCCCCGCCCGGGGCCGGAGGGCGGTGCGGCCGCGGCCCCCGCACCGGCCCCGCCTCCCCCGCCGCGCCGGGAGCGCTCCTGGGGCCGCCTCCGCCCCCCGCGGCGGCAGCTCGTCGCTGCCCCTCCTGCCCCAGTAGGACACCCCCGGCACGCCCCCGGTTCGTGGGATGCCCCGACCAGAAGAAGCGGACGGTCCCCGCTCCCGCCCGCGCTCACCGGCCGTGCGGGGCTTTCCCGGTGTTTTCCCTCCCAGCGCTTCCCGGGACCGCGCTGTTGTCCCGCCCCTTGCCAACAGCCAGGCAGGGCCACCAGGCTCTGTGTGTCCATGTGCTTTGGGTAAGCACTTGTGCTGGAAGTAAGAAAATCTGTGTGTTACAAGAAGCATTTTCTGCTCTGGGGAGGACTTGGGGTCACGGGTGGTACAAAAAAGTAAAATACTTTGGGGTTGTCAGAGATCTGCAGCACCCCCTAATATAATTTAGAAGGTCATTGAAGATCTCTCCAGTTTCAGCCAAGCCTCCATAGCCTTCCTCAAACTGAGCTCACCTCAGTCACAGACCCCAAGCATGAACCATCTACGCCCTCCCTTCCAGATGCAGCCTTTCCTCAGCTTTAGGGACAGCATCACCTGGCTGTGCTCAGCCAGAACTCTGTAAGCACAGATGGGGGTCAGCTGTGTGAACACGGAGGAAGCTGGGGGTCTTTTAAAACTTCAGAGGAGGGTTTTGGGGGGGAAGAGAGGAAGGAATTCCTTAGATTTGTCCCATTTGATACTGGGTGGCTTTTGGCTATAGAGTTCATAAAGTGAGAAGATATAAATATTGAGATTGTGCTTTGCTTTACACACCCAGAGGTCAGCCAGCGATCCAAAGAGAAATGTAACTTTCCAAAAGCCACTTCCTGCCAGTGCTGATACATCGGGTCTCTCCTCAGTCTGTGCTGATAAAACATCAACCAGTTTGCATAGCGAAGCAAGTGAGGTCCTGTATTTGAAGGCTAAAAAGCAAAATACACCTACTTACTGAAGCTTTTCTATGCCAACAGGTGTGTCTAAAGAAACTCTGCCAGATTTGGAGCCCTGATTTTCTGTAAGGAAATTTTTCTTTTCCAGTCAAAAGTGAACCCTGCATCTTTTTGAGTGTCATTTCAGCCGGAGCCTGAGAACACAGTGACTTGCAGAAGCATCAGTCGAAACTGGTTACAACTTGACTGCCCTGCCTTGGCAAACACCTGCTCCAATTCATGCTGGCCTGGCAACAAATCAACATGTGAATGCTTTTTGTATACTTTTTTTACTTGTTTTATTGAGGATTAATTAGTGTTTGTACAGTCACACAGTTGTCTGGTACTTCACAGACACAGCTGAAGGCAAAGGGCTGCCTTTGGGCTGTGCTTGTAGTTTCCTAATTCCTGTGTTATGGCTACTGTAATGCATATCCTCAAAGTGAAACAAGCATTTCTGACTGATTTATGACTTTTAACTCTCAGTTTTCAGTCTTGCGTTAAAGCAAGGAGAGAAGAAGATGCACTATCAAAGCCAAACTCTGCTACTTGAAGATTTACTTCAACTCGCCTCTTGATCACTTGAGGTTTTCCCACATGCCATAAAAAGAAGTCTCATGGAGCTGTGACGTTTTATACCTTGGAGAACACCATCCCAACATTTTCTCTCCCTGTTCTTCTCACAGATTTTACACTGCCATGAATCACATGACTCCTCATCCCAGTGTACACAGCACTGCATCTGCCAGGCTGTGTCAAACACAGCACAGGTCCCAGCCCAAGGTACTTGTTTTCACTTAAATGACACATTTCATAATTAGCTTGTAAAGCACTTTGAAGACACAACACTAAGTGTTACTAATGCTACATGGTATTGTTGGACAGGCTTAATGTGAGCAATTAAATAGTAATACCATAAAAAAACAGGTTCAAGACACAAAGGTAGTATTATGTCATATATGCCTACTTTGTATTCAAATCTTCAGGCTGTTGATTACTTATTACAGACTGACACTCTGAAAATAAGCTTTCATCTCTTTTTCCACACAGCCTTCCAGCTAGGAACTGCTAAAACCCTGGGCTCAGACTGTGCCTGCTTTGGCAGGTACATGGGTGCCGCTAGACAGGCTGGCAAGTGGCTGCCATGGAGGAGGCTTTGTGGAAGGTGAAGAGATGGAAGCTGCATGACCACAGCTCTGTCCTGCTGCCTGTGTGTGTCCAAAATGATGGATGGATGCATGGGACACTGGGGAAAAGACCTGCAAAGCAGCACTGAGGGCTACAGCTGGCACTGGTGAAAGTAACAGCAGTGGGGGATGAGAAGCCCTCACAGAGTCGGATGTCTCTTGTACAAGGCATCCAGGTGTCTACACAATGCTACAGGCTTGGGGAAGAGTGCTGGGAAGCTGCCCAGCAGAAAAGGACCTGAGGGTGTTGGTCGATAGTAGCTGAACATGAGCCAGAGTGTGCCCAGGTTGCCAAGAAGGTCAGTGGTATCCTGACTTGTATCAGGAATAGTGTGGCCAGCAGGACCAGGGCAGTGACTGTCCCCCTGGGCTGGGCACTGGTGAGGCCACACCTCAAATCCTGGGTTCAGTTTTGGCCCCTGAATACAAGAAAGATATTGAGGTGCTGGAGTGTGTCCAGAGAAGGGCAACAGAATTGAGAAAGCGTCTGGGGCACAAATCTGATGAAGAGCAGCTGAGGGAGCTGGGGGTGTTTAACCTGGGGAAGAGAAGGCTTGGAGGGACCTCCTCACTCTCTACAACTCCCTGAAAGGAGGCTGTAGCCAGGTGGGGGTCAGTCTCTACTCCCAGGCAACCAGCGACAGGACAAGAGGAAATGTCCTTTAGTTGCACATGGAGAAGTTCAGATTGGATATTAGGGAAAATTTTCACTGAAAGGGTTGTCAGGCATGACAGACTGCCCGGGGATGTGGAGGAATCACTGTCCCTGGAAGCGATCAAAAGGCATGTGGATGTGGCACCTGGGGACATGGTTTAGTGGTGAATGTGGTTGTGCTGGTTTAACAGTTGGACTCAATGGTCTTAGAGGTCTTTTCCAGCCTTAATGATTCTGTGATTCTGTGATCTTGCATTGTAGGTCCCACATGGATGAGCAGCATGAACTTCATGGTAGGACATCCCTTCTATAACGCAGAATTTGTGTGTCTAGATTTCAGCACTGGAGGGAGATCAGATGTCCCAAGTCCCACCCCAGGTCAGCAAAAAACAGGAAATAAACTCTCTAACCAGTTTGTTAGGTTACAAATGTGACAATACTTTATTCAATGTTGACGTACATGGTGATTACTCCACAAAACATGTACATCAGTTATCAAGTGTTTTCACTATTAATACATTTTGGTAAACAAAGGAATTAGTGTTCATTGGTTACAAGTTACATATTATTTGTTAGTCTTCTATTGGTTAATGATCCTCTCCCTTCTCATGCTAATTAGTCCACATGCTCAGTTTCTCTCTTCTTTTGGGTCGGAGTGGGTTTCTTGGGTTGCTGGTCTGTGGATTGATGTCACAGATCCCCCTCCCAGAATTACCTTATACTCACTTGGAGCTGATTTCTGCACAATTACTGAGCTGGTTTTATTAGTTTCATCCTTATCTTGGGACTCATGCCAGATGTCCTGGTTGGCCATAAATTCTGCATTCTTTCGTGTTCATTGTCAATGGTACATCCCAAGCCATAATTCCTCCCCCAGGTCTGAGAGCCTTAAACTTTAATTTGGTTTTTTCTAACACATGGACATGTGTTAGAAAGCTTAGAGCTTAAAGCTTACTTGTTAGCTGCTATCTATTTCATGAAGTAAATCTCCTCTCTTGTTGACTAAGTCCTAACATTTCCCCCCACTGCTGCATAGGTTCTTTTTTAAAGAAATATAACCTGTTTGGTAATACCCAAGCTGGATAAAGTGTTAACTCTGAAGGATAGGGATGGCTGTGTAAACTAATTTTGTTTGGATACTCCAAGTTATGTTTGCTCTGTAGTCTGTCAGAACAAATGTTTGGCCTGTTGACCCTCCCCTTGCTGCGGTGTGCAATCCCCTGTGCCATGCTGGCACAGTGTGTGCGCTGGATCTGGAGCTGGGAACCAGATCAAAGTGAGCCCAGAAGAAGAATACTTTGGATTGATCTGGATTTGATTGCGATGTGGACACACAAAGAGATATGTCAGCATGACAGAGGGGGCAGCAGGATCCAGCACAGAGACAGGAAGGCACAGCACAAGTTGGAGCTGGGAACAGGCCTGTGCCAGAAACATCCGTCTCTGTGCCCAGCTGCTCTCTGCTTACCCCATCCCTTGCACTAGACAGAAGATTTGAGAAAAGGGAGGAAGGGGTGAGAGTAGAAACTCACCTTTGGACTTCCCAAAGGACCTTCCACCCTGCTGGTGCAGCAACACCAAGGAAAAATGGCTGCATTTTGCAGACATCATTTTTGGTGGGACCACTTTGATGGACCAGTCAGGTTATTCTCGCTCCGCTGTGCTGGTGCAGCTCTTTGTGCTGTTGTGTTGTCAAACAGACCAGGAAACTGCTTAAAAAAACAGCACCCCCCACCTCAGTTATTTTTATTCTGGCTCAGTGCCCAGACACACTTCACCTCATCTCCACTGAGGTTCAACTGGAGGAAGAGGGCTGGAGACGGAAAGTGTAGCCAGAAGCAGGCAAACAGGGGTCTGCCTGAATCCACTATACCCCTCAAAAATGCCTGTGGCCCAGTACCTCAGGAACAGTTTCCCTTCAGCAATCGTGGGCAACTTGTTTGCCATAATTATGACAAAAAAAGGAAAGGAATTTTGAATCTGTGTAGGCACATGGAGCATTTGCATACTATTTTCCTCTGCAGAACATAAAAGGAAATCTGACTGTAATCATGTTAGAAATGCTTGCTCTTCCCCCACCCATTCAATCTGAGCACTGTGTCTGACACTGTCCCCGATGTGTAAGGCGGCTCCAGCGGATGGTGAGGCTCCAGTGCTGCCTCCAACACCCGAGTGGTTCTGCTGAACCCAGTGGAAACACTTCAATGGTTAAAGTTGCACATGCTTAAATGCTTTGTTAGGTCACAAGCTTAAGGACTGAGAAGCACAGCTCCAAAAGAGAAAAATAGGTTAATAACACTGAAGTCACAGCAAATCTGTAGGAAATCTCCTGGAATAGGTCCATAATTAGTAAATCTACACTTCTCAAAGGAGATATCCTCAGTTTTTCTTCAGTTTTCTCGTTTTCCCTGATTTTGCCTGTGGATTGTGGTTCCTGGCTAAAAACAGGACCAACTGAAGATTTCTACACTTAGAAAGCAATACCTGAACCTCATAGCAGCCTCCAGGATCTGGCACCATGCACTTACATCTTCCTATACACTGTAGCATGAGGGAGGTGTTTCAAGGGGGTGGATGTCTCATGGTAAGCAATCTTGAACATACAGTTTGGTGTGAACTCTCAACTTTTTCAGAGCAGAGGCACATCCCAGGTTAGTCTCCTGAGGAGAGGCACCTGCCATCTGAACTGAGCAGGGCTCATTTTGCTCCACTAATAATGCAGGCTCTGTGCATGAATGAAGGTTTCCACTCTGCATGTTCACATCTCCCAAAGCACACCAGCTTCTCAGTTACAGGGTAGGAGGGTTTGTTACACAAAGAAACACAACTTCAGGTTCTACCATGAAAATCAAAATCCAAAGGTGAGCACCCCCAGCCCTCAATACCAGCTGAGTGGAGTCTCTTGGAGGACAGATTTTTACTGAGGTACCTCTGACCTGTCCAAGTCCTGCTTCAAGTACTGAAAAGCCCTTTTGGATCCCACTTGAAGCCTTCTATTACTGATGGACTTACTGGGCTTAGCAGATGGTGTTTTAGGAATCTGTCAGACTCCAGATAAGATCAGGTCAAGGTCTTACAGACCTTTAGGAACCCCTAAAACCTTGACCAAATTTCATGAGTAAACTCAGGCAAGATTTTGGGCTTATCTTAACCCTAAATGTTTATCCACTTTTTTTACTTACATCAGTCAGTCTAATACAAACCATTACCTCTTTCATGCTTGGCCTGTTGCTGCTGCAGCCCTTGTGCCACAGTGTGTTTGTCGGAGCACAGTAACAAGCCTTCAGTCGAGACCCCACCAGTCCTGTCAGCTTTACCCTCATGGTCCAAGGCTGGCTGGTGCCTCCCAAACACACTGTATCCTACCAGCAGTTTGGCATCTCACTTTCGGTTCCATTTCTTGGAAGCTGTGTGAGAGGAAACTGCCAAGAAACACTGTGTTCAGCTGCCCATAGCAGAAGCTGAAGAAACACAGTGTAGAGGTCAAATGCCAGGTCTGGATTAGGGAGCTTGCAGGACCTACAAGGAAATAACAGCTGCTGGGCAAGCAGCTTCCTTGTAAAATAGCTCTAACAGGCCATCTGTAAGCCCAGGTGCTTGTAAAGCAAAACTGGCCAGCAGAAGGTACCTAAGGGTTTATGCATTTTTCTTTTGCTGGCCTCCTCTCACCCCTGAAGCCCTTTCTCTGAGGCTCAGACAAGACCTGCAATAGTTTCACTTTGAACAGTGACTGTTTTAATCTCTTGACAGCTTTTCCCTCCCTTGCCATCTCCAAGATGAAAAGGAAACTAAGTGAAAAACCCTTTCTCTGTAGTTGCAGGTATTGATAGTTCTAGGACACACCTGGACTGAGGACTGCAGAAACCATATGACCCTTCTCACCCCTCCTTCATCAGGATAAGGCTCCCTTGAGCAGCTCTCAGGCAGCAGCATTTTGCTTTGCCTTTGCTTCCCCTGCAACCCTGATGTGTCTTGGGTGGCTACAGCCCATTTTCAGCCATGATTCAGTGGAGAACAAAAAAGCTCTCGAGGGTAGGAAGTGGGGCTAAGGCTTCTTTGGAAGCAGGATTTAGTAATCCCAATTGCCACCTTTAAAAGTCAGTGCCCTTGGGCCCCAGCCAGCCCTCAGCTCTGTCAACATCTTTACTGCCAACTTTACTAACAGTCACACAAATGTAAATCTACTGTGAGAAGAGGATTAAGCCCATTCTGGTTTTATGGCCTATGAAATGTCTCCTGCCCTGCTGCCACTGTGCCGTGATACATAACACAGAAAAGGGGAATTCAGGCTGCTATTGTTGTCTTCAGGATTTTGAAGGGAAAAAATGTAATTCCAGAAACTTTACCAGCCAGCAAAGCAGATACGCATACAAGGTTTCTTCTAAGTCAGAAGCTAAAAGCCTTTACCTTGACAGATGCTGGTTACAGTACATAATTTTTTCCCTCAAAATAAGATTATCAACAGCAATTTGCCATGCATTCAAGTTCAGGATTTTGCCTGCAAGGGGATTAAAGCTCAGGCAAACAGGAGCCTGCCTCGATACTGCCCTGTTCCATGTACAGCACTCACTTGGGATGAGACCTACACAGGGGGTTATGTAGGAATCCCATGAAAATGATTATTCCTTCACTGATGACTCAGTTGCCTGAGATTTGCAAGGAGCACCAAGGGAATTTTATATTTATGGTTTCTAAAATTTTCAGTTTGATGTAGATCCCCCACTTCCATAGGCTGATATTCATACAAAAGGGGGTTTTTTTTGAAAGAGGTTTTTTACTATAAAATTTATTATTGGATTTCAGCTCTTAGGCTGGGAATATATTTTGGTTCCATGTTTCTATAATCTCAGAGCATGGTTCAGACCTCTTAGCAGGATTTCAATACCACTAAATAATTGTCATGATTATTCACAGTGTAACTCCGTTGAGCAGTCAGCAGAAAAACAGCCAAGATGAATGCATATTTCAATTAAAGATGCAGAATTATGTGTATTTATGCACAAGCCTGAAAAGCAGATGATATTTAAAATATACTTCGCGGCAGGAGATACAATTAATTTTTCATTACCTTTATTATTTATCCCAGTCTCCAGCTTGAAAGTCTCTTTCATTCAGTCCTTACCCATGTAAAGTTGTCTTCAGTGTAAGATTCTCTGAGTGACTGTGACTTTTTGGTCACAGGGGATAGGTAGGGACTATAATGAGATACTGCACCGACCTTCGAAGGCACAGTTGATAGCATTTGCCAAAATGGGAATCCATCTCCCTGGCAGACACTCACAGACATGCACTCAACCTCTCTGCTTCACATCTCAGTCCTCCTGGTGAAAGCCTCTTGCAGACCAGAAGCAAAAGTGGGGCATAAAGACAGACTGCAGTGACCTCTTGTTTTGGTACGTAGTGGTGGTTGTTTTGGCATGCAGATATATTTAGTCAACTGTCATCTGTTGTAATTTGTGTGGGGAGAGCTCCCATATTTTCAGAGGCTTTGCTGTCCTGCATTGCCTGGAGTCCGTAAATTGCTCTGTCATTTACACACTGGTCTATTTTAATAGCAGAGTTAGTGGACACATCCTCTCCCTTAAACCCACCATGAGGATCTGGAGTTCCCAAACACTTGTGCAGGTTTTTAGCCAAGTCCTCTTCTCCTGAGCAAACAATTTGATATTTATTTGTAAACAGTTTTCCCAAAACCAAGGGAAATGCATGTGAAATGAGACACTGCTGTGTTTCTTATCTGCGTGACAGACAATCCCTTGAAGTGTGGCCTCAGCCTCCCAGAGGTATCGTCCTTCCTGTGACAGGCCCAGCTATTTTTGGCCATCAAGGCCCTGGTGTCAGGCACTGGGAGACCTTCTGCTCAACAGAAGCACGTGGACCAACAATCCCATTCCGTGCAGGGAGCCACCAGCCAAGCATCAGTGCCAGTCACAGGTTTGCTTGCTCATCCGCTGCCTGGGGCTGACCACAGAGCAATACCTTGCTTGCAATTTGCAGTGGGAAAAACAAACATGTTCTTTGTGTTTAGCCAAACATCAGCAGTCACCCTCACATCTCAAAGAAAGGGAAGGAAAATGACAAGAGGAAGAGCCAGTACCGGCACAAAGCTGGGGTTAAATCATCAGATTAACCTGTTATCCCCCCCAGCCCCTGCAGGGCACCACAGGTGGGACCCCACAACCCTCTCCACAGCCTTGCAACTTTCCATCCCCTCACCTGTCAGGGTGAGCTCACCCACTGCCCTGGCTGCCAGCCCTGAAGACAAGCCCTGCTCAGAGGCAGCCAGTCACACCTCCTACTGCTGGATTTGGGCTTCCTCAGCCTTGGAGGGCAGTGATAACCGTTTGTCCTCCCTGTCCTCTCGTTATTACTCCTAAATTGCTCTTGGCATGTGCTTGTCCTGTGCAAGTCCAAGATCTCTTAGTCTGATAAATACTACCAAGAGAGGGTCTCTGGGTGCAGCAAGCAGTCAAGCTATTCCCTCCAGCTTTGAGCACCAGAGGAAGGTGCTGGACATCTGGTTGCCGTACAGTGAATCCCTAGCCCTTATTCTGTAGAAATAAACTAAAAGCTTATTCCAAATTTTAATTTCTGGAGAATAGTCAGTGATTCATAGGCTAGTGCAATACATTATCATGTCTCATACACTGCTTGAGTTGGAAAAAGCAAGGTCAAGTGAGCACACCTTGCAGGCACAGCAGGAATTTTGTGATGGTTGCAGTTCTTCTGGGAGTTGTTATTATTCAGGTTTGCAGTGCATAAAATCCAGGACTGTCTTGTGGCAAAGGGACATATCGCTGCCACCAGCAGAAAAAAGGATAAGGAGAGCCTGCACACAGCCCTAGAGATGTTAGAGGTAATGGAGTCATTGTGGGTACCTCTGCAGGAACTTATTCCTGATGGAGGCAGGCAGAGATTGGACCTATTCAAGCCTAAGTTGGCCAAACTGATGCTTGAGCCTCCTCAGGTTTTGTCAGGCAGGGAGCAAGATGGTCCCAGTGAGCACCCACAGGAAGACTGGAACAGAGGATTCCCCAGCAGAGCACTCATACAGGTGAGGACAAGGCCAAAGAGGCGGGAAATGTGGGTGTGAAGAGCAATGAAGTCCTGGCAGGCCCAGGGCTTGGGTGGAGAGTGGATGATGCAAGACATCGCTGCTGCTCCAAGAGACGTTTCTGTCCCCCACCACCTCTAGCCAGGTGGCCTTCACATCTCTTCCCCACTGGACTGGCACTTGTGGGGGCCATAAATCTCAGATTAAATGATCTGATGCAGCTGCAGCATGGCCTGCAAAAAGGCATGTAGTCAGTTTTCAGTTGGCTGGTTGGAGCCAGTGCAGGGAGCCATGGTTGATGGATCAGAGAAGGGGAGAGCAGGAAGGGCACAGGCTGCAGCCTCTGGCACCCACATGGGTGAGCAGGAGCCCAGCATTTTGTTTGAGCTGACCTAAGTGGAGCTGTCATGGTAGGCTGATCCCATCCTGAGCTACCCCAGCTGTGCCCTCTCCTTCTGTCCAGCACCAGGTTTAGTGATGAGAGGTCACCAGAGTAAGTCAGCTCAACTATCAGATCCAACAGAAAATTAGGAAGCCTTTCTTTACAGCAAGTGTGGTCAAACATTGAAACAGGCTTCCTAGAGAGGTGATTGAGGACCTAAGCCTGTCAGTGTGTAAGAAGCATTTGGACAATGCCCTTAACAACATGCTGTAACTTTTGGTCAGCCCCAAAGTGTCAGGCAGTTGGATGAGATGTTTGATGTAGGTCCCTTCCAACTGAAAGATTCTATTCTGTTCTTCTCTTCTATGGGGGTACTTTCTGTGATGCTTCTGATGAATCAGGTCAGCTTACTGAACAAACTCAGTCATGGGCATGTCACCACTAGATGCAATGCGAAGGGAGTATGGTTGAAGTGTGTGGGTTTGTGATGTGGCTGAGCCCAATTCACCTTCCCCAGCCCCTGAGGGGCTGTCCCTGTTCCCTCCCCATTGCACATGTGGCTGGGCAGGACTGTGGTGCTGGCACTGGCACCCACTGACCATGCAGCCATCTTCCCTGTTCCCTCCCCACTGCATCTGTGGCTGGGCAGGACTGTGGTGCTGGCACTGGCACCCACTGACCACACAGCCATCTTGTCCTTCAGGGACCTGAAGCAACCAACAGCTCATTGCAAGAAATAAAAATAGCTTCAGGCTGGGCTGGTTGAGCGCCCTGGCACACTGTGCCTGGGAGCACTGACATGAGGGATCAGGGGAACTGATGTGTTGGCAGTTTGATGCACAGAGCTGTGCCCCAAAGACGCCCCTCCAGCAGGACCTTGCAGCAGCCTCAGAGCACAGCAGGAGCTGCAGTGCCAGCAGAAGGCAGAAACTGCTGCTCCCACTGCTGTGCAGTGAACTGTCCCAGCACACCCTCCTGCAGCAAGATGCAGCACAGGGCTCCAGATGTTTCACCAACCTGCAACAAAGAGCCTGGTCAAGGTCTCTTCAGGCAAGGCAAAACAAGCTGCAGGCAGATGTGCATGAGCAGACAGTATAAAGGAACACATCTTTTAGGACAAAACTCAATCCCTGCTAGTGCAAAGGAAGGCGAGGTGGGTGTGGGAGAGCATGTGCTTGCTGGAGGAATGAAGCAACTCTTCTTCAAGTGCCAGATGCGTCCCCAAGCAGGCCCTGTATGACACAGAGGTGCTGTTATTCCACTGCCACCATGGACCAAAACAAAATGTAAATATCTCTCAAGTTCAAAGTATTACTCCATGCTGTTTTAATAACAAAGTTCACTGTGTAGTTTGGCTCCGTGCTCTTTATTCACTTCAGACAAGTCCAAAAATGAAATGGGAATGGGTAAGAGGCCAGAGATGAGGTTGCTCATAACTTATGTTTAGTTCATTCCATTAAACTTTCATTTTCAGTGCTACTAATCTTTTATTTTCATGACAACTTTGAAGATCCATTATAATTATAATGTAATGAAAAAGCTGAATCCAGAGATGTAGCTGCAGAAGGGTAATCTCCTCCTGTGCTTTGTATTTAGAAGAGGTGATTAACTGTACATTCAAGGCATGGATTGAAATGATGAATTTTAACAGTGACAAAGTTCAACAATCAGGAAATCTTAATTTAAAAAGATCTATCTGATATTTTAAATTTCTTTTTACTATGGTTCTCCACAGTTATTCCAATTTTTAAAGAAAGATTAAGTTTAATGACTGTTGGAATTGGATGTGACTAACCATGAGGACACCTGTGGCTTTTACTTATTCAAGTGAGTCTGTATTTTATATGCATTTATTCAGATTCCTAATTGTATTTTAATAAAACTATTAGAAATCATGAATAACACCTTTTTAAAACAGGATTATTTTTCACTTATGTCAGGATGGATGGAGATTGGGTTGTGATTAAAGTAAGTAAACAAGTGCTCTAAAATTTAATTTTACCCTATATAATATCTGTCCTGAATACCTACAGAAAATTACACAGAACTTACATTTGAAGAAAAAAAAATTAACTGATTCATTAAATAAGCATTTTCTGTAATTGGATTTGGAAGGATTTTTTCTGGATTTCAAGATGTCAGAAGTGCCAGCTCTCATCTTCAGCAGTCTTCCTTTTGTAGCTAAAAGGAAGAAAACAAATTTTCCTGCTTTTTCAGTTGTCAATTAGTTTCTTGAGCTGTCCGTAGCCAGGTAGCTGAATAAACTGGAAATAAATACTCTCCCTGCCCCTGCAGGTCAGGCTCTCGTCCAAGGCTCATGCCAGCTCTGGCTGCTGGACCCTCTGACCTGACAGAGCACCTTGTGGGGACATCGGCATCACCACTGAGACTGCTGTGGGTCATATTTAATGATAAACAGCCTCATTTCTGACAGAGTAAACACAATCAGACAGCTCCAGTGACCTCAGTGGTTGTTTGGAGGGCAGCACCAGGTGCTGGGGTGGTAGGTGGGCTCCCATTGGCAGGACAGATTCTCCTTATGATGCCAAAAGCGTTTGAGTGCAAATCTCCTCCAGAAGGCGTTTGGTCCAGGTGCCAGCTGGCAAGGGGGGGTCTCCATCAGCCCACTGTAGGCCTGGCTAAATGAGGGACCCTCATTAAATCAAGGCTTTTCATCAACCCCCGGTGATTCGCAGAAGCAACGCTGACATCTAGTGGGAAATTGGGTTACTTGGGCAGCAGGCAACGAATATTTGGGAGGGATTTTTCCAAGAGGGAATTGCCACTGCTGTTGCTAGTGGTGAGAAAGGCACCACAATAATAATTTTGAAAGTCTGTCCCAATGATCTGTAACTATTATGTGACCCCGAGTTCCTGAGGGAGAGCTGATAGCCGGCACTGAGACCAGCCCTGCTGTTTTTCACTCTGTTTTAAACATCACAGAATCAAATCTTCTTATTCCAGGCTTAAAACTGAAGGGTTAAAAGAGCAGAAGGAAAGGATGTCGCTGTTGAGCTTAACTCTGTGTTTTTACCCATTTTGTACTACAGAGATTAATGCTGAATGCTTACATATACTCTGAACAGAGGAACATGCTGGATACTGCTCCTCTGCCATCATATCTGACAATAACTGTGAAAACCTGAAAAATCAGAATTTTTATGCATGTAGTTCCTGCCTCTCTGTGCTTTTAAAGGACAACTTGCCAACAAATTGGAATAGAAGAGAAGTTAAAAGAGGAGGTGTTTCCCTAGAAATCTGGGAAGGCAATAGCCAGTTTTACAGTCCTGATTGATAAGAAGATATGGAAGGGAATGATAAGCCTCCCATGGCTTAGACACGACTGTGAGACCAAGGTGAGAGAGCCCATGGTTGGCTACAAGGAAATCCTGCTACCTCTAGAGCCAGCAAAGACAGGCTGAAAAAACAGGAGAGAGCTGTTCATTTAAGGTTTATTTTGCTTTCTTAACTCAGACGAGGTCCATTCATAAGTATCCTGTTTGGAAAACGCTATTGCATGTCAGGACAAAGCCTTTAGACTGTAAAGGTTAAATTCCTTCAAGAGCTAACTTTCCTACAGGAAACATGGGGCAGAAGTGGCTTCCAGGGGCTTCCCCAGGAGAAGGGCAGCAAGGCAGTATTGGCAGGGCTGTCTGGGCCAACAAATGGATGTGAAACCTGTGAAAACTCTGGTTTTCCAGTCTTGAGTTATAAGCCCTGTAATCAAGCAGGGCATATTCTCAGGGAATATGTAGAAAAGAATGTCTACTTTTCATTGACTTGAGGAAATTCCTTAAAATTAAGGAATTTAGGAATTAAGGAATTTCTATGGCTGCAAAGAAAATGTACAAAATACACCCTGCTTTGTGACAAAGAAAAAATTTAATCAAGACCTTAAACAATGAGTTAAGTTACAGAGAGAGCTAAAGCATTCCTCAGTTTAGGTTTATTAATTAAAACCTAACGCTAATAGAGAACTCTATTGTTCAGGATTGCTGTAGTGCTCAGCCTAAATCTCAAGGTAAATACTTGACTCATGTTTTCTGCTCTGGGAGTGTATCAAAGAGACAATAAAGCTTCTCCCCAAATAAAGGGTCTTGTGTCTCACAGTATCCCTTTCAGCTGCTGCAGAGCCTTGCAGGCCCCACAAGGCTCTGCCTGGCTGGGCGAGAGTGGCAGGACTTGGATGCCGAGGGATGCTGAATGCTCTCATCACCACACTGTAGATGCCCACGGAAACACTGAAGAGCAGGAGTGCTTTTCTGAAGTTATTTCCACTGTGGTAGCTTCAGTTAAAGCAAACTGTCTTCACGAGCAGGTCCCGGTATCCCAAGTCATTGTAGTCATACAACACTATTTTACCCATTACATTTCATTATCTTTTTTTCTCTCCTTTGTTTGACTTCGCAGTTTGGAGCTTTGTTTAAGCTTTATTGGGACCCTAAATTGAAACTCAGCAAAGCTACTGACAGACAAAGCAAAGCTGCAGCAGCTGGAAGAGGACAAACAGTAATCCCTGCCAGCCCCAAGCTGTGTTTGCTCAGTAAAGTGGACTATGTGGAAGCAGCGATGTGTATTGAACAGGCAATCACGTCTGCACTTGGCTGCCTGCTGGTATTCCCTTCCAGTCCCCAGTGCCAGATCCAGAGACTGAAAACCAATTTCCAGCATTGCCTCTTTGGCCGCAATAGTATCAGTATTACAGACTCACCATACACTCTTATGTATTTATTTTCTCTTTTCAGACACCCAGACAAAGCACACCCACCTTAAGACTTACAGACAGCAACACTGCACTCTGCCTAACATAAATGAGGAGTGTGCTGGCTCAGTTTGTTGGAGCATCATGCTAGTATATGCCAAGGGTAGTGGGTTCAATCACCATATGGACCATTCACTTAGGAGTTGGACTTGATGATCTTTGTGGGTCCCTTGCAACTCAGAAAATTCTGTGAATACTCTCTCTGTGCTACGAAAACATGGAGGTGGTAAAGCTGCTGCCTCTTTACATGTGCCAGCTCATGTCACAGCTTCCCTTGAATGTTCCTGGTCCAACACCTCCCAGTCCCATTAACTCTTTCCCATTAACATTATCACCCACACAGGTATCTGATTTCATTGCCAAGGCTCAGGAAATCTCCACTCTCCACTCAAGGTGACTAAGCAGCAATGCTCCTTTTTCACTTGTTTACCAACAGTGGCTTATTTTCATCCCCATTGTGTGCCCATAAAGCACAAGTGAGTGTACAAGAAGCAGAAAGCAATGGAAGCAGAAGGGTTCATTTCCCAGGTGTGTAGTCAGGGCTGTACAAAGAAGGGCTGATGTACAGCTCCCAAAATACAGGCTCCCTTTAATCTATCCTTCCTCAAGGTTTACAGTAGTTTTTTATGGATCAGTAACTTACAGGTTCACAGAATCACAGAATGGATAAGGTTGGAAGGGACTACAGTGGGTCACCTGGTCCAACCTCTCTGCTCGAGCAGGGAAATCAGGCTATGCCTGTGTTCTTGCTGTCCTTGTCAAGCAGCACTTTCCTACCAGATTAGAATCATGGCATGGTTAAGGCTGACCCTTGGTTAATGGTTAATGACCCTTAGGATCATTAAGTCCAACTGTCAACCCAGCACCACCACCATGTCCTCAAGTGCCATATCCACATGTTCTTTTAACACTTCCAGGGATGGTGACTTCACAAATGGTGATTCAATTAAATTGAACAGGCTCATTTGTGACCCTTTAAACCTCCCCACAAAACATGAGGGATGCGATGCAGAAGTACCAGGTGAAATTTACTAACACACAGAACTAACACTTTAAAAAAAAAGATTTAAACTAACTGATTAATGAAATAATGGTCAGAGAACTTGGATTGTAGAAGGGCAGCAAAGAAACTTCTCTGAAAAATCCTTTTTACTCTTTGCCACAGATTTCTATTCCCCTGGTTTAGGTTTATTTTTGCCTACACCACATCTGCCTCAAGGATGCCTAAAAGGCTTATGGTGGCCAAGTGCTGCAAAAAGAAGAAAGAAATTAGTGTCCAGAGCAACACTGCATGGCTTGGAGCAGGTCTCACAAGGCAATTGTTGGGTTAGTTGTCCTTGCGCATCCCGACCTCCCTGGCTACCAAGTTCCATGTCCACTGGGCAGTGCCAGTACTTGCAGATATTTTCCAGCATGTTTTCACTCCTCTTTTTAGCTCAGCAGATGCAGTTCTGTCAGCACACATTCATAAATGCTCGGATTTATTTGATGCACAGATTGGCACATTTATGCATTTACTACATGGAGTAAACCTCAGGCCTGGTGTGTATTTGTAGATGCATTTATGTAATTAAACATTTAGGGGTAATTACTCTAATTGCCTAGCTTGACTTGTTAAGCCTCCCAATCGAAAGATGAAATTCATTTACCTAAAGAGTCTTCTTCATAGTTCCCTTCATGCATATCTGTCCCTCACAGAGCCAAGTGCTTTGCCACATCCCCTTTCCCACACTGTGACTCTTTGTTAGATGTAGGCAGTGACAGGGGCTGCTTCATCCTCAGAGCTGGATGCACGTGTTACAGGTGGTCTGCACTCAGGTGTGTTTGCTTGCACAGCCTCATGATTTTTAGCAGATACCTAACCCAGATGTAGCTTGGCATGGCATTCCCTTCTCCCTCCCTACATCCCCATTGGACAACCAGCACAGGTGGAAGAATCCTGTGAGTTCTGGCTATGCAGTGCTGAGCTAATCCCTCCATGTCTGCAGAACTCCCCTCATCTGTGTGTTCACAGGTGAATTTGCAAACCAGAGAACACTTTGCTTCAAGCAAAAAGCTGCAAAGACCTTGACATTATGAAAACCAAGCCTCCAGCACAGGGGCTGTAACTTTGCATTTTGACTATTTAGATAAGAATACGCTGCCTATTCTATTGCTCTTTACACAGGCTCAGGTTTAATCATTGATGTGCTGAAGGGAGTTATGCCTTCATTCTTGCAATAACTGTGCTGCTTGTGCTGAGGGGAAGGGCCTTGAAGGAATGGAGCTGTTGTGATCATTGCCAGCTCCTCTCAGCCTTTCTGAAGAGGCAGAATTCCATGTGTCAATCATGCACTGCCCTGATCAGCCTCACCCAGCAGCCTTTTGCTGCAGAGAGAACCTTTGTTGTCCCACATAGGATGGCTTTCCTAACTCTTTTCAAAACACATTGTCTTGGGTTGAACCCATAACAGCTTGGAAAACGCCAAGTGTCCAAGACAGAGAGAAAGGGTTCCTCCTCCCCCAAACCAGCTAAGGGAAAAAGAAGAGGGAGAGGGAAAAAACCCACTCTAAACCAGGTTTATGCTGAAACTAACTACATGTATTTATACAGAAAAGAGAAAATTAAGAGGAAACTACAACATAACACACACTTACACAAGTTATGTATAACAAGAAATAACTTCCCACTTCCCAGTAAACACAAATTCTACCATTTTAACTACAAATCATTTCTAGAGAAGTCAGTTCCCCAGAGACAGACTTAAGCAGATAGAAAAGCTAAGAACAAACATTTTACTTCCCTAAGATAACATGATGGTCAGCTGGTGCTCTGGGCTTGGGCCTCCCCATCTCTTCTGGGATGGCAGGGTGTGTCTTGCTGGGACCACAGCTGTGAAGCAACTGCCCCAGCCACTCCCACACCAGCTCTTACCCCTTTTGAGATTATGTAATATGGTATGGAGTACAATATTTTTGGCTAGAAGAAGTCAGCTGTTAGCTAGCTCAGCCCAGCTCAAGTCAGCTGACAATCCCAGGCCTGGTCTGAACTTTAAAGCCTAAATTTTTGGCCCATCTGGCTAATCCATAACACACATGTAGAAATTATGCTCAGAAAAGTCATCAGTGGGATTCAGAGATAAGGCTAACCAGTGGTCATCCTTAGCTCTGTAAAGGCACTGACTTATCATGCCTTAAAGCCATGACATAATGAAGATTAAAATAAATAGTACAAACAGGCATTTTCTTTATAGGCTTTCTACTCTTTCTGGGCTACGGACAGCTGGACTTAGAACAACTCCTGCATTTAATTGGACAAATGGAAAGAGAACTGGGGCAAACTGATTCATAGTCTTCTGATTGTCTGAAATAGCTCTAAATGAGACTGTATTGTCTATGCAGCATATATAGAACAGGCAATGATCCAACAAAGTTTCATGGTACTGTCCTTTGGAAAACTTATTTGTGGGTTTCATGCACCTAAAATACACATTCCAAACTCCTATGAGTCATAACAGCCTTTAAAGCACGTCACTGCTCAGTGCCCCAGCATGAGAACAAACCTCTTCTTCGAATTCAGAGGTACCTGCTCCTGCCTGGCATCATTTCACTGTACCACTAGGTGGCTTTTCCACCCAGTAGTTTGTATCTCTTCAAAGTCACTACAAGTGTAAGTACTTGTACTATAAGTATAGCGAACCTGCTCCTAAATGCAACCATCAAATGGGTGGAAAGGAGAGAAGAAAACTAAGGCATCTTTCAGCAGATGAATTCTTAAATTCCCATACTTTTACTGTGAAATCTTTACCAACCCCTTGTCTGTCCTAATGCTTTGTTTTGGGTTACTTACAGCTATCTGGCTAACATCTAGGTTTTTCTAAGCTGCCTGCTCAGATATATTTCTGTACAGCTATGGAACTTAATATAAATACTGCATGTGTCTAATTTTATGACAGACATTTTTGTAATTCATTAGCATAAACCAGTTAGTAACACAGAAACAGGATGTGTACTGGTTATTGCAATGCATTGTCTTACCATGTTCTCAGGAAGAATAAATCAACATTTGCCTTCTCAAGTATTTTACTCCTTTTTTAAAATTAATGTAAAGATTTTATCTACAGATCTTTACTCACACCTAAACACTGCAAATATCTGGCTATAGTATCTTTTTCAAGTAGCATTTAGTGTCTCAAATTCTCTCCAAAAACAAAACTCCAAGAGGCTCATTGACTGGAGTACAGACCAGCATGAGGGGAAGGATAAGGGTCACAAATCCAGTTGTGTAAAAAAAAATCATTGCCCCCCTAGTTTTTCTTTAAGTTTTGCCATGTTGAGCAGCAAGTATTATACTGGAAGCACAACAAAGCTGAACTGGGCAGAGACAGATCTAAGAGATATTAAAAATTTGGCTGATGAACTCAAGATTTAAATTTTTTATTCATTTCACCCTTTTTTTTTTTCTTTCCTCTTAATATTTAACTCTTGTTTTCTACCACAGAAGTGGAGAGAAACCACAGAGCTGTCTCCTGACAAGTTCCCTTCAGTGGTATCAAAAGTGGCATCAACAGCTCTTTCAGGTGGAGCACAGTCTCACACAGAGGATTCACACACCAATTTAGAAGGGTTAATGCTGGAACTAATTTTACATACATCAGGTAAGATTTCAAAGAGGAAAGCAAGCTGCTGATGAAAAGGCTGGAGAAAGCTCCTGCTTTAGAAAACAGCAGAGAAACGTGTTTGGACTGCTGGTTCCTGTCTTCAAATACTCAGCAAAGATGGACCCAAGCTGGCAAATCTGTGAAAAACACACTCAGAGCTGCTCAGTGTTGATGCAGCAGTACTTGCTGTTGGATGCCATGTCCCACTTGGGAACATTTTGATCTGAGACTCTGCCCTGATTTTATGCCAACTGGTTTTCAAGACCCAGCTTTCCCAGAGGCCCTGGACTAACAGCAGATTTCAGAGAGAAGAGGAGGACCATAGTTAAACTCAGTAAAAGCTGTGCCAGGGGAGGTTCAAGTTGGACTTCAGGAGGAATTTCTTCACAGAAGGGATTGTTAAGCATAGAACCAGGGAGTGTGGTGGAGTCACCATTCCTGGAGGTGTTTAAGGAAAGACTGGACGTGGCACTCAGCACCATGTTTGGTCATAGGTTGGACTTGATGATCTCGGAGGTCTTTTACCACCTAAATGATTCTGTGATTCTGTAGTGATATAACTGAATAAATAAAGCAATTAGGAATATGTGATGGGTTTTTTCATTATACAAGTGCCTTTCAAGCTGCCTTTTTACAGCATAAGCATCCATAGTATAAACCAACTAAAAACTGCATTATCACATTAGCCTGGTGCTGACTAAATGTTAATATACTCTGCTCCTAGGAGGCTTTTCTGCTGGAGCTTGGCACTACACAGATGCAGGCATGCAGGTTTTGGAGGGCCTGGAGCACAGGCAAGAGCAGTGGTGCACCCAGACCTACCTGCAGCACAACATGTAGGTGCATGTCTAGGATGATCTTTAAATTACAACAATTCTAACCAAAACCTGTAGGTACAGAGAAATGAAATGTGAACAATCCAGATCTGTATGGACTCTGGGAGATTGAAACAGCTACCAGCAAAGGATGAATGGAGGCACAGCTGCTGCTGAGTGGTAGGGAGGAAATCACTCCCCAGGAATTCACACAGTAACTCCTCAGACTTTCACATAAGAAGTCTGGAGATTCACCTGGGAACAGTCAGGATGTTTTCATCAAAACACTGGATTTGTGAGATATGGACTATAACCCATTAGAATTGTAGCTTAATGGTGTGAGATTCAATTTAGCCAATTAGCACGTAGTCTTAACCCTATGTAAAACATTTGCAGTGTATTAATAAAGGGCATTCTACCTAAATCATACAGATTGTCGTGTGGTGTCTGTTTGATCCTTCGTGAAATATTCTTTACTTTAAAAACTAAGTGTTCATTTTTCATGCTCAAGCCCTTTTATCATGATCTCTGCCTCTGCTTTGGCCCAGCAGTTTAAATCACCTGCACATCATGAGGGCAGTGCCAGCAGTGTTTCCCTCCCAGTAAGTACTGCTCATGTGGCTTGACCAGCTGAAAGGCACTGGATGAGAGGTAATGCTCTGAACAACCTCTGATCTCTTGGCTGTCCCTCATGCTGTCCTAGCGCTGCAAACACGCACTTCCCTTAATCTCTATATAATCTCCCAGACAAAGTAATGAAAAACATCTCCGTGTCTTTCCCCTGGTTTCTTTCAGCCAAGCATTTTGCAGCCTCCCCACCTTGTGCCAACAGTCTGTAAATTTTGTCCCACGATTTAATACTTTTTAATCGAACTTTGTACTCCTCTGTCGGTTCTGCTCTTCATACAGAACACTTTTTCAGGCAAAATGCTCTCTCTCCCCACTCTTCACCTTGTGGAAATAATTCATGTGCCTGAAGAGTCCTTGTGGAATCAAGCTCTGATCCCAGCCTTGCATGGTTCTTAAGCACTCCCATCTATGAATTTCTGCTATCTCTTCTTATCTCCCTGTGCCCACAAGCTGGAGCAGACAGCTGTGGTGCGTGAGCAGTGGGAGGTGATGTCTCTGCCTGGGCTGTTTCCTGACCTGCCACAGGTCTGGATGCACAAGGGCATTTTGTAGGATGGCCCTCAGTGAGCACAAGCCCTGGCAGAGAAGGAATGGCCCAGGTGGGGATATCAAAGGCTGCTGTGGGATACAGCTGGACACCTCTCCCAGCCTTGCCCAGCCTCTGGGGCCAGGGCCACCTTCTACCCACAAGGACCCTGCCCTTCTCCCAGCACTCAGAGACACCCACAACAAAAGCTCTTGGTCATGGGAAGATGTGATTTGCCTTCCATAGGGTTGGTATTTCTGCTAGGTATTCCTCTGGAAAGCTTTTCTCTTGTTATCTTCAGGATCTTCTTTTATGCCTTTGTGAAATAGTTCTGTGCCAATCATGGGACTCTTGGATGCTGTGCTGTGATGCTTTCACTGTTTTGCTGTGCTTAGACATGCACAGGACTTTGACATCCATTTTCCAGCACAGCAAACAAATGTTGTTATAACCTGATAATCTCAACTATTTTGAGTACACTTAGACCACACAGGGAAGAGTGTGAAAACAGCTTTTGGAAAGTACCAATTTGGTTTTATCAAGGACTGTGTTGGCAGCTTATGCCTCATATTTTAATTGTCCATGGTAAGGAAACATCAGCTGATTCAATGTAATAATATTTTTCTACATGAGTGCCAAGACTCCTTTGTCTGAAATGCTTCATGGAAATTATTCACAAAAGCAGATATTCATTGGTAAGAGCTTTTCTGGCACTTTTCATCAGCTGATCTACAAAGGAAATCAGTGCCCTTATTTGCCTGTTATTGGTACACAAGTACAGAGAGGAAAAAGGACTTGATAAGGTGTATGCCTGCTAACAACATGATGGCTTGCAGAGGTATTAAAGACTTCTGCCTCCTTTTGACTTTATTTGGAGTTAAGAGCGCTCTGGAGGCCCATTAAACAACTATTAACATTGACCTAAATAATTCCTTTACTTTTCAATCTCTTTATTGTCTTTACAGAGAATATTTCAACACTAAGAAAGGAAGCTGCATCTTAATTCTCTTAGGGGTAGTCCTACAGGCTTCTCAAAACTACTTTCAAATGTTTTATGTCCTTGTCAAGGTTCAGGCATCTTCAGCTCTCAGCACTAAGTGCCATCCCTGTGACTCCAAAGGGATGTGTGAGGATGACTCATAGAGATAATTTCTTGCAGAACCACAGTATTGGTCAGTATTTTCACAGGAAATTAAACATTTCAAGGCGAGGTTGATTACAAAGAGGTATTTTTTGTAATTACACATTTGGGAGCATAGTGTGACTGCTTTTGAATCATAGAATTGATTGGGTTGGAAAAGACCTCTGAGATCATTAATTTGGAGATCACCTCATGTTGAAAACTTACACAGACTGCCTTGTAAGAAATAACCCTGAAAGTAAAAGGTGGCATTTTCTAAGGTCTTTGTTTAAGTGCCACCCAGGTTCATGTATACAGGCCTCCTCCACCTCTGTGTGAAAAAAGCAGTTATATTAGTAACTGTATGTGGCCAAAAAAGCTGCTGAAACCAGAAGGCTATAAATGACTTATGCAAACTTATTAAACTTCAGGTTTTAAACCATTTAAGCCAAAATACATAAATCAAGCCATATTTGTTGAACACATGGCTCAGGTCATAAAACTTTCCAGACCATAAAACTCAGCCAGGCTTACACAGAATCTGAACTGAATTTCAGATTTGTGATCATATACAGTCTTTCTTGCAAGTATTTTCCATGCCCTAACAAAGACAACTGTGTCTTAGTTTTCTCAGTGTCAGGGTCCTTTAAACTCCATCACACGTTGCAACCTCTTCCCCTGCTCCAACGGGTTTTGTGTTCAGGGCCACCTCTGCAACCTGGAGCAAGACTGCAGCGGAAAGAGGTGTGAAAAGTCTCCTTCAGGCTGGGCTTTGTGGTGATTTTGTTGAGCTAAGAAGGTGTTCTTGTTCCATCTGCATCTGAAATACATCTGTTAGTCATTGTTCCTCTGTGTTTGTCTTTTTCTCTCCATTATTTTTTGGTCACACCACACTAGCATGAATGACAAATCTTGTGGACTCAGAGGCTGGAAATTTTTCTAGGATGGGGGGAAGCTCTATTTACACACAGGATAATATGCAGAAACTTGCAATTCTATCTATGAAGCTTTAACATTTTACTTAGGCTTTGTTTATGATTTGGCCATGTGAGTGATATTGGAAAATTACTGTCATACCTAAATAAGGTCCTCAAGCAACTTTGTCACTCTGCGTCTCCAGTTTATTAATGAAATACAAGTTCATAAGGAAAAATGAGGCAGAACCCTATTGTAGGTCGGACTTACAAGCCATATCCCACAAAGAAATGACTGTACTAAAGGAGTAATCCTGTCTGGTTTTCAGTTTTTTCCAGAGCAAATCCCATTTTTTCCTTGTTACTGGCATTGTCAGGAGGACTCTTCCAGTGCTTTTCTTCAGCTGGCACTTAAAGGGTGAGAAAAATATGGTGAAATACAGCAACATGAGCCTGGTACTACCATACGATCAGAAGTGTAAGCACTCCACCAGTGCTGGTACAATTAAAGAGTAGGACAGAAGTGGTTGTATATTTTGGGGCTGCAGAAGCTCTGCCAGACACACTGTGCACACAAAACCAAAGAAACTTTCAAGAGCTCTCCTGACTGCACACAGGTATTAAATATTGGCCAAACAAATGCAGCGGAGAAGGCAGACAGAGCTAATGAGAACAAGGCAGATTAAAAAAGGTGTGTGTGCATACATATACATCATCCAGAGGGGGACAACAGGACAGTCACAAGGTAAAGTCCAGAAAGTGAACATCTCCAGCCCACAAGAAATAAGGATAAGACCATCTGATTAGCCAGAAAAGCTGCAAAATTTAAGACAAAGTGAGTGCAACAACTCCAGCCCCCTCGTGAATAGTGTCTTGTGTTCCTCTGTTGTCTGGCTAAGCTGGTTTGAAAAGCCCCTTCATCAGCAGTATGGAGCACAATAAAGGTGCAGAACCACACAATCCTTAGAAAACTCGGGCTCTTAACAGATGAACCTACATTGCAAGTTCCTCCAGTCATGTTATAAATGGTTTTTTCCCCTAAAAAACAGTGATCAAAAGGGTATGCAGTCCCCTACTGCTTCCAAAATTAATAACTTCTTTAAAAAATGCTTCCTTTACTATAAATCATCTTTTATATTTTGCCTTTCAGCAGCCATAGCAGATCACAAGGGTGGTATCAGAGGACATAAAGGCAAACTAGCACAGAGCTCCTGCATCCTGAAGTTACGCTTCAAGCACAGTTGCTCCACAGCTCTGTGAATCAGCAGATTTGTGTTCTTGGCTAATTTCTACCATTTACATATCCTGGCTCCAAATCTCCAGCTGCATGACTTACTTGCATGACTAACCTCACTGAGTTCCAAGGGCAGGACTTCAGGGGCCTCCAATACAAGTCTTGCAACTTTCAATATCTGTGGATTCAGGTCACCTAATCAAGTGCTTCTGCTCCCTTTTCAGCCAGAGCAGCTAAGCTGCATCAAACATGGATCTCCTATATCCCAATCACCAAACTACATGTCACGTACTGTCTTGATAGACCTCTTTCTATTCCTGTGTGTTTTGCACACAGGGGGACTAAAAGGAGGAGGGGTAGAAGATGCAATTCCTGGATTGTGCCATAACCCTACAGCACCCTTCTGAGTCATGAGTGGGTTGCATCCCATCTGGCCAAGGTGAAACTGAATTGAGAATTCCCACTCCCTAGCTGACTACATTTATTAAGAGACCATGGAAAGGTAGCTCTGATACTTCTTGTTCCTCATCCTTTTGACAGAAGCCTGTGGTTTCTCTGTGAACAATACTGGACTCAGCCTTACAAGGCTCCAAGTCTGCACAGCAGAGCAGGTTTCTCTAGTGGAATATAGACCTGTCTTTGCTGTGTTCCCAAACCATGGCAGGATTCAGAGGAGAGCCTGACTGTGCCAGTCACTGACACCTGCGCAGCCATGGGCACTCCAGTTTAGTGACCTGGGGAACTTCCAGGACAAATCAGTAGGTGGTAGGAATTTTACATACCTCTAAGATCAGACAGTTGCCACAGCAGAAGATTTATAAGTAGTCTTCTTTGCCAGATGAATCTACCTGAGTCCCATTTCTGGCACCCAAAGAAAATATTGAAGAACTTACCCATCGTGACGGTGCACCTTTTAAGGACTTGGATGTTTGAGGGCAGATCACATGACCCTATGTATTTTAACTCAGCACCACACAGATATTAATTACTGACCTCATGACTGTATTTTAAGGGTTAATTTACATTTGAGGAAATGGCTCAGGCTCCCCAGGCAAGGGGTCACAGCACTAAGCCCGACAGAGTTCAAGTGTTTGGACAACACTCTTGGGCACATGGTGCAATTCTTGGGGTGCCCTGTGCAGGGCCAGAGGTTGGACCTTGATGATCCTGATGGGTCCCTTCTAACTCAGGATATTCTGTGAGTCTGTGAAATATCACAGACACCCACATGATTCTCTCTGTGTAATTAAGAAGAGCAGCAGAGTTCACTCTACCCTGAGAGCGAGAGCCGGCAGAACCACCGGCTACATCCAAAATACTTGTCATACAGGTTCTGAATTGCCTTGGGAGGAATGGGTTGCATTACCTGGGAAAGGGTGCAGCAGTAAGGCAGGCAAGTCGTTCTGAGTATCATCATGTGTGTTGAGCACACCTGGTCTCCCTGAGAACCTTCCCAGGACTGGGAGTATGTAACACACTGAAGATGGAAAGACTGAGAGAGGTACATCGCTGGCATTTTCATCACATTGGGAAAAAATGGCTGTTGGTGATGTTGTGGATGCTCTCAATTCACCTGCGACAAACAGGAGCACAGTGAGAGTGGATTAGTAATGGCTATCACATTGTTAAAAGGACTTAGAAAGGTCCTTCTCAGGCAAGAGCTCTGACCACTAGACATTTACATAAAGGATGGGCATCCTATTCTGCTAAAAAGTGAGGTCTGCTCAATTATTTATAAAAGGAGTCATAACTGATTACCAACAGTAGATCCCGTGTGGCACTGAGTTCAAGGTATCTCACTTTTAGCTCTGCCTGAGGTGTGAGATGAAGCTTCTGAGCCATCCTCACATTTAGTTTATCAGCCAACTCCACACAGTTCTCATCTGCTGTAGATCTCCTGGTCTGTCTGTCAAGGTATCTGCCTATTCCATTGAACAATCCTATGAATTATAAACACATTCCCCAAATTGTGGCTTCTTTTCCACCTCCAAACTGAAAAAGAAAAACTAACAGAAATAATCCTAGGGAAGCTTTCACTACTCCTACTCTAGTGATGAGTAACTTGACACACCCTTGCCCCATTTCATAATCCAGGCAATTTGGGATTTTCCAAGAAAAAAAGTCCAGAACTGATTAAAACACAATCTGTGTATGCTAAGGCAAATTCCCATCAGCTGTGTAACTTATACTTTGCATCCTGACTTTCTCATCATATCAAATCTGTCTTCCCTAGGGATTTATTTGACATGTACATGCCTTGCCTAGTTACCCACACATGAACTTTTGAGCCTGATGGTAAGATCTGAACATGCTCCTCCCTTTCATGTCATAGGATGCCATGTGGTAAACTCTCAGCTGCTGCTATTCAGGTTGATTCCCATTAATTCCTTCCCATTCCTGTGGTGTGGAGTGCATTCCTTTGATGAGTCTGAGAAATCAGAATGGATCTGACTTCTTGAAAAAGTGCTTCTTTCTTTTTGTTCCATGTAAGTGTAGCTCTTAGGATGTGATCACTCTGATGGCAGTCCGAGGCATGACCCCAACTCCGTGATTCCCTGTGGAGAGGCTTGTTTTCATCCTTGGGCTGGGGATGCGCCCTTTGAACTGGGTTCTGCTGGGGAACCAGGAGCTGGGATCCCTGTTACTCTCAGCATGCTCCAACAAGAAGCTTCCTGCTTCCAGGAGTTCCCAGCAGCTGTTTGCCCCTGCAGCACCGCTGGCTTTCACACAGCGATGTAACTCCCACTCCTGCACACAAGATTTGATCCAATGTGCAATAATTGCAGTTGACACAAGTCCACATGAAAGAGCTTATTCCTTTCTTAAATGAAAACTATTTTTAGGGGATCTGCAGAAATTACAGTCAAGAATGGCATAACCACCATAGTCCAGATGATGTGTGGAAGAAGGAACCCTCTACTTCTGGGCTCCAGGTCGATGAAGAGCTGTGCACAAGTTTTGCCTGATTTTTTATTTAATTCTAACCCTCCTCTGCTATAAAATACAGCAATAAAATAATGCAGTGATGGCACCCAAAGACAGGCAGGCACAGGTTAGGAACTTGTGTCTCCCATAAAGAAATGGGAATGAACACACAGTGAGTTATTCCCAGTGAAGACCAGCAATCCTATAATTTAATCCATGGTAGCCAGAGTGAAGAAACAACATCCACGAATGGGAGTTTCACGTCCACAACTAGGCATTACTAATCTAAACTTTTGAAAAAGCAGGAATCTAAACCACTCACTCTTTTTGTGATTTCTTGTTTCTGAAAAAGAGCAAACAAACCTCTATACACCCACAAAGCAACTGACCTCTCCCCCAGCTTCCCAGATTTAATTCTTAGCAGTTCCAAATTCTGGGATGAAGAGGTAAAAAGACCAAGCATTTGTTGTTGCTTTAGGATTTGTTAGTCTCTTTGAGAAACTACAGGGGGAAAAAACAACCTCTATTTTCTCACCACACAAACAGCAGAATACTAAATTAAAATATTAAAATTACAGGAACCTGGGAAAATGGAAGAAATGGAAGTATAATGAAACTGTTACCAAATCTGTATCTCTTTCCCAGTAGTAAAATTAAGGGGGTGGAAATCACATGTTCCACTCCCTCACAGAGTTGTTCTGACAAGTTGCCAGTTAATGACTCTAAGACACTCTCATGCTATAATTGCGGAAATAAAACACTTTAAGATAATGTTGAAAATGCAATAATCTATTTTTAACACAACAGAAACACTCCTTAAACAATGCCACCTTATCTGTGTTTAGAATGGCCTGTGACATGGTTAAGTACCTGGATTTAAGTTGACAGAAGAATGAAAGGATTATAAGAATGGCATTCCTGGAACGACTTGACAGATGAGATCCCATCACTGCAGTCTCTTGTATTTTCAACTTGTTTATTCTTGTTTGCTGTAAGGAATCACAGCATTGCACACCTTGCATCTGCATATAATTGCCTAGTCACTAAAATTCTGTGCCTTTCCCAGATCATGCCAATACAGACACGTGGAGAAAAAAGAAAAACCAACCCAGGCAGGCTGGGCAAACTCTGGAATAATGGGCACACTTGGCTCTCATCTAAATGAGGCAACGGTATAATAAGAAATACATCTTGTAACATGAGAGCATGTGCTGCTGTGCCACCCTGGGCTGAAATAGCAACACACCAAAGCCACCTGATTCCATTTCCTGGAAACTCCAAGCTTGTAACTCTGAAGGAAAACACTCACCATTTAAACAAAGCCTGTGCTTTCTGCTTTTGTTGCTCATGGTGCTCTTGCTAAGTTCATGTTATTTAGACCTTAGCCTTCCAATTTATCCAGTCTGCCAAGGGATCAGATTTATCAGATTTATCAGTGACCTTTCCTTATCATACCCAAATGCCACAGCATTGTGTCTGCACAATTTAACAGATTTACAAAGTAAATAATACAGGCAAAGTGTTACAAAACCAACAACAACAACAACAAAAGGCTCTCTTACATACAGAACTTTGAGCATCAGCCTGCAGAAATAAATGCATGACCAGGCTAAAATGAAATCAAGAGATTGCAGCAAGTGGTTGAAATCATTTCTTATTGCAATGGTAAAGTTTTTAGCATAGCAATCAGAATATCAAGGAAAAAAAAAGAAAAGAACCAAGCCTTGTTATTTCCAAAGTCCTGATTTTTTTTAAACCCATGCAGAATACCATAGCTGTTAGACGTATCTAAGAGAAATGTTACATTGGTTCATTAAATACAATTTTACCAAAGACAGCTGAATTCTTTTAAGTTCCATTGAAAAAGTTATCACTGGGATTCATGAGCAGTAACTTTTACAGAGATAAGCAATATTTTAATACTTTAAATTGCTTACTAAAAACTACTTTGCAGAACTCAGCAGTGACCAAGTACAGCATAAATGAGCTGAAAAGCCCTCACTATGTTCTTTCTGTAACAGAACATTAGCACTTGTCCAGCTCCTTCACCAAGCTATTGCAATAGCTCATACTCAGGAACAAATTAGAACACTCTCAGGGTTTTTTTCCTTACAGCAATAAGTATTAATAGGAAAAAAAATCCATTTTTCTTTATTCTCCCGTGTATTTTTTAAGACTTAGAATAAACCTTATGATAAATAAATTCTTGCCTTCTCCAATCTGGGCACTCAAGTCACCAATTTCTCCAAAAATTAATAATAAACCTGGTATGGTTAGCACATTTTGTTAACTTATATTCAAAATTATCTAAAATGAAGCTTTCCTCTGACTTTAGGCACTTTAACATCACTAATAATATAACAAAACCCTAGTAGCTTTAGATTAATTATTTCAATGTCAAAGCAGCACTTCAGACCTCTATGGATACTCCTTTCCATCCTTCTTCATGCTGGGAAATAATCTTAATTCTCTTCACAAAATGCTATCAAACATGTCTTTGGCACAAAAAGATGACCAGATTCAAGCTATTTCTGATGATGACATAAAACAATCCCACAATCCTGGAGAAGATCCTGCCACCTGCTTCTTTAGTTCTACTAGGACAGAAAAAACAACTGGCTGTTGCTGACTTGGATGAACCAAGTTGTTAAAAGTTTTACAAGGCAGAGCCATTATAGTAAATACACTCAGTAGCCAGTGGTCATCCAAAAGGATGCCAAGCATGATATTCTGCTTCAGAAAGGGACTCTTGGTGCTGCTGCTCTCCCGTGCAGGGCAGTGACAGCAGCAGCTGTGAGTGTGGTGTGTTCTGCACCTCGTTTGCCACCGATTCCCACAGCTGTCTTGTCAAATGCTCACGGCCTGGAGCACATGGCTGCTTTGCCAGGCATCCTTGGAATTGCCTGTGTTCGGGTGTCAGGCTCAGGCAGCCCTTGTGTGCTGAGCTGAAACGTGTCCAGAACAGCTTCTGCACATGGCACAAAGAAACATGTTTTCCGTCAAAGTTCAGTTTTAGGGTGCAAGGGTGCACTCCATACTCCTCTTGGAGTGCCCATTGCAATCCTGACTTACCTTAAAATGCACAAAGATAAGTTAAAATCTTCTTCAATTTTTTTTGTATGGCCAAACTTCACGAATGAAGATTTGGAAAGGGCTCTCCACACGTGGATGCCCTTCCAGCCTGCGCAGTGGATTTTTTAGGTGAGGCACAGCATGCCCAGAACTGGTCCCACCATTTCAGTCCTCAGGTACATCTGCCATGGCCAAGCGAGCTTGGACAGTGACAGGGAAGTCCTCGGGACTGTCACAGCACCCGGTACTGACCGGGCTGACCGTGCTGAGCACCCGAGATGTGACGGGATGGGATGGCAGGGAGGCTTTAACTGCCAGGGACGGTCCTCACTGAGACTCGAACTCAGGTCCTTGGGATTCAGAGTCCAGAGTGCTCCCATTACACCACGGGACTGCCCCTCTTCAATTTTAATGTCATGCAATTTTCACACTGACAGTTCAAAGTAAACAAGTTTCAACCACACACAAAAACACTTTCAGCTTTTTTGAGTTACCCAGCACGTACCATAAAGACAAGTCTCACTTTATCCTTTGTGATCACAGTGATTTTTTCCCCTCTACAGTCATTCAGATCTCATTCCAGAATTCATCATCAAGCTAATTAACAGATTTCTGTTTGTTCTGCATTTAAGGGGAGAGTGTTTGTGGTTTGACTCTGGGAAAATGCACAAAAGAGGTAGCAGCTTGTCTTTCAGCTCCTGTCTTTGCATTTTCTGCCCAAGAGCCAGGGAAGCATGTAAATTAGGAAGCACATGTATCTTGCAGGATTAGCATTTCTCAGAAGGCAGAGAAAGGACAGCACACCTTCCAATCTCAAGATAGAAAAATTGGTCATGTACAATTCCAAGGGTGGATTTTTTTCATGTTTCTCTGCCAAGCTGCTGACCTGAAATCTTATTTATATTTCATTCATCTCTCTTTCAGTAACAGCAGCTCCTCTGTTGGTAATATAATTGTTCATATTATAATGCCTCAAGTGAGGTTAAAACTCTCCAATGAAAACATATGCCACATACAAATATACATAATGTACAATGTAGGAAATCTATCAGGATTCATTTGGTGCAGTTACCTGAGCACTCTGGATAATAATCCTTCAAGAAATATCTCACAATGTGAATATCAAATACATAAAGTTGCCTCAAGGCCAAGAGAATCAGAATGCCAAATGAATTTTCTTGTAAAGATCTGCTCCTTCAGAAATTTAAATGAAAATGTAGAGACATTTTTCCAAGCAGTTACAAGAGTGTAAATTTAGGAAGAAAAAGGCCAAAACCTTTAGATATTGTCAAAGTAAGTATATTCTGCAGCCAAAAGATTAATTCAGATCAGTTTTTTTACAGTGCATAAGTACTTCAAGGCAAAAAAAAATTGATTTTATTGCTCATGGTTATTAATGAAATGTCTCCTTCTGGCACTTAGAATTGAAAACACGATGGTCCCACTGGATCACCCTGGTGCTGTGCTCATGGGCCATCAGATTTCATTGGATTCAACCAGTAACATAAAGCATAACACCTGCTCAGCTCAAAAATAATTTTCAGAAATACATCTAATCTTCAACAGAAGACATGAAATGATGGCAAATCCTCAGCTTCTCTTGGGAATGTGTTCTGGTGGTTAACCATGGAAAAATGTATGTCTGATTTCCTATTTGAATTTGTCTGGCTTTTGCCTCTGGCCATTACTTCTTATTATGCCTTTCTTCAACAGATAAAAGAGCCCTTTAATATCCTGTATTTCCCCCCAGGAATGTTCTTGTGCACTACAATCAAGTCACCTCCCAGTTCTCTTTCAGATAACTTTTAACAGCCTGAGCTCTTAAAACATTCCAGTGTAATACATTTTCTCCAGCCACCAGAACATTTTGCTTCATTCTTTTGCTCTATCTTATATTCTAACATGCTTCTTACAATCTAAAAATCAGTGCTGTCTGCACTACCCTGTGATGGCATTGCCAAGGCCAAACATGAGAGGTAAAATAAACATTTTTAAATTCCTTTGTTTATACATTGATTAATCCTTTTCTGCCATAGCAACATACAGGAGAGCCCTTATCTGATTGCTTTCTTATCTGACCCTTAAATCCTTCTCAAAGTCGTTACCTTCCCAGGCTATAGTCTTCTATTTGCCAGTTCTGGCCTCCACACTTGGTTCTTAAGATCAACACCTATATAGTTTGGTGAACTAAAATTCACTAAGTTTGAACAGGCTGTTTCTACCAGCTGTTCTCATCTGTGCCCTGTCCTCATCATTATTTAAATTCCATTAATCCTGGAGCTGAATTTTTGCAGCAGCAGGCAAAACTACAGCAGGACACAGGATCTGCTACTGGAACTTTTTTTGATACCATCTCTTTCAGCCAAGTTGTGATACAGTTTTCTCCTTGAGACCTGGCAGTGAATCCATTTGCACAGTTTATTGATACTGCATAAACCTAATGTTAATGACAATATCATGCAGCACTGAATCAAATAGCTCCTCAAAACCGTATTGACAGCTATTTTAACTAAAGCACTGTGTAGATTTGCATCATATTTCTTAATTTCAACTTTTTCTTACTTGAGTTCCACACCACATTTTTCATTTTGTTTAGGATAACTATTAAGGTAACCAGTCACTGGGTTCATACTACCTGTTTCAAAAATGGCACAAAGCAACATTGTGTCACTAGTTTAACCTCTGAATTTTAAGGCAAGATCTGGAATATTAACAAACCACAGACCAGCACCCCTTGGACAGGCAGAAGCATCAGAGAGCAGAGGAGACCAGAGCCTGAATTTGCCACAGCACTTACAGCAACTGTGGACTTTCAAAGTACCTGTTTAGAAATGCTCTGGTCCTGCTGAGCTTCCAGCCCTGCACACACGTTCAGGAGCAGGTGTGGAACCTCCTCCTGTAAAGTAAGCAATAAATAACATGGAGAAGTACAGACACCACACGCAGACCAGTATGATCAAGAGAATGTCCTTTATTACACACTGCACACAGTTCATATAGGGTTAAAGCTACATTCTATTGGCTAAATTGAACCTCACACCATGTAATTGCAAATCCCAATTGGTTATAAACCATATCTCACAAGTCCAGTGTTTTGATGAACTCATCCTGTTTTCAGTTACATCTCCAGAGTCTTGTGGGAGACCTGAGGAGTTCTCATGAGAAACCTCTGGGGAATTGCTAAGAACTCCCGGGGAGTGATTTCTCTTCCACCAGACAACAGCAGCTTCGACTTTGTTTATTCTTAGCTGCTTTCAGTCTCACAGGGCCTTATATAGATCTGAACTGCTCATCTGTGATTTTTCTGTACCTACACTCCTGACTATGGGGATGTGGTCAGGCACGACTCTGCCTCGGGCATGGCAGAAACCTCCCAGTGCAGCTCCAAAGCCCTGCGGGTCACTCACTGCCCAAACCAGCCTGACCGCCAGGGCTGTGGCCACTCACAGCCTCAGCTTTCCCTCTCATCTTTAGACCACCATATTTAGGCTTCTGGGGTCAAAGAGGAGGCAGAGGGTGCAGAGCTTGGGGGTGCTGGTGCCGGACATGGTGGCTGTGGGGAGGGCATGAGCAGCTCACCCTATGTTAAATCGTAGAATCAATGCCTCCCTGCCATCCGATCCCGTCAGATCTCGGAAGCTAAGCAGGGTCAGCCCCGGATTAGTACTTGGATGGGAGACCTCCTGGGAAATGCTGGGTGCTGTAGGTTCTAGTCCTGAGGACTCTTCACTGGCACTGTCCAAGCTCGCTCAGCCATGGCAGATGAACCTCAGGACTTAAACGGTGGGGCCAGTTCTGCACACGCTGAGCCTCACCTAAAATCCACTGCGCAGGCTGGAAGGGCACACCCACGTGGGGACAGCCCTTCCCAAATCTTCGTTCACGAAGCTGAGCCACACAAGAACACCTTGAGTTGGAAGGAACTCACAAGGATCATTAAGCCCAACTCCTGGCCCTGCAAAGGACAATCCCAGGAATCCCACATGCCTGAGAGTGTTGTGCTTCTTGAACTCTTGTCAGGTTTGGTGCTGTGTGACCACCACCCTGGGGAGCCTGTTCAGTGCCCCAAAGGGAAGGAGATGCTTGAATTTCAAGTTCCTCCTGCCTGTAGACCTACAGAAGGGCAGGCAACTAACTCAGAGCGGGCGAGCTGTGCCAGTGACTGCTCTGCAAATCTGAGGCTCCAGCAAGTCCTAAGCTGTGCCTGGGGAGGTTTAGATTGGACATTAGGAGGACTTGCTTCACAGAAAGAGTGACTAAGACATTGGAATGGGCTGCCCAGGGAGGCGGTGGAGTCACCATCCCTGGAGGTGTGTTGAAGTAAAGACTGGGATTGGCAGTCAGTGCCACGGTCTGGTTGACTTGGTGGTGGTGTTGGGTCATACCTTGGACTCGATGACCTCAGAAGTCTTTTCCAATACAACTAGTCCTGAGATTCGGGAAGGGGAAAGGGGGAAGGAAAGGGAGAAGGAAAAGGGAAAGGAAAAGGGAAAGGAAAAGGGAAAGGAAAGGGGAAATGAAAGGAGAAGAAGGGGAAGAAGAGGTAAGGGGAAAGGCACCCACCGTTCCCCCCCAAGTCTGCCCCTCACGCTCGCGGCCGCCTCCCACCGGCCCGGGCAGTGCTGGGCTCCGATTGGCTCTGGCGCCCGTGGGGGCGGGACCAGGGGGGCACCGCAGCCAATCCTCCCGCAGAGGAGGCGTTCCGCGAAGGGGGTTCCCGCCAGCGCGGGTGGGGGGCGCGCGCAGGCGCGGCGGGGAGGGGCCCGCGCGGGCGTGAGGGAGGGAGCGGGGCCGGGGCGGGAGGGGCCGCGGGAGAGGCTGAGGCTGAGGCTGAGGCTGAGGCTGAGGCTGGGGCTGGGGCTCTGAGGCGAGGGGCTGCTCCGCCGCTCCGCCGCTCCCCGCAGCGTCGCCCCCCAACGGGTTTCTCCTCAGGGAGCGCCTCTCCTCCGCCCGTCAGGCGGAGTCCCCCCGCCGCCCTCCGCCGAGCCCCGGTCCCGCCGTGATGTCTCTGGGCCGGCGCCTGGCCCGGCTGGCCGCCCACCTACAGGACCCGCGGAAAGTGGCCGCGTTCCAGCGGCTCTGCGGCGTGGAGGTGCCCTCGGGCTGGACCGGCGAGGGTCAGCGGGGGCCGGTGGCGAACGGCGGCCCCGCGGGCGGGCAGGCGCATCCCGCCGGGAATCCAGCCGGGAATGCCGCCGGGAACGGCGCCGTGCCCGGTGCGGCGGGACCCCCGCGCTGCTGGAGCAGGAGGCCGCGCCGCAACTCCCTGACAGAGGAGGAGGACGGCAGCCAGGAATTCGCCACCCGCAGCCGCTTCCTCTACTATCTGTTCAGCCTGGGCACGGAACTGGGCAACGAGCTCTTCTACATCCTCTTCTTCCCCTTCTGCATCTGGAACTTGGACGCCTGGCTGGGCCGGAGGCTCATCATCATCTGGGTGTGGGTGATGTACCTGGGGCAGTGCACCAAGGATGTGATCCGCTGGCCGCGTCCCGCCTCGCCGCCCGTGGTGAAGCTGGAGGTGTTCTACAACTCGGAGTACAGCATGCCCTCCACCCACGCCATGTCGGGCACCGCCATCCCCCTGGCGCTGCTGCTGCTCAGCCACGGCCGCTGGCAGGTAAAGCTCCCCCCGCCGCGTCCTGCCCGTGCGCCCAGCCCCGGCTGTGCGGGTCTGACAGACCTGCCTGCTTTGGGGAGGGCAGGTGGCTGAGTTTGGTAGGGAAAAGTGAAATTTGTGCCTTTTCACCTTCCCTCCCCTCTCCCCTTTATTTATATTTTTTTCTCTGTGATCTAAGCGAGTGCTCAGGTAACAACTGTTCCAGTAATTCTCTCTTGTGAATGGAGGTCCTGGTGGCTCTGTGGATTAGCTCAGCATGCACGAACAGCCTGCGGTAACAATCTGCATTTGGCTCCTATGATTTTTTTTCCCAGCTTGTCCCTTCTTCGCGCAAAGTTTGGATAGGCGTCCGCTGTTTTTACAGGCGTTTGGTTTTACAGAGTGAGAATTTGATCGAGAGCCAGCAAGTAAAGGGCTTTTTGCTGACTTGCTTCGAGTCACTTTGTAGCTTTAGTCAGTCTGTAGCTTTAGCTTTTCTTTAGCGATTTTAGTTTCATTAACCGCAGACTGGAAACGATTGTTTTTGGGTTTTGTACTTTCAGGTGGTTTTACAACTACCAGTATGCTCCCAATTACAAGGAACTGATAATCTCCGATCTTTTCAGCACCTTCATTCACCTAAATCTCTAAGATCTGCCTGTTGCACTTCGGGTCAATAGATGAAGTTAAAATAACACTGTTTATTGTCTCGTTTACGCAAGCACTGGCATGTGCTTCGTTCAGCGCTTGCTGTTAAGTGTGGCAACAGCAGCGACTCCAAGGGAAGCACATCACGGATCCAGCTTTAAATCACTGCACCAGTTTCAGTAGTAACCGAGGGAAAGGTTTTCCCAGGCAACAAATGTCTAGTGTAGGGTTTTGAGGGCTGTGTATAATGCTTAAGATGTTATGCAATAATTCGACTCTTAACTTGGTAATGTTATTGTAATACCTGCCTGCTTAAGTCGGATACATATAATCTCGGTAGAGAAAACCAACTCTTCTTCTAAGCTTTACGCAGGGTATGAACTCTTTGTCTTCCCAATAACTGATAACAATCACCAGTTGTCTCCTGTCACAGGCTGACACTTTGTGGCTCTATCTCAGCGTCTAGAATGGATGGCTGAAAGGAAAGAGATAGTTAAAGGTTAGAGATTGTATTTGGCCTCTCTTTAACCAAAGCTTGTGTATCTGGTTTTGTAAAGTGATAAAATGTGCCCAGAAGAAAGGTATTAGGAATTCATATTCTTTGCTGGGAAAATGTGAAGTATCACTCTGGAGTTGTGCAGGCATAATAATAATATATAATATATATAATGCATACATAATATATATTAATATAAAAATAGTGTCATGTGTTGGGGTGTTTGAAATAAATAATTGGAGTTTTGTCACTGAGATGCTTAAAGTTGTTTTTATTAACACCCAAATATTTGATTATTTGAATATTTGATTATTACTTGTTAGATGTGTAGAGCTGATGTCAGTTGGAAGAACGAACTGGATTTCTCTTTCTTTACATGAGGGAAACCTCATTTAGAAGGAACAGTCGATCAGCTTTGCACAGACTGATGTCATGTATGCAAAGGAGAGCCCGTCTTGATTGCTTTTATAGAACCGGCAAAGTGACAGGGTGTGAAATGGTGTTTTTGCCAATGAACCGAGTTCGATCTTCAGTTTGCCAGCCCTGTGACTGCAATCTGTGAAACGCTGTGCTAATTAGCTAAACATACTTATAATGAATGCATATTAAGAAATCATAAACATTCAGCCTTGTTACTTGTCTAGAACTGTGCTTAAGAAATAAGCAAGCAAAGTGCTTGAGTCTTAATTTTTATTCTTTTTTGTATGAATAACAGACCTCTCTGAAACCAGCCTCTACCATTTCAAAATACTCATGTAAAAAAAATCTTCTGATTTTTTATATTTTCTCCAAATATTAATACAAAGTAAATCCGTGGCATGTCAAGAATGTCTTGATTCACCTCTAGACTTTAGCTTTCATCTGATGTTTCTTCTGTTCTCCTTATTTTCCTGGTGTTGAAAGGGAGTAGAAACTGACATCTTCTCGTCATGTTTTCCTGGAAATAGATGGCGTTAAAAAAGACTGACCTTAGAACTTCTTGGAAAGCTAATAATGTTAAATTACTCTGATTTTTTATTAAAATATGCAAATTCGTCAGCAGATGCAGCTGGTTAGATTTAACCTGTTGGCAAATGTTGGGATACAGTCTTTATATATTCAGTATAAAGAAGAATTACACAGACTCTGGTCATGACAAGTCCACGTCTTGGGACTGTTGGTTCAGAAACTCAGTGGAGTGAGGCTGAGTATGAATTAAGCAGATACAAGTATAACTCTGCAGGGACTTTATTCTGCAATACAGGTAACTTTGAGTTTGTGACTTTGACTTTATTAAACCAAAGAAAGCTGCTCTGACTCTAAAAGATGTTGTTTCAGTGAGAAGGGAATCTCTTTCCTGTATAGCTTATTTGGAGTTTGCTTTCAGTGAGCTATGACTTCCTACTATTGTATGACAGTTCTTTTCTACCAAAAACAATCTGAGTCTTTTCCTTGAAGAACATAGAGAAAAGAGCAAATATACTCTTATTTTTTTAAGTATGGCCCAGATCATCCATTTAAAAAGATGTTTTGATTGCAGTAGGTTTTTTTTTAACCCACTGAATTTGTGCTTTCCAAGTTTTCAATGCCTGTAAGGAATGCTGTTAAAATTATTTTCCTTTCACATAGTATTCATAATTATTTTTGACTATATGCAGTAAAAGTAAAATACTTGCTATAAATGCAACTGTTCAAGTAAAATATTTTCAGAGATTATGTATTTTAAAGATGGTTTTGACAAATTATCACAATTAGAGACTTCAGACATGGGGAATGGTAAACGAATCTGCCTTTCAGACAGAGGCAAGTTATATACTCAGATAACTTTCATAATAGATAACTGTTCTGTCCACTGTGGAATATATTTTTTCAATTTCTCCTTGTATTATGACAGCTTGTATGTATTTATTTAATGTTACATTTCAGCTGGGAAAACCACTTGTTTCAAAGATACTTCAGTAACATTGAAATACGAAGCTCTTGCCAAAGACTCGTTGATTTTCCCCGCCCCTGCCTGTCTTTGAAGCTCTGATATCCTGAAAGAGGAGGACAAACACTTAAAAGGCAGTGGGTGTGTGGATTTTAATATGATGTAGGAAAAAGTAACCTTTATCACTTTGGGGAAAACCTGATTTCTTTGAAATACTGACAGTTTGAGCCAGGCTGGTTTATATTATTTCCTGATTGGGGAGGAAGAAAGAGTGTGAAGTGCTAATTATCTACAAAATCTCTGAAGGCTCAGGCTGAGTCTACTGAATAAAGTATTTTTTATATTTTTTTTTGTTATGTTGAACCACTGATTTCAAATAGATATCAAGACATATTTTATTAGAAACGGTGCTTGAGCTGCAGTGGTGTCTGAACGTGTCATAACCCTCCTGGCTTCTTTGGGGAAAGAAAAAATATCATCCAGTGAGACAGAAAATACAGTTTTATCCCAGAGTTCCTCCAGGATGTCTCCCAGCTCCAGCAGTAGCTGTCTGGATTAGGAAGTGATGGGTCTGCACTCCTTCCTGAGCTCTGCATTAATGAGCTGAGTCAGGAACTGCTGACTCTCACTGCAGGCCACTGAGCAAACCTGGTTTGGTTGATGCTCAGCAGGAGCCCCGAGCCCGGGTTGATGAGTAGCAGTTCTCTGTAACTTCATTAACCAGCGTTGTTAGAGTGACCTCAGCACTGTCTAGAACTCCCTGAAGGGAAGTTCTGGCCAGGTGGGGGTTGGTCTCTTCTCCCAGGCACTCGGCAATAGGACAAGGGGGCACAGGCTCAAGCTCTGCCAGGGGAAATTGAAGTTGGAGATCAGAAACAAATTCTTTGCAGAGAGAGTGCTCAGGCATTGGAATGGGCTGCCCAGAGAGGGGGTGGATTCCCCATCCCTGGAGGTTTTTAAGGTGAGATTGGCTGTGGCACTGAGTGCCATGATCTGGTAAAGGGACTGGAGTTGGACCAAGGGTTGGACTTGATGATCTTGGAAGTCTTTTCCAACCCAGCTGATTCTGTGATTCTGAAGCAGTTTGTGCTGCTAAACACAACAGCAGTGCCCTCCCTATGGAAATCTCTGCCAGTGTTTTCTATGCAAAGCCTTTTAGCAGTGACTTGTCTTTCCACCCTGCTGGTGCTGATGGTGCCTGGATAAACACCACTGCTAAACCCACAGCAGATGCATCTATTCTGCAGTGGGTCCTCTGGTGTATTTTTCAGGTTGTTTTAGTTAGTGCTCTGGTGACTCTCCGTGGTGGTACCAATTGTGTGAGACCATCAAGACCATCACTGGTACCACGTCAAAAACCCTTCCAGAAATCTTTTCTCTGCAGCCTGACTTTTATCAAGGCTGATGAGCCCAATCAAATGAGATGGGTTTGACAGGATCTGTATTGGGATTTCAGGGATATCTCATCACTCTCTGATTCTGATTGACCACTACTTAATATTACCTCTAGAATTGTCTGCCTGCTCTTTCATTTTGAAGGACTAAACTCTCTGATCCCCACTGGGAGTAGGGAATAATTGGTTATTGGGGATGAATAAATAGTCTAATCAGAGCATTGCTATAATAAGAATTTTACAGAAAGGGGAAAATCATAGTTTTAATTGCCTCTCCTTGGTGATGAAAGGCTTTTATTAACAGGAAGATTCATGTAGTAATAAACTGCACACAAGAAACCATCTCTTACGTACAAAATCCCTGTGTCAGAGCAAGTCCAGACTCCTTTCACAAGGAGTCACCCCACCTCTGGCAGGGGCCTAAATAGATTTTTGGCTGAAATACTAAAATATTTGGAAGAAATGTTAACAAAGAGATATATGTTTGTCTTGTTGGTTTTCTTACACATGTTTCTTAAACAGTCAAATGCAAACTCTTCTGACATGAGAAACGGCTGAAGGGATGGTCTGAAAATACAGAATTAACCACACAACTGAGAACACTTGAGAGAGAGAGAGAGGTGGGAATTTGGAGGGTCTGAACACTGGTCTTGTCTCTTGTATTTGAAATGTAAGGTCTTCTCTTGTGGGCCATGTTAATGCCTGTGGTTTGTAAAGGAGCCTGAAAAAGTTGTGTGGCCTGTTTGATTCAGGTGTTCTTAGAAGTTTTTAAAGAGCACAGCCAGTTCTTAGAAATCTCACTGGGGAATCTCTGCCAGAGGAATAGGCAGTCTGTCCTATTAAACTGTGTTGACTGCCATTAAATATATTTTTCAGCTTTGCCTGAGCAAACTTTTAATTAATGTAAAGGATCTTGAGGGAAAATACGTAGAAACAAATACTGTGAGGTTTGATACAGAGTTTTTGATGAAAAAGGATTCAAAGGAAATATTTTTCAGGCGGTTTCTTTTTTCTTGGTGGATTGTACACATGTAAAGCACTCTTTGCTCTCTCAAATAAAGGGTGTTGATTAAGCCTGAGAAAAACAATTTTCCAGAAAAACTATAGTTTTAAACCAAAAATAACTGATCCTTGCTGGCTGTGTTCAGGAGGTGGTTATTTTTTTAATGAATGCAAGGAAAAGAAATAACAGGCTAATTCCTATTGTTACTCCTTAATTACTTTCCAAATTGTGTGACAGTAAATATATTTTAACTCCTTGCAGAACTGGCATTGAACACTTTATCTTGGAATTTAAAGAGGAGGTTCTTGTAGTGACATCAACACTGAGATCTTTATGCCTTTTGATATTAAGGATGGTCAGTGGAAGAAGGAAGGAAATAATTGATAAATGGATCTTAACCAGTGGAATTTACTTGGCCTGTTTTGGAAAAAAAGGTCTTTGTTTATTTTTCTTAAAATGACTGATAAGTCGTCTTTTCTAACAATCCTCTTCTTCCTTTTCTTTCTGCTTCTTTCACAAAGTCATTTTTATGCTGTGCTTTTTGTACTCATCTCTCTAACCAGAGTCTTGGAGTCGTTCCCATAAATATTGATTATGGCTTTTCATATGACTGTTGTCAATACACAGCCCAAATATCTTATTAAAGGCCTGGAGCTGCAAGTGCTGCTTGGATTCTCTCAGTAAACTGTCCCAAAATAATTGTATCAAACTCAAGCTGAACTTCTGAGTTATGATATTATAAAAAAAGATCAATGAGTAATACTGTAGAACCCTAAAAGTATTAGAAAATTATTTTGGAACCCTTTGTGGGTGCTGGAAACTTCTCCAGTGTAGATTATGCTGTAAGAAAGTAAAGAAATGAGCATCTAGAGTGCCTTTTAATATGTTTCATTATAAAAGAAGGAATTTTCTGACCTAGGTCAAAGCTTTTAGGACAGATTGTTTCCTTACGAGCATTTTTAAACAATGGTTGTGTTATTAAGACTTTTGGCAAAAAGTCAAATTAAGGGGAGGGAGGAGGATGGGGAAAAGTCTTGTGTGGGATCCAGTCAGGAGCCTGCAAGCCTGTTTTGAAGGATATGATGGAATTTTCTATTGGATGGAAATGTTCTATTAAAAACATAGGGCACAAATTTCTCAAAGACTTAGTGGGAATAGTTTCACTGATATTTTCCAAATATGATGAATTTAAGTCAGTTTCTTTGATTAAAACAAGATTCTGGATATGGGAATGAAATCTAGGTCAGAGAAAATGACGAGTGGTTTATTCAGCCAACTTTATTCCTAGCTTTATCTTGATATGTGAAGTTAAGAAATCAATCTTTTTTATTTTAAATAATGTGCTTGTTTGGGTTTTTTATTTGTAAAAAAGAAAGAAGTATGCAGTTCAAAAAATATTCCCCATACTCAGAATTGTAGGGGCACCATGTTTGGCTTTGAGGGCACGATGGGGTTTTGAGGATGTACAGAAGATTGTCTTAATTGAGGGCATGGACACAGGGCTTGAGATGTTTGTGTCCAAAATGGGATGTTCTTGAATGTCTGACTCAAAGTGACACTCTGTGTGGTCAAGAATGATGATGTGTCAATTCTTTTATCAAAAAGAACAAGCTGAGAGAATGAAACCTGGTTTTCACGTGTACCTCTCCCAGCTGTGATCTCTGTCAGCCTTTCAGAGCCTCACCTGGAAGGACATGGGGTGCCACTCTGCCTTCTGGTGCCAGATCAGGAAAAACAGCAGTGAACTGGGGAAGACAGTACGAGTAAACCTGTGATCTTTTGTCCTTTGTGCCTCTGTAGGTCTGGTTTGGCATGCCAGGAACCATGGAATTAAAATTGCTGGAATTCAGCAATTTAATATGTCATTTACGTAGAGACTGTCAGTGTGTACAACTGTGCAGAAAAGATCTAGAAGGTTATAACTCCAAGGTAATTGATAACTGGTAATTTTCAAATTCATGAATGCAGTATTTTTCAAAATAAGCGACTCAAGTCAACAAAGCAAAAAAGAAATGCATATGGCTTTCTTCCATGAACACTTGAGATAAATTTATATTTCAATTTTCACTCTACTCTTTCCTAAAATATGCCTGGTTAAAGTCAAAAACATAGTAAAAGCTGGTTTGTTTGTTTTTTTCTTTGAAGATTCAGTTGTGGTTAGGAGAGAAGTTGTGTGAAATCCAGTATTAGAAAGCAGGACTGAAAACAAATGTTATTACTCTTAAGGCACTGTACTAACAGAAAATATTTGGTATTTGAGGGTATTTTGCAGGTCTAGACAGTGGGAGGTTACAGATACAACAGCCATGGTATATGTGCAAAATACACACAGGCAGTCACTTTCTAGATGGAACAACATTTGGAAAATCCCTGCTGGTACCTCAATATTGCATTATTTTCTGACAGCAATTTGGAGGTACATTTATGGCATCAGCTTTTTATGTGAATCAAGGTGATGTCCCCTGTTGGGGGTATGACTTGGCAGTTGCTGAGCACTCTGCCGAGCTCGGAGCTGTGTGGGAGTGCTGATATTCCCCTTTGGTCACCTTGTGCACTTAGCCCTACATGTGAGGACAAAATATGTGGCTGTTTCACCACCTCAGGGTGGATTTTAAGCAGGTGCTACTCGTTTTGTGTTCTGGGAATTGATGATCCCAGTGGCTGCCTTTAAAAGGTATGAGTGAACACAGACTGAGGAGGAGGCAGCGTTGTGCTTTATGTGCAGTCAGCACTTAAAGGGCCCCTGTATGAAATTTGGGAGCCAACATTTAGGGCCTGCTATGATAGAACAAGAGGTGATTTTAAACTAAAAGAGGGTCAGTTTAGATTAGATAGAAGTGTTTTGCAGGGTGCTGAAACACTGACATGACAACCCCCTGCAGCTCTCCAGGCTGGGCACAGAGTGGCTGGAGAGCAGCCAGGCAGAAAGGGACCTGGGGGGACTGAGGGACAGGAAGCTCAACAGGAGCCAACAGTGTGCCCCAGGTGGCCAAGAAGGCCAATGGGATTCTGGCCTGGATCAAAAATAGCGTGGCCAGCAGGCCCAGGGCAGTGACCCTTCCCCTGGACTCTGCATTGGTGAGGCCACACCTTGAGTGTTACGTTCAGTTCTGGGCCCCTCAGTTCAGGAAAGAGATTGAGGGGCTGGAGCGGAACCAGAGAAGAGCAACGAGGCTGGTGAAGGGACTGGAGCACAAGTGCTGTGGGGAGAGGCTGAGGGAGCTGGGGGTGTTTAGCCTGGAGAAGAGGAGGCTCAGAGGTGACCTCAGCACTGTCTAGAACTCCCTGAAGGGAAGTTCTGGCCAGGTGGGGGTTGGTCTCTTCTCTCAGGCACTCAGCAATAGGACAAGGGGGCACGATGGGCTCAAGCTCTGCCAGGGGAAATTGAAGTTGGAGAGCAGAAACAAATTCTTTCCAGAGAGAATAATCAGGCATTGGAATGGGCTGCCCAGAGAGGGGGTGGATTCCCCATCCCTGGAGGTTTTTAAGGTGAGATTGGCCGTGGCACTGAGTGCCCTGATCTGGTAAAGGGACTGGAGTTGGCCCAAGGATTGGACTTGATGATCTCGGAGGTCTTTTCCAACCCAGTCAAATCTATGATTCTATGATGATAAGTTGCTCAGAGAGGTAGCTGGTGGCTGCCCCACTGGGGCTCTGAATGCCTGATGTAGTTGAAGGTGGCCCTGCCCATGGCAGGGCGTTGGACTAGGTGGCCTTTAAAGGTCCCTTCCAACCCAAACTGTACTCCTGTGTTTTGCTACAGAGGAACTAAGCCAGCTTGTGTTTTCACATGGTTTAAAGGGTATTTATTCAGCATTAGCGTGAGATATGACAAAGCCAAATACTCTTTCCAAAATATTCTTCAAAGTTGGAGTTTCTGACAGTTTTCTTCTCCCTCAAATACCTCTTCCCCTGAGATTTCCTGACTGAGAGCAAGGCTTTCTTTTTTCATTTTCAGAATCTATCCTACTTTCCCCACTGTTCATAAAGACCTGCTCAGGACTTGTAAAACAAGACTGCTTACCTAACTTTTTCCTTCATACTCCTTGTTCTCAGGGTCTTGCTGTTCAGCTGTTCCAAGTCCTTCCCTCCCATGATCCCAGCTTCTTACCCACAGTATCATTAACTGCTGTACCTGGCACTTCATTAGTCTGCTTGCTAAAGCTCCAGCTTCTGTTTTTGTCAGGTATTTCAGAAGAGAAGCTTTACCCATGGTTGGACCCTGAAAGCACAAAAGATGTGTGCCAAGAAGCAAGGATGGACAAACGGTATCAAGTGATGGGCAAGAGAGTTTGAAACTCAGAAGCTCCTCTTCACTTCAAGGGACACAGGGAATAGCTATCCCTGCATATACAGCATTCCTGCTTTGGGAGTCCCCTGGGAGGGAGTGCTGGAGCAGCACCGTGCAGGGATGTTGTGTGGCTTGACTGTGCTCCTGGCACAGGCAGAATTCCTCCTTCCCTGAGATCAGTGGAAGGGAAGGAAGAAGCCTAATGAAGGAAGAGCAATGGAGCTGGACTAGTAACATACAGGGGGTGATTTCTCTGGCTGCTTTGACAGTGTTGGCATCTGATAACTCTGCAATCCTGTCTGGAGTGTGACCAAGTTCCTGGTGTATTGCCCGTTATTAGCAGAGCTCTGAAAGGCAGGAAACTGAATTTGTTCCTTCATCGTTTCAGTCAGAAATGAGTCACAAGTATGTAATCTTGTTTAGCTCCAATTCGTAGATGAATGCAGTAGAAACCAAGACAAATGTTGCTGGAGGAATTAGAGTTTAGCCTGGATGTAACACAACCATGAGCTGGGTATGTAGAATTGATTTTAATGTGAAATCTCTTTCTTGTGTGAAATGTGAGCTTCCTGATTTTCTGTTAGTTTGACAAAATTATTTTAGGTTTCTCATGTTGGTTGTGGAGCTGAGAATTCAAAGAACACTGGAATAGTGCAGGAGACTGGATAACCTTCTCTCAAACCTTCCACTGAGAGAGTGATTGAGGAACTTGTCAGTCTGTTAAGTGGCTGTCACAGAGGGCACAGAACTTTCTCCAGTAATAAGATACTTTCTTTAATTTTCTGCCCTTCAGGTTGCCCATAAAAGGGGCAAGTGCAAGGAAACTGCCTGTAATTCTTAGATTTTATTCCTAGATTCAAGTACATCTGGACTGTCTTTTTAAATTAAAAATGTTTATTGTAGGAAGTGAAGTGTAGCAATTTTGGAAACATGCCATTTTGTCTTGTGACTGCTTCTTTTATGGAACTAATAATTTTATTTTTTTTTAATACTAGGGAAAAAGGAAGCTGTGTCTGGTATAACATTTTGAAATATGTTAGTGGGGAGAGTATTTCTTACTGTGCTGAAATATGTGAATTAGTGTAGTTTTTGCAAAACCTAAGGAAGTTGAAAAAACAAGTTGCTACATGTGTTGATATGTGTTTATTAAAGCAAAGTATTTTATTTCTTCCTGGTAAATAGTCCTTATTAATTAAAAAAAATGTGGAAGGTGATGGAAATGATTGCAAATACTTATTTGATGTTTTTTGTTTAACAAATGTGGATTGCAAGAGGAAATTTATGTAGGTTTGGAGAGAACAAGAAAGATGATGGTTTTAGGAGTTTGATACTGATGCCCAGAGATTGAACCAGGGGTTGCAGAAACTCTAAAATAAAGGATTGAGGAAAGAATTTTATTTATTTATTTATGTAAACCCCTGAGATTAGCTCAGTTGGTTGAAACTTGATTGTAATAATGCCAAGGTCATGGGTTCCATCCCCTATGTGGGCCCTTGACTTAAGAGTTGGACTCGATGATCCTTGTGGGTCCCTTCCAACTCAGGATAGTCTGTGATTCTGTGACTTGTAATTTCATAAAAAAAGTTGAAGCCACTAGATTTTGTCTGGAGAATTGCTAACAATACCCATATGTGATGTAGCTGCTTCAGCCAGTGTAAAACTGTTGCACGGTTTGTAACACACTTGTCTCTGCCCATATGGCCAATTTAGGGTATCACAGCATGGCAAGACGACTGCTACAGAGTTTGAGAAATTTCTTGGTGCTTTGAAAAAGTGTGGCCCAAGCACTGAAATTCATATATCCTGAATGCAAAGCAAGAAGACAAGGGAAAAGTTGAGAGCTTGACTTAACAGTGTTTTGACATTATGAAAAGGTGCTCTAATAGGCCTGGGGGAGGCAAGGGCAAGGAACAGGGTAGGCATGAGGGACATCAATTGGAATTAATTATGGAAGTCTCACAGAGTGGGTTTTTTAACTTTTTTTCCAAATTCTAATATAGTTTCTCCATTTTTGTTCCCTACCAGTATCCTCTTGTGTTTGGACTGATCCTTGCATTCTGCTGGTGTTCTTTGGTTTGCTGTAGTCGAATTTACATGGGAATGCACTCAATTTTGGTAAGAAAATAATCCTACTAAGCTTCTATTGTAATGCTGTTCTGATTTCATAAACTGCCCTCACACTGAATGTTCTACAGTGCAATAATTGTACATAGATGTATTTTTTGTAATGTCCTACCATACAGGAACAGAATACTTAAATTTTCCAGCACAGAAATTGATACAATAGCTAAAAGTGGGTAACAGTTAATTTTTACTTGTCTTATAAATTCAGCCCACAGGTGTTTAATATCAGTTTTTAGTGCAGAAATTGATGACTACTTTAAAGTGCAGACTAAATTTTCCTCTACAGAGTAGAAATAATTTTGCAGAATGAAAAGGTGGTTGTTAATGTTCACTTGGGTTCCACATCAGCTGCTCAAAGCATGTGCCTTTTGGAGACCCACACTACACCCTAGGGCTTCATTACCAGAGTTTCTAGAACCAAACCTGGTCATCTTTGAAAAACAATCTCATTTATTAAACAGGATTAAAAATCCTAAACCGAAGGTGGGAAAAGGTGGGAAAACCAGAATGCTACCAAGTGATAATTGGGATGCAAGGCTGCTAAAGAGGATGGTTTTTCAGGATCACGTGCCAGAAGGAGAAAAGCTGACAGACAGAAAAGACTAAGCCTGTGGGGAGTAGAAGAGCTGGTAGATGAACACAGTGTAAAAGCAGCATGTGAAAATAAGGCAGCTCAGAAAAACTGAATGGCACTTTTGCATCACTAATTAGAGGCTTCCCAGATTAGAACCACTTGTGTGATGGATGATGTGATGGACTGATAGTTCAGCTGACACATCATGTCTTAGAACAAAGTAGTGCAACAAATAGTGACCAGACTGGGTAATTTGGCAGTTTCACACCTGAATCCTCAGTAGGGTTTGAGGGAATACAGTTCACAGTGAGGTGCCTGCAATACACCTCAACCCTGGTGCCTGAGTTTTGGGGAGGACAGGGTGGCAAATAGAGCAGAAAGTTGTGGTTGCTTTGGAAATGAGCAAGTCTAATGTTCATATCAGTCAGTTGCATTAGAGCTTTTATCAAACATTCAATTAGTGGAAGTGAATAAAAATTATTAATTGGAGGCAGAGCAATGCAAACCCTGCTGATAAAGTCCCACCTCCAGACTCATGTGGAGGAGCTGATCAGTGTGAGAATGAAGGCAATCCATTCTTGAGGGCATGACTTAGTCTAGTGCTTGTTCTTCATCAACAACTAAAGGTGATAAAAGTTTCAGATAATTCCATGCAATTGAGTGATTGATCAACAGAAACCGAATTTTATTGCTAAATTAAATAATTAGAGTAATTTTTAAATAAGTAAAGACCTTTTAAAAACAATAATAAAACTGAAAATCAAGTATGAAGCCATGAAGTTACCTCTTCCTTGCCTTTAATAGCTGGAATCAGTTCTCCATTCTTGCACCAATGTTAATTGTGAAGCTGGAGCGGAAAGTTGAAGTGCTCTAATTAATGCCTGGCCACAGTGATCCTTGACTGCCAGTGTGTCTGTGTGTTGGCACCCAGGCACTGAGATCCACTGCTGAGCTGCTTCAGCAAACTTAAGTTGGCAGAATGTGTTTAGCTGGGCTGGATTTGTGCTGACTGTAGGTTGCAATGCCCTGACCCCGGGACAAGGACTGTTGGGGCCAGCAGATGGATCAGAGAAGAACCACAGAATGGTTTGGGTTGGAAAGGGCCTTTCAAGGTCGTGTAATACAACCCTTCCTGCAGGGACATCTTCAGCTAGACCAGGTTGTGTAGAGCCTTGTCCAACCTGACGCTGAATGTTTCTAGGGATGGGGATCCACCACCTCTCTGGACAACCTGCGCCAGTGTCTCATCATCTGCATTGAAAAAATGTCTTCCTTACATCTAGTCTCAGTCTAACCTCTTTTAGTTTTAACCCATCACCCCTTGTCCTGTCCCAACAGGCCTTACTAAGAAGACTAGTTTTGCAACTTTGATTATGGATCATTTGATTGTAACTTGATTCATGATCTGGTCAGGATGCAGGTGACTTAATAGGTGATCAAATACAATTCCTTATCTTTAAAATAAAAAGGATTTAATCTTAGAGAAGGGAAAAGGTGGGAATCCAAAAGTCACTTTTAGCAATACAGCAGGTAGGCTTGTGTTCTTGCTGATGTAACTTAAATTGTTTTTTGGAGTAGTTATTACACTGAAACTGTATCTTTCTCTCCAACAGGACGTTATTGCCGGGTTTCTGTATGCTATTCTTATCTTGATTGTCTTCCATCCAGTTGTGGACCTGATTGATAACTTCAACTTGACTTACAAATATGCACCCTTAATTATCATCAGTCTCCATTTGGCCCTGGGCATTTTCTCTTTCACTCTGGACACCTGGAGCACGTCACGAGGAGACACAGCTCAGATCCTGGGCTGTGGGGCTGGTGTGGCCTGTGGCTCTCACGTCAACTACATGATGGGCCTGCAGCTGGATCCTCCTCCCCATACCTTGCCTTTATCCCTGTCCTCTCTCACTGTGACTGTGTTTGGAAAAGCCATACTGCGGTTGTTGATTGGGGTGATAGTCCTGCTGTTAACAAAAATCTCGATGAAAAAGGCCACCATCCCTCTGGCATGTAAAATATTCCGCATCCCACACGACGACATACGGAAAGCACGGCAGCGCATGGAAGTTGAGCTTCCCTATCGCTACATTACGTATGGAATGGTTGGGTTCTCCTTGATGTTTATTGTTCCTTGCCTCTTCCACTTCATTGGGCTTTCTTGATGCAGTTTTAGCACGTGAAACGGGGAGGGCAGAGCTAGTTGCTTGTTGAAGAGGTGCACTGGTTTGCTACGGGAAGGCCGGCAAGCTTGGCTTTAGCAGGGTCTTCAAGGTAACAGCAATACAAAGCAGGCAAAGCATTTAGAGGGCTTTGCACATCCCTGGGGGTGGTGTAGGGCCAGCAGTCAAGTGTGAGTCCAGGAGAAGTGCTCAACTCTGTAAATGCTGTGTCTGGACTTATTGCTGTAGCAAAGTCTGTGTGTGTGTGATGCAGTGGGTGTGTCTGGGATGTCTGTCAGTCTGTCCTAGTGTGCACTGACACTTCACCAGGTATGTCTGACAACTAATCAGAAGGCTCCATTCATCATCTGTCATTTCAAAGTCATTTTCTCAAGTTGTTGGACCATAGACTGCTAAATTTCCTTTCTTCTACTCTTTCCTGGAGTCCTGCTTCAAGATGTGTCAGCTAACAGGTATTTCTAATGGACCAAACTTGTGATGAGGTTGGATTTTTCTAAATGTACAAGCAGAAGCCTTTTTCTTTAGTCTCCTCTACAGAGCAAAGTATCTGGGTTAGCACTGGTAGGTATCACTAGAGTATGTATAATTCAGGTACTGTATTTTATGGTTTAATAACTGTGCCTTTCTGTTGCTAATTTAGGAAATGCCATATATACTGTGATGTAAAAATGCCTAATTTTATTTAAATCTTACATAATTAGGCAGATATTTTGAAATGCTAGATTGTTCATGGTTCAAGGTAACTGGAATGTTCAGTTTTTGCCTGATGAAAATTGTATAAATGGAATGAACCAAAAATTGTGTCCGAGAGCTCAAGATGTTGTAAAATGAACAATAATCCCTTTTGTAAGTATTTTTAATGTGTATTGTAAGTTACTGGAAGAGGATATATTTTTCTGGAGATTGTTTATACAGTGGACAGATATTCAAAAATAATTATTTAAACATATAAACAATAAAAACACCCCATTCTGCAAAGAAATGGGCTTCACTTATTATTCCAAACTAATCTAGGAGGACCACTGCTTTTAGGTATTTGGTTAGAAAATATATTGCTTATTCTAGAAAATAAATGTATTTTTATTCATTAATATACTATATTTAGAGGTGATAATCCCTTTTACCCAGTTTAGATAGCTATAAGACAATGTAAAGATCTAATTAAATTTTAATTATTCTGATGAATAGACTATGAGCAGTCAAGACAGTATGGTCAATGCATGAACAATTTGTGCATATCTAAATTTTACAGAGGTTTATTCTGTGCTTTTCATGATCCTTTTTCCAGTGATGAGTAGATTGTGACCCTTCAACTGTAATTTCATGGGCCTATTTCTGTTTCATTTTGTCTTGTTCATGTGTTTGATCTGTTCTTTCCATGTCAGGAACTGTTACAGCAGGAAGTGCTGTCTGAGTGACAGACACAAATTACTTAGTTTTGTGTTGTACATTTTTTTGTCAGGAAAAGGATAATGTGGTTGGGAAATACAGTGATGAGATAGAATGCAAAGCTTACATTTTTCATGAACAATATTTGGAATGGGAAGCTTATTTTGTACTGGAGGTCATATCTCCAAACTGTTGATATGTAGATTTACAAAATTAACTTCACTTTCCTTGGAGCAGACACAGTTATGGTACTCTGGCACTAATGATGTGAAAAATAACCTTTCTGATGCATTGCTCCAGTGCTTCCCAAATGCACCACTATGAATTAAGGATGGATTAAGGGTTGGACTTATGATCTCAGAGGTCTCTTCCAACCCAACTGTTTCTATGATTCTATGAATGTATTCAGTCTGAGGGGTTCACAACTGATGGTGTTTTAAACAACTTCTGTAGCTGAGAGACCTTACCCAGTAGAAAATGGATAGCTTGTTTCCCTGCATATTCCTGGATTGGATTTTTCTCTCTGCTCCTCTCTTGCAGTTCAATGCTGAATGTGCAGTAGAAGGTAAATTGGTTTCTGAGATTCTGAGGGTGGGATTTCCACTGGTTTGGCTTTGCACACCAAGACAGCCATTAAATAAACAGCTGGGGGAATGTACACAAAATGCCTTATGCTTAAAGCCCTGAGAAAGTGCTGTAGTTTTGAATACATTAAATTAGTCTCAGGACTGGTGAAAATAATAGGATAGCTTCCTCTGAAGTTTAGGGCATATTCTCCTTAAATAGTCTATCTTTACAGTTTATAGCAAAAAATGTTTAAATTCTAGCACAGAAAAGCAAGCAAACCTAATTTTTTAAGGTACATATTGGGCTTTTTGACACTTCAAGTTTACAGCATTATAGTGTGTGTAACTAAAGGTTTCTTTTCTAGCTGTTCTTGCTCTCTTGAGGTACTACTGGAACAGGAGATGAACTGTGGAGGATCTAGAAAGGGTGGAAAAGACCACACACAGGTAGAGCTTTCAACAGGCTAAGGAAAATTGCACTGTAGCTTATTCTACTGTAACTCATGAATATACATTTTATATTTTTATACATTACATTGAGTAACTTCAAAATGTCCTGTTCCATGTACCACAGTCCAGTCCCCAGGGAATGTACAGCAGGATGTTTGTGCAGCACCTTCACAGCCCTGTCTCTTCAGACTGCCACTACTTTACTGAAGTTTACATGAGAAAAGGTTTTCTGTTTTCATGTTTTATAAGGGGTTGGGTTCTAGAGGGCAGCTTAGCACAAATATCATGCAATATGAGTGTGGTTGGAATCACAGGAATGCAAATACTTAAAAGTACAATGTAAATATTTGTATTTTAGGATAATTTTGTTTGCTAATAAGCTAAGATTCCTTGGAATTGGACATAACACAGCAGCAGGTAAAACTGGAGCACTTTCTTTGCCCTAACTGATTCCTAGAGTTGAACATGAAAAATGTTTCTAATATGAGCATCAGCTGGTACCAAATGATTTATAAATAAATTTAACATAGCTTTAAAAGATAGTTAAATGTCTTTACAGAAGGACAGTGTGCTTGAAACCCTTCATGAAGAAGTGCAAAAACATCTTCCATGTTACTGTTTGTGAACTCTCTCCCTTCCAGCCCTATGGAGAGAAAAATGACTTTATAGTAGCAGATAAAAATACACATTTATTACAAAAAGCTAAGAGTTAAATTCACCTTATTTAATTACTGTGTGAAATAAAACTTAGCACCAACAGGCAGGTAGAGAGTGATTTGGCACAAAATTCTGTTTCCCAAGAGGCTGAAGAGACTCCAATTAGTCTTAGACTGCCTTAAATAAAGGGACAGGATTTTGTCCTGCCCTGGCCCTCAGTCAGCACTGACAAGTGCATCTTGGGTGAGTTTGAGAATCTATTATTTTGACAAAAATCTTCATGTTTTTAAAAATGATTCCTTGGGCTTCCCATACTGTGAGCTGGGGTTGACTGAGGCACCTTTCTCCTGTGTGAGCACCTGTGAAGCTGTTGGGTCTCTGCTCACACTTCCCACTCACCCTGAAACCCTCGGGGAAGGTGGGAGGTGGAGGAGCCACTTTAGGGTCAATTGGCAAACCAAAGGGAGTTGTGTTCTGTTTATTTGGAATTTCTTTAAGGTTATGTACAGCTTTTCTCCTGAAAAAATTCCCCAAAACCCCCAACCAACCAAAACAACCCAGAAAGATGCATTTCTTATAAAATGCCATCTCTAAATGTTATTGGTGGCTTTTGTGTTATTTATTTGTTTCTTACCAGAACAGTGTTACATTGTCTGGATATTAGAAGCTATTATGTTTTCCTTTGCCTTTTTTTTAATTATTATTGCTTTCTATATTTTTCACTCCATTTCTTGCTTATTTCCAAGGGAATGTCCAGAACTTTTGTAAGCAATTGCTACTTATGTGACGATTGTAATTTTGAACTTGTAAATACTTAAGGGCTGTTGGCTGCAAAAATGCATAAAAACAAACCTTGCATGCTGTAAGTAAATACATCTGTTGTGCTAAAAGTTGTTTCTGTTACAGTATTTTCTTTCTCAATCCAAAATTGAGGTTTTTCACATGCAATACAGATTCTATTAAATAATTGAGTGGTATGAAGGGGCATTGCTGTCAAACTCCTGATAACTTTACTCAGTTTTGCATCTGGATCCTTCCATATTACACTGAGAATGAAACCTGAAGGGCAAGTCATGCTCTGACCTGCTCTGACCTGCGTGTAGACATCTGTGTGTGAAGTGACTTCCCTCTCAGGTGTAACTGTGACAGCCTTGGCTTTGAGGTCTGAGAGATTGTTCTTGTTAAAACCACACTCAGCCCCCTTTTTACAAGACTTCTAAAGGGCTTAACTTGGAAGCTGTTTCTCAGTAGCTGGAACTGGCTGCACATTTTTAACACTTAATTGATGCTTCCCTGTCTGTACCATAATTGTGTGAATGATGAAACCCCAGAACAATGTCAGTAGATAAAATGATGACAGAAAAATGGATTTATTGGTGTATTGTGACTTACCATAATTGATTCTTGGGTGTTTCTTTGGTCTAGTGTAGAATGTTTGTAGGTGATACAATTTATTTCTATATTCTACAAGTTTCAGTTTGAGGAAACTGAAACTTTTTTGTGGAAGTCTCATTGAATCACTACATGCCAGACTTTATTCCAGTGGAAAGCTTAAGGGGCCTTTTTGTTGCAGAAAAAATTATCTAAGCCTGTTTTGAAATTCATTGTAAATATTGTATTTGTCAAATTGATACATGAATTGGGTCACTAATGCTGTTTTTCTTGTTGCAATACTTCCTTAAACAAAGGCAAAAAAGGTGAATTTGGAAGCAAAATATGATACTGTGTGGATGGAGCTCCTTAGGTGTTCTCTAAAAAGTGAAGCTGGATTTGAAGCAAATTTAACCATGCATTAGAAAAATTTCTTTGCACTCCATTCTGCACTAGAAATAATCTGCATGTCAGTAACAGTCCATTTAACAAAGCAAAGCAGTCTGTGTATGATCAGGAACTGTTCCTGTTGGATCAAAGAGAATAGAGGGTACGTGGGATGATAATACTGTCTTAAAGATACTGACCAGTAAATGTAAATAAGAATTCCCATCAAGTTGGAGAATTTGCTTAGTCACTAAACTTTGACTAAATTAGTCACTAAGTTTTCCCACAAGTTTATTTTTGTTAGAAAGTGTAATGAAAGACAAGGGTGATACTGCTGAGATGGAAATTACATTTTATTAAAATTCTAGATATCTAAAGCATCAAAGCTGAGAACGATCAGTTCAGGAACAAGCAACCTGAACAGTAAGAGCAGAGTCTGAGGGGGATTTTGTATTAAACTTAATGCACTTAGAAATTATGCCAAAATTTGGCCTATACTTGATTTATATGAAATCTCTATTACAATATAGATATATATAATATATTCTGTATTGGATTGTAATTTTTTTATGTGTAGATTTTTTCTTGTTATTGCATTCCCTGATAAAAGGAAGTGTTGATAAAATACAAACGAGCTTTGTCTGTATAAGGTAAGCCTGTATGTTAGAAGTATTTGGGGAAATAATGCAGTTGTAACCCAGTCTCTCAACCTCTTGGAGAACTATTTACAAAAACCCAAAACACCAACAACTTTCAGATGCAAGCCCTGAGTCAGCTGAGGTCATATAATGGTTGCTGTATAATAGTGTACAACTGATGTTTTAAAAATTAGCACATTGGAACTTTTTGTTACCCTGTGGTTAATGATTTTGTACTCAGTGTACATTTTCTGCAGTTGTCAACTAATACTTAAACTCATATTGGCTGGTAACTGAAGTGTTTAACTTCATCTGCAATGAGTGGGTAATAAAACTGTTGGATTCAGTTGTGTTCTCTTGTCTTTATTCCTTCCAGGGACATGTGGTTGGACACATATCACATAAAACACTGATGACAAAACTTACAGTAGTAATTGTTACAACAATATTGTCTTCTAAGGTGTGGGCTTTAGAGTTTAAGGAAAAATACTGAGGAAATACTGAAATGAGAAGTTTTTTCCACTGCTTTAAACTCTGGACTGTTTAATTAGATATACTAAATACTAACTCAAGCTATTGATCAAACTGTACACAAAGATTGAAGTTTGATCTTTCTGTAGCGTTTGTCACTTGTTATGTGCTGATAAATGAGTGTGGAAGTGTCTCTTACCCTGTCAGCAGACCTGCTCTCTAGGAAAGAGCCTGTTGTGGGGAAGACAAAATAGTTTCACAAGTTCTGGCACTGCTGAAGTTTGGGTTTCCAGCAGATCTGGTGGCTGCTTTGGCTTGCACTGCAGGGTCAGTGTAATGAGAGAGCCCAGTTCTTGTTTCCTCACAGAAAACAACCACACAGTAACTTCTGCTCCCCTCCCAAATCTGCTCTGAAAATCAGCCAGGTGAGGGTTATCTCTTTTTTTAACGGAGTGCATGCAGGCAGTCTATTTGCCTGAGCTTTGCTTCTTAGGAAACCAGGCCAACTTTAGAATAATATTAATTCTAAATACTGTGGATTTTGTTTTAGCAGGTTCCAAGATGCTTTAACTGCTGTGTAATACACAAGCATGAGAAAGTGTTAGTTCAGTTGTGTATTGGTATTAACTTCAAGTAGGCTTAAGTTACTTGGAGAAGTGTAGCAAAAAATATTAGCACAACTCTTGCTTCCTCTCTTCACAACTCTTGCTTCCTCTCTTCACAACTCTTGCTTCCTCTCTTCACAACTCTTGCTTCCTCTCTTCACAACTCTTGCTTCCTCTCTTCACAACTCTTGCTTCCTCTCTTCACAACTCTTGCTTCCTCTCTTCACAACTCTTGCTTCCTCTCTTCCTGCAGTTGTACAACACCCAGGGAGGAAGAAGTCTGAGCAGTTGAGTGATGTATGTGAAGGGTATTGCAGAGCACACCAGAGGGGGTGGGAACTGCCCCTTGAAAGGAAGCTGTGAGGCCATTTCAGATCCCTTTACTGGGCACTGCACAGTGTTCCTCCTTGTTTTGCTAAATGGAGAGATTTCCGTGGCACTAGTGTGCAAAACTGTAGTTTTTACATAAGGTAAGAACTCATCCTTTGTTCTCAGAAAATCTACAGCTTGCAGAGGTTGCCTTTTTTTTTGTCAAAGCCTTTTTGTCCTTGTAGAGCTGTCAGAAATGTAGATTCCAAAGACCACAGAAATATAGTTGGTTATTAATTCTAAATTTCAAGATAATTTTGAAAATGGTGGGACAAACCAAAATCACTCAAACAACCCCAGAAAGGATATCCTCAAAAATACATGATGAAAACCTCAACAAGTGTAATTAAATCACACCTCTGATGGTGAGTTTCTTTCTCATTCCACTGATATTTGTAACTATTTGTGGCCTTTGCTGAGGAAACAAAGGTTTATTCTAAGTCTTTATAATGAAATCCTCGTTACCAAAGCAAATCTCTGGTGTGACTCATGTGTTTGGTCTTTCTAATTCTTCATTCTAAATGAAATAATTTTGAAGGGATTTGGAGCAAGCATTCCTCCTCTGCTTAGGCAGCTGTTGGAGCTTAAATGATAGACTCATGGCAGTTCTAGTTTGTGTCATGAAATGAAATCAGAAAGGTGTAATTGAAACTTGTTTGATCAGTCCCTCCTGTAGACCTGAGGTTTGGATCTTCCTCAGCTGTGTATTGTTTGTTGCTCTTCCATGAGCCTCTGAGATCACAAGAGAATAAGACAGAGAACTGCACAAACCTTTGGAGGTAGAAATCACTTATATTCAGTTCTGATTTGCATATAGATTGTCTAATTTGATTTGACTTTTTGCTTGCTAATTACTTTGCAGAAAGTAAAAGCAAGTTCCTGTCCAAAAGCTTAAACCTGCAGTGCACTGGGAATTGTCCCTTCCTCTTTTTGTATTTTTAATGGAGTTTTAGTCTGTGAAGAACAGATGGATGTGGAGACAATTGTTTTTCTTTACTGAAGGACTTTTCTGATCACTCCTTTAATTGTCAGATATTTATTACACCTTTTAATATTGACTTAACTGAATGCTCAGGCTTCACACACATGACATATTCTGACCTCATGCAGTAACTTTTCCAGATGGTGTGGCAAATACTTGGTTTACAGATGATGTGGTTTGCATGTATGGCTTTTAGGCTTGCTTTGATGTGCCTCTGATGTTCTGACCCTGCCTTTCCTTTCTGGGGTAACACTTTCTGGCTGTGGTCATCTGTTCTGGCAGCTGCAGAACAGTCCATCACCTCTACTAAGTCTAGAGCAGTTTGATTGCAGGAAGTCTCAATTTGTGGGTGGATTTAAACCCCAAAACAAACCCCAAAGTTTGTTTCCTGAGAGTTTTTTCCCCCCTTTTATGTGTAAGGCTGATTTGACGTGGTAGCTTAGCAAGCGTAAGCAGAAAGTCCATTCTGCTTCCAGATCAGTTAAAAAATTCCCCTGAATTAATTAACCCATCATGTGTTTGCTCATCTCTCCTGGTATGCCAGCATCCATGTGTGGGTGGTAGCTCCTCAAATCCCCAACTGCCTTGGGAAGATTGCCAAAACGGTGCCTGTAATGAAGAGTTCCTTTGCAATTCCTTACCTCATGCTGGTAGGCAAAGGGGTGTAATCATGTTTGCCTCGAACAGAATGATTACATTTCAGAACATGATGACCCAGATTTCTACTAACTTGCAAAGATTTTTATACTGAAAATCTAGAGAGGCTGTAGCTGTGCTCCACTGCATGCAGCAGGTACTTTGATCATCTGGTTTTGATTGTTTATTGTTTACAGCATTATTCATGCTGTGATGGCTCCTCATTGCTTAGTGAGAATTGCAGGGGACTCCAGTGGATTGGCTGCAGATGCTGGAACTGGCAATTAAGTAAAGCTTTTACTCAAATTGACACTTTCTGCTTTAAGAGATGGAATCTTTTCTCTGAGCTGATGTTCATAGGACATACTGCTTTCTCTGGTCATTTTTAATGAGGTTTGAAGGCATAAAAGTTTCTAACATCTTTAAGACAGTGGTGAAAGCACAGAGTCAACAGGTTTGGCATTCAGACTGATTTCATACAATGGTCATTATTAGCACTGCACTGTGCTTGCCTTGCAGCAGCACTTCAGTCCTTTCCTGATGCATTGGCTGTGTGTCAGTACTGGTGTTGTGTCTGCACTTCAGGCTGACTAAGCTCACTAATGTATGCTGGAAATTCAAATTAAAAATGCTCATGGTCAGGTTTGGCTCTTTTTATTTCAGAGGCTGTCCCAGCACCTTTTCTAAACATCTGGTTGCTGAGTTGTCTCTCTTGTCAATGCAAATGAACATCTGTTTCAGACTTTATATATCAGCCCCTTCAGTAGTTATGTAAACACTGTCTATGATCAGCAGTTCTGAAGTATGTGACTGGTCTTCCCTCTCCCATGGGCTTGGACTCTTGTGGGGACAGTTTTCTATGACAAATCTTCATGTTGGCCAGTTTCAATTGGGCTTAGAAGACCAGACCTTCAAGCAAAAATATAGATGGTACCTTCCCAATAAAAAGTGTACAGCACATGGGATCTGACAAATCTGCTCTCTTAAGAAATTGCCCCTCCCAAAAATCAGTAAGTAGCAGATTTGAGGGGCTTTGTAACACAGGTCTGTTGTATTGGAAAACCTCAGCTGTGGTGGTTGGCTGAGGTTCTTGGGAAAAGCCAAGCTTGGCTCTCCTGTTTGGCCTCTGAACAAACAGAAAAAGAACTGGGAATATGTTAATGAACTGTGCACTTTGGGTGCCCTCTGCTGCCCCTCAGATGGAAGGAAGGATCCTGCTGTAATGTCCAGTTTGGTCTTTCTGCTTTAGGGAGTATTTCAGAAATTCTTGCCAGTAACAAAACTGCTAATAAAAAAACCTGAAATCTCAACACCCACAGCCCTAGCAGGGGTGTTCAGATAATGAGGGCAACCAGGAAAACAGAAATATTTGTCTGCAGTCTGTTTTCCCATCTGAACTATGCCTGGAACATCCATGCAGCCTTCAGAGATATCTAAAGGAAAACAGCTGGGGAGGCTGATGGAGAGCCCACAGTGCATGGCCCAGTTTTCTGCTTTCAGTAGGATCAAATATGAAACCTTAACCTGGCACCCTGTGCAGGCCATGAGAACCTGTGAGAACTGTTACCAACAGCAGCATTATTAAAATTAGAAACTGCTGCAGCAGTGAGATGATGGACACAGCTCTTCTACTGCAGGATGCAGGAGGATAGATTGGGTTTTGGGAAGTCAGGTGCTGTTAACCCTGATCTGACCTCTGAGAAATGACGCCCTTACCCAACAACTTGACTTTGCAATCAAACCAACTTTTTACTGTACAATGTAATTAGAGTATATTATTTAATCAGCCTTTGATTTTGTTTTATTAAATGCTTATTCAGCACTGAAGGCAATTAAGCATTAAAGTACCTTCTGTAAATCCAGAAACTTGATAATCATCAGTCATAATAAATTTGCCTCATTTCTGCATATTATTTCAAGGTCTGCAGATAGAAATGCAAAAAATGGAGAGGTTTGCCAGCTCTCTGTCCCCCTTATCCCTAACAAAGAGATGAGAATTGAAAGTGAAATCTATGAGCTGTACTTTATAAAGATGTTCAAAATAAACACATTTCTCCAGCAAATCACACTATTGCACTGCTTCAGCTGCAGCAACGTGCTGATGGAATTATGTTTATTGATCCCTGGTGTGTAACACTCTGTCTACATGTACAAACAGCTAATTACAAATCGTTACACTGTAGAAGTCGGTATAGATGACCAAAGTTACTGCCACAAAAATAGCCCTGACATACTAGATAGATAGCCAAGTAATTAGCAAACAACTGCTTCATTTGATAGTCTTTAACTTAATAGTTCCAGGTAAAACTGTAACAACCATCATTCTCGAGCCCTATGAACATTATTTATGAAAGAGCATCTTACAAAAAGTAATTTTAACTACATCAAGGTACCTTAATTTCTTTCTTTGCTTTACATGACACTAAAATAATGGCTCTCCATTCCCCCTCCCATTTCTTAACTTTGCTGGGGCAGGGAGAAGAAACACTTCTCACTGAGCTGCACTTCACACAGTGCAACTCAAGCAAAAAAGAACATTAAAGGAAAACAAGAAGCAGAAAATATTTGTGGAGCATTATGGCAGGATGCAGAAGTTACAGGCTATACCCAGGGACAGCTGTGTCACTAATTATGTTGGCTCATTATGCAAACACACAGAAAAAAATGCTCATTCTAGCCAGCTTGCTGTTTTTTGACCCCAGTCCTCGAGCATGTACACCAACATTCAGATTTGTTTAGACTACTTCTCTTTCTTTTAAGGTGGAATCTTAAATCATAGAATCATTAGGGTTGGAAAAGACCTCCCAGATCAAGTCCAACCCTTGGTCCAACTCCAGTCCCTTTACCAGATCATGGCACTCAGTGCCACGGCCAATCTCAGTTTAAAAACCTCCAGGGATGGGGAATCCACCCCCTCTCTGGGCAGCCCATTCCAATGCCTGAGCACTCTCTCTGGGAAGAATTTTTTTCTGCTCTCCAACTTCAATTTCCCCTGGCAGAGCTTGAGCCCATCGTGCCCCCTTGTCCTATTGCTGAGTGCCCGGGAGAAGAGACCAACCCCTACCTGGCCAGAACTTCCCTTCAGGGAGTTCTAGACAGTGCTGAGGTCACCTCTGAGCCTCCTCTTCTCCAGGTTAAACACCCCCAGCTCCCTCAGCTTCTCCCCACAGCACTTGTGCTCCAGACTCTTCTCCAGACTTGTTGCTCTTTGTCAAAACACCTTTTAAGTTGTGTCTGTAAAGTAACTGTCTGGAGTTACAAGTGATCCCTGGAGCTCATGCTGTGCAGTTCCTGTGGGGAACTTTCCAGACGCATTTTAACCTATGACAGATGCACTGTGGCTCAGCAGTGTTTGCTGTGCTATCAAGAAAAGGGACCTCCTGTTGATACATTGGGGTTTATCTGGGAGTACTGAACACCAAATCTGTGGCTGTACAAATGTGTCATTCCAGCTGATCTTGCAGCTGTTTTTACCACATGAACAATGAACAGAAGGTATTTGATGGATTTGTGGCAACACCAACCACCCTCGGGAACTCAGATGGAAAACTAATAACTAAAAGTGTTGTTGTAACAGTGACATTTGCAATACAGTGTTATAAAGTATGTTATGTCTTCAGTGAAAGAATTTGCCTCCTGTTTGGAAATCTTCAGAACTACTGTCAGCAGTGTGAGCAGAGATGAGCCCTGGGAGAGCTCCAGCAGACCAGGCTTCACAAGGAGGGAAGGTATTTACTGTGAAAACAGTGCCTGGTTTGGGTATTTGTGCTTTGATGTCACGTGCTTAGATATTTTTCCATGTTCAATCCACTATGCGGGGAAAAAATTGCCCCAAAATAATTGTCAAGAAGCCAAAATAATAAAAAAGGGGGCATTTTTTCATGGCAATTGGTGAATTAGTCTCTCCTGGGTGATACCTGCTTGGCTAAGGGGTTTGGTGACCTGTGCAGCTGTGACTCCTCAAATATCCACAAATATCTGGTTCTAATAAACTGTTCAGAGAGGAGACTTCAGCTGAAACAAGGTCAATCATCAGCACAACTGAGATGCAAGTCAAGTTGTCCTTCTCACAGTACTGCAGAGTGATCACAGAGAAGGGCAATTTGTACTCATAGAAAGATGATCGTGCTGGTGGGAACATAAATCATACATTATGTATGTACCTACATAAACAAAAGTAATAAGTATAACTAGATATACTGGAGCACGTAGAATTAATTAAAATTTTGCACCATAGTAGTGGCAGGCAACTGAAATTGTCAGTACTTTGAAGTATCTTTTGATTGACTTTCTGCTTTAAGGTGGTCATTAAACTGAGGTAAAAGTGCTTTTATATTGTTCTGTTTTCGTGGTCTGTGTGACTTCACCACATCACTGGGTTTAGATAAAGCTCTTTTTTATCTTGCTAGAAAAATGTATCCTCAGCTCAAATGTTTAGATTTTCATGTAAAAAATGGCAGTGGAAACACTAAATAATTTAAAGAAATATTTTTAATAGCTATTGATAATATTATTTACCACAACTTACAGCATTGATCAGAAAATACCACAAATGTGATTTTAACTGGTACAAAAATAAAGGTACAAATTATTTTTCTGAGTAACATCCAACTAAGATTGTTGGTGTTGAACAGTAAATTCAGAGTTGAACCAAGAATTTTGAATTATGAAACTTGGGGCACTATGAAAAGAAGCAAATGTTAATTATGCTCCCCTGCTTCCAATAGCCTGGATGTGTCAGCATATTGAATGGTAATGAAAAAGAAAAGAAAAACACTGTTTGGAAATTGAAATGGAAAAAATAAAGGTCTGTGAAAATGTAGCAGCAATCTGAAGGAAAAGGGCAGCTAATTAACCTTCACTTGTTTAGGTCTCTCACAGGAAATAATCCATGTTCCTGCTTTTCTGGAGGATGCGGATCTGAGATGCACCTGCACAGCTCTGTATGACATCCCTGCACAGCTCCATATCCATCCATGTACATCCCTCCACAGCTCTGTATGACATCCCTGCACAGCTCCATATCCATCCATGTACATCCCTGCACAGCTCCATATCCATCCACGTACATCCCTGCACAGCTCTGTATGACATCCCTGCACAGCTCCATATCCATCCATGTACATCCCTCCACAGCTCTGTATGACATCCCTGCACAGCTCCATATCCATCCATGTACATCCCTGCACAGCTCCATATCCAGCCCTGCATGATTAGCTCCGTTGGTTAAAACTTGGTTGCAGTAATGCCAAGGTCATGGGTTCAATCCCCTGTGTGGGCCACTGACTTGAGTTGACTCGATGATCCTTGTGGGTCCTTTCCAACTCAGAATAGTCTGTAATTCTGAGTCTGTATCCAGCCCTGCACAGCTCCGTGTCCATCCCTGTCCACCCCTGCACAGCTCTGTGTCCATCCCTGTCCATCCCTGCACAGCTCCGTGTCCATCCCTGCACAGCTCTGTGTCCATCCCTGTCCATCCCTGCACAGCTCCATATCCATCCCTGCACAGCTCTGTGTCCATCCCTGTCCATCCCTGCACAGCTCCGTGTCCATCCCTGTCCATCCCTGCACAGCTCCGTGTCCATCCCTGCACAGCTCCATATCCATCCCTGCACAGCTCCGTGTCCATCCCTGCACAGCTCCATATCCATCCCTGCACAGCTCCGTGTCCATCCGTGTCCATCCCTGCACAGCTCCGTGTCCATCCCTGTCCATCCCTGCACAGCTCCGTGTCCATCCCTGTCCATCCCTGCACAGCTCCCGGACCTGCGCATTCCCCGCCTCTCCCAGGTGTCACTGAAGCGTCAGCTCCTGCTAACATGTTGTAAAGAAAAATTCAGCCTCTACTCCCGCTGACCACATCTGATCCCACGTGCCATGGAGCAAACTCCTCGCTGTCTTTTGTGTGACTGCTAACACTGCCCTGCCTGGCCCGAGATCGTTCTCTTTGCGAGGCTCTTCTGGTGCCAGCGAACCAGCGGCCGGTCGGAGCAGGCCCTGCGGTCGCCCCCGCCGCTGTGTCCCGACAGGGCGGTGCCGGTGCCGCCCCGCTGTGTCCCGATAGGGCGGTGCCGCTGCCGCCCCGCTGTGTCCCGATCGGGCGGTACCAGCACCATCCCCGCCGGGACACCCGCCCGGCCCCCCAAATGGCGGCGGCTCCGCCCCCGCCCTGAGGCACCGCGGTAGAGGGGCGGGGCTTCCCCGAGAGAACCAATCATAACGCGACAACTGCTGATCGGTCACGCCCCCTTCGCCGCCCTCACCAATCCCATTCCTGTGCCTCGCTTCCTCGCCCCCCACCAGGCAGGGAAGATGGCGGCGGGGGCAGCCAATGGGGAGGCTGCGAGGGATCGCGGGCGGGGCTTGGGGGTCGCGCACGCGGCAGCGGCGGGTTTGGGAGAGCGGGACAGGGACCCTCTGGAACCGGGAGAGGGATAGCGGGTAAGCAACTCCGGGAAAACCGGGACAGGGATACCGGGTACGGGACACCGAGACAGGGACCCTCTGGGGTGGCCGAGATAGGGATACCGGGTGCGGAACTCCGGGTGCACCGGCACAGGGACCCTCTGGAACCGGGAGAGGGATAGCGGGTAAGGAACTCCGGGAAAACCGGGACAGGGATACCGGGTACGAGACACCGAGACAGGGACCCTCTGGGGTGGCCGAGATAGGGATACCGGGTGCGGAACTCCGGGTGCACCGGCACAGGGACCCTCTGGAACGGCCGGGATAGGGATAGCGGGTAAGGAACTCCGGGAACACCGGGAAAGGGATATCGGGTACGGGACACCGGGGCAGGGACTCTGGAGGGAGGGATACGGATCCCGGATAAGGAACACTGTGGGGCCGGGCCAAGGATCCCTGGTGGGGAGCAGGGACAGGGACCTCGCGTAAGGATCATTGGGAGAGGGTGGACAAGGATCCCGGGACAAGGATCCCCGGAAGGGCTGGGAGGGACCGGGATAAGGACATCGTGTTGGGCCCCTCCGGGTGTACTACCGGCCCTGTCCTGGAGCATCCCTGTCCCTGTCCTGGAGCATCCCTGTCCCTGTCCTGGAGCATCCCTGTCTGTCCTGGAGCATCCCTGTCCCTGTCCTGGGGCATCCCTGTCCCTGTCCCTGTCCTGGGGCATCCCTGTCCCTGTCCTGGGGCATCCCTGTCCCTGTCCTGGGGCATCCCTGTCCCTGAACTGGAGCATCCCTGTCCTGGGGCATCCCTGTCCCTGAACTGGAGCATCCCTGTCCTGGAGCATCCCTGTCCCTGTCCTGGAGCATCCCTGTCCCTGTCCTGGAGCATCCCTGTCCCTGTCCTGGAGCATCCCTGTCCCTGTCCTGGAGCATCCCTGTCCTGGGGCATCCCTCTCCCTGTCCTGGGGCATCCCTCTCCCTGTCCTGGGGCATCCCTCTCCCTGTCCTGGAGCATCTGTGTCCCTGTCCTGGAGCATCTGTGTCCCTGTCCTGGAGCGTCCCTGTCTGTCCTGGAGCATCCCTGTCCCTGTCCTGGGGCATCCCTGTCCCTGTCCTGGAGCATCCCTGTCCTGGAGCATCCCTGTCCCTGTCCTGGAGCATTCCTGTCCCTGTGGGAGGGCTGTGCCTGTCCCTGAGCAGGTGTTTGCCGGACACTGGACTTTGTCCTGTTACTCAGCAACACCTGGGGAGGGCACTCTGGGCAGGGATGGAGGTGACACTGCCTTGGTCCCCCTTACTTCAGCAGCTCTGGTGCTGTGTGTGTGACAGAACACGCTGGGATTGATCCCGGCATGGGAGTTGGGTCAGGATATTGCTGATTTCACAGGCACCACAGGTGCCAGATGGAGAATTAGGGGCTGTCAGAACTGGATGGGCAGATAAGTCTGATGAGGAGCAGGTGAGGATACTCAGCCTGGAGAACGGGAGGCTCAGGGGTGACCTTATCCCTCTACAGCTCCCTGACAGGAGGGTGTAGCCAGGCTGGGGTCAGGCTCTTCTCCCAGGTGACAAGTGACAGGAGGAGAAAAATGGTCTCAGGTTGCACCATGTGAGGTTTGGATTGGATATTTGGAACAATTTGTTTACTAAGAGAGTGTGAAGCATTGGAAGAGGCTGCCCAGGGAAGTGGTGGAGTCTTGGAGACATGGACTTGGCAGTGCTGTTAATGGATCATAAGGTCTTTTCCTACCATAATAATTCTATTTCTGCTTTGTTTCTACAAACAAAACATGTATTTAGAAGTTATCAGTATGAAATAAGTACCAGCTGATCTCACCTATGGTGAAGATGCATATCCTTTATTAATAATAGTAACACTGTAATACAAACAAGTCTGGAAAAGGTCAGAAAAATAAATAAAAATTGATTGTGTTTTTTTATTTGATTGTTTTGTGCCCCTGGAAAAAAAACCTGAAAGTAATTTTGTTATGGTTTCAAATTAAAAAATAATTTAACTTCAAAAGTTGTCATACACATGTCCTTAAATTATTTTGTATATAACCAACAGGTATTTCAACATATGCTGTGTTGGAGAATCAATTAATTTTTTCCTACAAGATATGAGGAGTGGAATTGTGAGTTCTGTGTTATGTTACTGATTTGTGTTGGTTGCAATCCTATAATTCCAAGTTAATTTTCCTTAGAAATGTATTGTATGTTCAGAAGGACACAGAAACACAAGCCTTTTCTTAGTATGCTGTTTCTTGGGTCTGTAAAAACCTTGTTCTCAGAATCATGTATTTTAAATGGTTTTCCTCTTTGGGAGAATAGTTGGATACAGTGGAGTTTGTGTGCAGAGCAGCTCCTGTCAGGTGATTGTCACTGTCGTCAGAGTAACTGGGAAGGTTTTGTGTTTGTGTGTATCCCGTGATTTCTGGGTGCTAATTTCACATCATGCCTGCTTGAAGTTTGCAAGTTGATTTCTGTTTGTTTGGAGTTAAAGGCTGTGGTAGCAGTTTGTGTTTTCCTCCAAATATCTTTTCATGGGGGTTAAGGAACAGCCCTGTAGGGAAGGTGGGCCCAGAACTCCTGTGCATACATTGACATGACCTGGCCTGGCTGTTTCTTGTGTGTTCTCAGATTTTTTGGAAATAATTTTATAAATATATATTTATATATATATATATATATATATTCACATAAGTGATAAGAGGTAGTTTTAAAAATGTTTTAAATATAAGATCATAGAGTCATAGAATAGCCTTAGTTGAAAGGGACCTTGAATATCACCCAATTCCAAACCCCTGCCATGGGCAGGGACACCTTCCACTAGACTGTTATCCAGCCTTGGACACTTGCAGGGATGGAGCATCCACAGCTTTTCTGGGCAATCTGTTCCAGTGTCTGACCACCCTCACAGTCAAGAATTTCTTCCAAAGATCTAATCTAACCCTGCCCTCTGCCAGTTTGAAGCCATTCCCCCTTGTCCTGTTACTCCAGTCCCTCTCTATGTTTCCTGTAGGCTCCCTGGAAGGCCACAATTAGATCACCCTAAAGCTGTCTCTTCTCTAGACTGAACCTTCCCAATTCTCCCAGCCTTTTTTTTTTCCCCTTAAAATGCTTTTTCTGTTTCATCAGCACTAGGGACAAGAGTCCTTTGCTGAGCAGCCCAAGGGTCTGGTCTGCACCTGGCTCTGCGTGAGGTATCCTGTGACACCAGATGGTTGTTCTGTGCTGGCAGCACTTCCTGGCTGGGTTCTGCAGCTTTGTTGTGCTTTTACTGCAACTATACAAATAATGGGATTTCTGAGCTTTTCTGGGGGAAAAGGGGAAAAAAAAAGGCAAAGCAGAAAGATATCAATACCATGCTGATTGGACATGTTGGTAATAAGTTGTCTGTGCAGACATCTAGGACTTGGTTTTATTGGGTGAGTGAAAAGGCATTTTCTATGTGTTTCAGCTACTCCTGTGTCATGGCAAGCCTGTTAGTGGGTTCATAAAAAAAGAATGTTGAGATTTGTGGCTTGGAGACTTGGCAAGGCCAGATTTTGGAGCTGAGTGTGCTTTGGGACTTGAAAGTAGTTTAGATGCAAACTGGAATGGACATACTGGAGGACATAAGGCTGGCAGAAAAAGAGGGTGTTGCCTGTAGCCATCTGGGGTTAGGAAGTTCAACTTCAAACATGCCTTTAGACTTCAGCCTGACCCACCACCCACTTCTCTTTCAGGTGTTCCCCTTCTCATGTTCCTCTGCTGTCTCTTTGCCTTTAACCCAAGGGTTATGTAAATTCTTGCTGGTGCATTTTCTTCCCTTATTTTCTCCACCATTTAATTTAGGGCTGGCCTGTTAAATATATGTGGAGGCAATTTGTGGGCATGACTGACCAGAGAGTGTTTATTGGCTTCTAAAGTAAATGAGAGGCAGAGGGACTGGGAAATGGAATAGACAGGGTGGTTTCTGTGGTAGATAAAGCTTTAGCCCGGGAGTGAAGGGTGTCTGATGCTAAAATGTTGCCTTCGGATTAAATTTCAGTAGTTAGGATTAATTGTTTCTATGATGTGTTTTTGCCTTAGCTGATATATTGATGCAAGTTTTAACAAAATATTTTAGTGGGAACAAGGCAGGAGATGGAGGTGAGCAGCTCGCTGAAAGAAGAGATTAAACGAATCTATAGCGCTGAAAAAATCATGCTGAAATTGAAGCACAAATACCAAATAATTCCATTAGGCTGCTCTGAAGGTCCCAGCACAGGATGTGTTTTCTGTCCTGTTTCTGGGTCTTACAGGACATTTGAGTCTTCAAAAATCAAAACATTTTACAAGTAGTGTCAGGAAGCCAATAGAATCACAGAGTCATAGAATGGATCGGGTTGGAAAAGACCTCTGAGATCATCAAGTCCAACGCTTGGTCCAACTCCAGTCCCTTTACCAGATCATGGCACTCAGTGCCATGGCCAATCTCAGTTTTAAAACCTCCAGGGATGGGGAATCCACCCCCTCTCTGGGCAGCCCATTCCAATGCCTGATTCCTCTCTCTGGAAAGAATTTTTTTCTGCTCTCCAACTTCAATTTCCCCTGGCAGAGCTTGAGCCCATCGTGCCCTTGTCCTATTGCTGAGTGCCTGTGTTATCCTGAAGTCTGAAAGATTGAAAGAAGAACTAAAGTCACTAAATGAGACTTTTAAAAAGTGTGTGTGTATATTTTCAGTCTCTTTGACAGGTCAGAAATGAGCTGAGGTGTAGTTGAACCTGGCTGGGGTTTTCCCTGCAGTTTTTGGTGCCGGACAGTTCCCAGTGAAGGCTGTGATGGTGCATTGATGGTCAGGTTGGAGGAGCGGAGGCTCCGTGTGTTTCCTCCGCCTCGCGCTGCAGATGGATTTGTTGTTTCCTTGGATGCCACTCTGCTAAGCAGACAGTTAGCTGATCGCAAGCGATTAATCATAGTGGAGGAACATAAAGATGCAATAAAAAGAGTGAATGCGCTGATGTTCAATCGGGCGAATCGCGACTCTGGGTGTTGGTCACTGGCGACATCCAGTGGCCGAGTGCGGAATAGCAGCCTCTGTCCCTCCTGCTCCTGTGTCCCAAACTTTGTGGAATTTTCCCCCTTGGCGAACACGTCTGGCCTTGGGGAAGGGCACGCACAAGTCCTCGGGCTGTTATCCCGACAATTCCAGGGGCATGGAGAGAGGAGACCTCCTTAGCAGGAGGTTGGATTCTCTCTGTGCACACACACACGCCCTCTCACTGTGGTATCAATACTGCCTGTACTGTGGAGTAAGGAATGTTGTGTTGCTATTGTCTGCCTGGTGGTATCTTCCAGAAAGGAATAACGAGCCAGCTTATCTCGTAGTTGCTTGTTTCTCAGTCTGCCTTCCTATTTGTGTTCCTTGCAGTGCAAGGACAGTGGTGGGTGCCAGGCTGATGAGGTTATAAAAGCAGATGAAGAAAGGTTTTGCCCCTACTGTTCTAACTGGAAAGTATTTTGTAAGATAAACTTTATAATTTCTGCTCCATATTTTATTTATGGCCAGTTTATACTCTTAAACTCTCATGCCAGTATTGTTCTTGACTAGCTCCCCTCCCTCCTCAGCATTTATTCCTTTGATGTATTTGTAGATAGTAATCGTATCCCCTCTCAGTCTCTGTCTTTGCCAAGCTACACAAGGCAAAGCATCCAGCTCCTTCTTGTAAAATAAACAGTCCATTACCTGCATCATCTAACCCTTCCCTCTCTGCCTTTGAGTGTGGCTTAGTTATCAAGAGTTTGGCCTCAGCAAAGAGCACTGTTTGGAGACTGCTGTGATCCTGTGAAATATGAGTTTACAAAAGCATCGAGAACAAACATGGCCTGAGAGCAGGCCTATTAAAATGCATAAAGCTCTTGACTTTGCTTTTTATCCTTGTCTTATTTTGGGGCAACAGGCTGCTGAAGATGTTGGAAAGGTGTTTGTGGATCTCAGAAAAAATAAATCTCTCCCACAGGGCTTAGGGGTTCCTGGGTGCTAACAGAAACATGCTGGGTTTGTTATGATCTGGTGATTTGTCAGCAGGGGTTGTGTTGCTGCATAGAGAAAGATCTCTTGATCAGAAAGCCTGGAGTATCAATACCTGCACACTCTGTCCTTCCCTTTCATGAATTATTTTATATGACTGAGTCCTAAATCAGTTTAAGAGTGAAAAGCAGCCAAACATGAACTTCCAGTGCAGTGTGAAAAACCACTGTGCACTTGGGCATTACAAAAAAGGAAAGCTGGTGTTTTTTTTTTTTAATTTGTTATGGCTTTGGTGAAACTGCCACTGGAGTGCTGTGTAGGGGTCAAGTGTAAGCACTGTCTGAAGGCTCTTGAAAACAAAGAGCTGAACAGAGTGTCTTGCATGGGTTCAGTGTGCACATTCCTGATTCCTTAACATCTTTTATGGAGTCTCAAAAGTAAATTCTCTTGTACAGGGTAGAATCAACATAGATCTGCAATCCTTTATTTCAGCCTCTTCCATCCTCCTGTTGTCACTTAGGTGACATCTTTTCCCTTTGTCTGCTACAAAGCATTGAAAATTGAGCTTAGGGCATGATAAAGATGGAGCAGAGCCTGCAGCTGTCAGACTGTGCACAAAGAGCATGTTTTGGAAACTGATAGTCTGTGAACTGTCATGGGCACACAGGGATCTCCAGTTTCTGTTGTTGCTTTGAAACTGGAGAGGGTCTGACAAATTACCTTAATGTAGGGATGTTCTGGATTAGCTAAATATGAAAAATGGATATTGCAGGATGGGACTGGCAAAGACGCCTTAGTGATCTGTGTGTTCTGGGGAGGCAAATGAGGAAAATGTGGAGAAGTTGTTTCCCCTGCTTAGGCTTGACAGGTGTTTGTGCCTGTGCAATAAATACATCTGGAACTGCAGGGAATTCTCCCAGGCACTCAGCCATAGGACAAGGGGGCACAGGCTCAAGCTCTGACAGGGCAAATTTAAGTTGGATATCAGAAACAAATTCTTACCAGAGAGAGTGCTCAGGCATTGGAATGGGCTGCCCAGAGAGGGGGTGGATTCCCCATCCCTGGAGGTTTTTAAGGTGAGCTTGGCTGTGGCACTGAGTGCCATGATCTGGTAAAGGGACTGGAGTTGGACCAAGGGTTGGACTTGATGATCTCGGAGGTCTTTTCCAACCCAATCCATTCTGTGATTCTGAGATTGCTTGGGCAGTGATGGCAGAGTAGTGTTAGAAATTGCCAAGCACACAAATGCTGTGTGTGTTGTATACAAATCTGCACGTGTAGGGGAATCTCTTCTTACCTGTTCCTCAGCAACTGATTTAAGGGTGGATTTTTAAGAAAAGAGTCTTGAAAACATAATAGCCTTGTGTTTTGAAGAATGAGCTGTGGTAATGAAGAGTACTTAAGCTGAATTGCTGTTGTGAAAGCATTTCTAAAGTATTCCAGTAAATAAAACATTTTATGCCATTATAGGTGTTTTGGCACCAGTGTGTGGTAGTGGAAGCTGTTTTTCCAACTGTAGCAAAGTTTCTTTATATCTTTTTATTATGATTGCTGCTAAATTCAGGCTGAAATTTCCCAGGCTTCCTGTGGTGTAGAAACAAATTATTTGGAAAAATTTCAGCACAATTTTTTAATATTTGACAAGAATCTTCTTACTTATTTCCAGGTTTCTTTTTATGAGGATGTTGGTAGCAAGTGGCAATGTCTAAATGAAGGAAATAAATGGTGTTGTTTCAGAGGCGCTAAATTATTCACGCAGCTGTGTAAGTAATTCTTTCCTTTCACCTCTCTCTGTAGGGTGGATCATTGGGATTGCCATTTCATGTGGTGGTTTTGTTCAGCTTAAAACGGCCCTGAAAATCATCACTCTTGGAGTCCTTTCCTGTAAATCCAAATTTCAAAGGGCATCAGAGCAGTTTCTGGCTGTGGAATTTGCAGGTGCATTGCAGTGTCGGGGTGACTTTTGCATTTTATTTTGCAGTGTAGCTGTTCAGAAAAAGGCTTTTGCTTTTGAAACTCTGCTGCTGATTGTACTTACTAATGTTTGTGTGCAGAAGTAGTGCTGACTGTACTTCCCAATGTTTGTGTGCACAGGGATTGCGGGTTGGGCAAACACTGTCCTTGTTTACCGATTGAGAAAGTGAAGAGTGAATGTTGCACCTTGCTGGGAATTACTCAGTGAGCTGTTCTGGCACAGCCAGGACTAGGATCTGTTTGTAGGCCAGGCTTTTGTTCAAACCCACTCAGATAAATAGCTTTATTTCTGCCCTCCTTTTCTGTGAGATGACCATCCTGATGCCAAGTCAGAGAGCAGGCTGTAGGATCTTTTAACAGAAGAAAGTGCTGTTGTAACGTGAGGAGACGTGTGAGGAAAAGTTCACAGAAAGGTGTTGAGCCTTCTCTGAGCTGCTCGTGGCTGTCTTGTGGAAATGTGAATGGAGAAATGCTTAATATTACACACAGGAGAGCATTGGACCCTGCGTGTTTCATTTGCAGCAGTTGTTGTCTGTATGTTATTTGGGAGGCTGATTAGTTCTGTATCTTCTTTCCTATGTTTGTGTTTACAAAAATGAATGTCAGTGTGATGTGTACAGTGGGAGGTGCTCACCAGAGAAAGGAAATGACTTTTCTGTTGTCTCTGTGGCCTGATGAGATAAGCACAAAAGCAGAAGGCTGAGACTTGGATTCCCTTCAAGTTCTGCAGCGTGTTGGCTGGATGGCTGTGGTTCCATTCCAGGCAGACAGCAGCACACAGAGGTGCTGTATTCTGGGGCTGGGAGCTCTCTGGCATCTCCTGGAGTTGGGAGCACTGGGAGTTTGTACAGCACTGGGACAGGGAGATCTGGAGCAGATGGATGCACACACCATCCACCTCCCCTTGCTTGTGTGGGTGTTAACAGATATCCTGGATGCCATCACGGGAGGAGGTGGGTCTTGAAGACAGGGAGAGTGTTACAAGACTGGCCATGGTTTCCCTGGTAGATGGTTACTGTTCTCTTAGGGAGTGATCTGGATGCCTCACCCCGTATGTTGATACTGTGCTGGAGTGGGGTACAGGTCAGGTGAGCCCTGTTGGTGCCTGGGAGGAGAGGGGAGAGGGAGGAGCAGAAGGCACAAACCTCATATTTGACCCCCAGCTCAGTGCAAAAGCCAGGACCCAGCACTGGGATAGTTTTCCTGTCCTGAAATCCACTGAGGATGCAGCGTTTGTTGTTTACCTGTTCAGAGGCTGAGTGTGCAATTTAGGCACAGATTGGCTTTCACAGACCATTTATAAACACAATATTCTTTATAAAAAAAAATAGAATATAAATATCCCAATTACAGTATCTCTTTCTGTAATTTAACCTTTGCCTGGTACTCTTTTAGATCTGGCTTTATAAAATAGGATTGCTTCTGCTGCAGCTTCTGTTGGCTTGATCTGAGAATAGCCATGAGAGTAAAATAGAGCATCTCTTATCCTCTTATTACTCCTTTATTGGATGACCACCTCATCCACACCTGGATGCAGTAGCATCCTCTGCCTGCTGAGGTCACTGTGAGGAAACCTCCTCATTCCATGGAAGTTCTCTGGTTGGGTCCAGCTGCTGTGGCAGGGTGAGATTTCAGTGGCAGAGCTTCCCCTGTGGCTCCTCTGTTAGTGGGTCTGTGTCACCAGATGGGACTGGATGAAAAGAGAAGACTGAAAAAGGAAGATGACACAACTTCCTAGAGTATTTGGAAACTGTGTTTCCCGTGTTTTATGTCAAGGGTTGCCTCAGTTGTTCTAGAGAAGGTAGTTTAGCTATCTTAGCATCAGCTTTTATAATTTTGCCCTAATTTTAAAGCCAAAATTAGTAATTTGACCACTTCTATAATTTTGTATAGTACTTCAAGCTTATTTGAGTTTTTCATTTGTGTATTGGATTGTTCTATACTTAGATTTTTTTTCTGATGATTTGCCATCTAAGTATTTTACAGGTTTTTGCCATCTCTTTGGTTGAAGAATTTATATTTATAAGCTTTCAATTCCTCAGACCTGAATGTTAATTTATTGCAATTTGGACCTGAAGGCATGTCTAAATTTTCTAAATCTCTCCTGTCTTCCCCATATTTTCCAGGGTAAGATGCAGTATCAGGATAGATCTTTCTAGTTGAAATACAGAACTTTACACACAAAAAAATACTTAATGTATGCTTTTTTTTTGATTTAGGCATTCAAAACCATGCCTGCTCAAATCCAAAAGTTGTTTTTGAGTTCTCTGTGGATGTCCAGCATAGTACTGAAAAAGAGGTTTTGTTTCTGTATTGACATGAACAGCTGCCTATGCCCCCAAAAGACGAGTTCACAAAAGTTGTAATTTCCTTTTTTTATTTTTTTTTAATGATTGAACCCCAAAGCACTGGGCACCTGGGGCTTCTTCCATTTGTTCTCTCCTACCTCTGACTCTTATTTTACTGCCCAACCAATACTGTTGTTTAAGGCCATTTCCTTGGCTCTCTCTCCCACCTACAGCTCCTTCTCCACTGCTGAATGGGATTGTACTCCCGAGGTCAGGACTGCTGGGAGGGTAGGAATGGATTTCATGGCAGACAAGTAGCTTGGTAGGCCTAATGTTTTGGATCTTCCCATAGGCTTTGTTGCTGCAGTGTTTTATCTCTTTCCTCCTTTCTGCTCTCCTGATATAATTTTCTTTGTGCTGCAAATGAAGGATTCCATGGAGTTTCTTTCTTGCTGTGCTTTACATTTGGAAAGGAGATGTAGCTGATTTGAGAGGATGAAATAATTCTCTTGGCAGTTACATCTTGTCTCTGCACTTCAGCATAGCCTCTCGTTCATCTCATTCCCTTCCTGCCTGATGACTAAATGCTCCTCTCTCTGCCTTAAAGAGGCTTTGTGGGAATGCTGGAAAAACCCCTTCTCTCTCTGCTTTGGTAAAATAACCAAACCAGCTCTGGGAGAGTATCCTGGAGGAATGAGGCATTCCTGGGGGGTGCTCTGTGCCTCCCCTCAGTGTTTGGATGGTTTGCTGATCCCTCCTGTGCTGGGCAGTGGTGCCAGCGGGGAGAGGTCTCTGCTCTGGGCAGAGCAGGCGCTGGTGTGTTCTGAGCCAGCCCTGCCTTGGCAGCTCTGCTCTGAAATGCAAACCACATGTCCTGTGTGCATGCACAAGCTCCTTCCCACTGCCCAGAGCCCCAGCTCTGCTCTTGGGCTGTTCTCGAACTTTTAATAATTGTGAAAATAAAGGGAGGGTCTGTTTGTATTGTTTATAGTAGGAAAGAACAGTGCAAGATTTCATCTGCTGCTGGTCAGATCCCTTGCTATTTTTGGTATTTGACCTCTGTGGAGAAGATTGCCAAAACTACAGGTTGTTTTCATTTTTATCACGTGTTTCTGCCCTCCTGCTCATAAGTTACTCTTATGTTGCTGCTTAAATATTTGAGAAAGTGCCATTTCTCACATTTTTCTTGATATTCTTCAAAGGTAAATTTGTATTTCTGTATGTTTTTGAACTAACATTCCCTTTTGGAAAGGAGAACTGCAATTTGGCAGCATCTTCTCCACACCACTAGAAGGAGAAGGAAAATAACTTATGAATTGCTGGTTTATCTTTTGAAAAACTTTCTGGATTAGAAGAAGAATCTCAATCCCGTTGGCTTGAGCTGAGACTGCACAAACAGCACAGCAGTGTGTGCTGGGTCAGTGTTAAATGTTTAATTTGTACAGATAGGTGCTTGCTTTTCATTTCTCCATCACTGGAAAGGGCTGCTTTTGGTACAACTGTTTGCTTCTAGTCTGGCTGTGTGGTTGTTTCCACGCTCCACCAGTGAGAAACGCATGACAAAGGCATCTGAAAATCCTGTCCTGCCTCTTTGGCATCACTTGCACTTCATGCCTTGTATTCTAAACATCGAGCTCACTTCTTTTTTAAAGGAGCCTTATAGGATGCCCTGGAGGTCAAAATATTTGAGGTTATTTCAGAGAGCTGTATTTATTCTGAGTTCCCAAGATGTTATGAGTTTTGAGTCCTTCAAAAAGCTTTTTGTTTCTGGTAGTTGTGATATCCCGGAGATGTGCAGGGCTTCCAAATAACTGTGAAGTTAATCACAGAACAGAGCATGTGAGTGCAGTTCCAGAGGACTAGATACAATAACACAGAGGTTTCAGGTTTAATTTTTAAGAGGTGGCTTTGTCTTGCTCCAGGACTGCAGGTGTGGAGGCAACTGAAAGATGCAGCTGTTCCATATCAGGAATGGTGGTAAGGATGGGTGATCACCTGTTTCAAACACCAGTGACTGGCCATACCCAGACACCTTCAGCCAGGTGCTCACTCATGTGTCATCCAAGTGGTTGTGGTTTCCTGGCATCTTCACACTTGGATTTGTCAGTGTTGAGATTACAGATCCACACTGTGGGCCACTGTGAGCTGGACAAAGCAAGGAATCTAAGGGGCTGCCCAGAGAGGGGGTGGATTCCCCATCCCTGGAGGTTTCTAAAGTGAGATTGGCCGTGGCCCTGAGTGCCATGATCTGGTAAAGGGACTGGAGTTGGACCAAGGGTTGGACTTGATGATCTCGGAGGTCTTTTCCAACTCAATCCATTCTATGATTCTTTGAAATACCTCCCTCACATTCTGAGTGCTGGAGGTATTGTGGGGAAATAAAGAGCCTTTGGCCAGTGCTCTCTGATTTCTTCTGAGACTGGGGCAGTCCAAGAGCAGGTTGTTCATGCCCTATAGAGTGTTTGTGTCAGTTTGTCACAGTAACATGAGCAGTTTTCCTCACTGGCTGTTGTGCTCTACCCAAAGCATGTCAGGTTACAGACACTGACTTTGCCAAAGGATTCTTTGTGGCAGAAACAAAACAGATAACTCTGTTGTTGAACTCAAGGAGTGCTAAACTAAAAGTGCTTCATTGCAGAGGACCATGTGCTTTGTAGGTGGCTGCAGTCCAGTGCTTGGTTATCTTCTATTGTGTTTGGAAGACCATTGTTTCCTATTTGTCTCATAAATTTAACACAGATCCTATTCCTGCCATTTAAACTTTCCCATCAAAGTACAACAGTGACTTCCCCTTCTGAAAAGGAAGGGCTGGCAGCTACACCCTGAAGTTTGAGCATGAATTGTTTATATAACCTTCAATCACAATTTCATAATAGTCTGAAGACTTTCTTACTGGGGCAGACATTTTACTGAGTTTTTAGCAGAAACCTGGCTGTTATCAAACACAGTTTTAAGGCTTCTTAGTTGTTGCAGTGGAAACAGAACTGAAAACTGAACCCTCCACCTTCCTGATGATAGAAATTGTACTTCTGTCTGAAGACATGGACAGCATTTTCTGGTATTTCATAATAGCTGTGCTGATGTCACTCAGGGTGAAGCCATCAGATCTGTCCTGGCTGAATTTTATATCTTGAAAAATATTATTAAATCTGAATGAACTTCTCGGTACTTGCAGAGTTCTCTCGCCCTCCCCAGCAGTAAAAGCTCTGACATAAGTGTTGCAGGAACTGCTCATTGAATGATGCTCTCTATCAAAGTCAGTAATATTTAAACAACTGCAGCTCGCTTTCCAAATGGATGACATTTGTCAGGAACATGTCTGTTTGAGTTTACTTGGCCTTTTGAGTAGAAAAAGCCTGAATATTTAGAGCTTACAATTCAGGTCAGCTTGGAAAACTACATTTTTCTTACAAAAAGTTTACAGAGAGAACTTGGTTGGTTTTTTTTCAGTTACCATAGCTCTGCAGGAAAGCTGTTTTGCAACAACTCCTTTCTCCACTCTCAAGTTTGTGTGTTTGAAACTGTATTTAAATAGAAGCTTCCATTGCAACTCTTCAGTAAATTGGATGAAGTAGAAGTTTTCCTTATTAATAACATGAAAATGTTTTATTTCTTAATTTTGTGTTGTTACTTTGCATGGAAGTTTAATGGTTTTGTGCTTAAGCAGTGCAGCAAACAGCATTTGAGACCAGTTGGCTTTGTGTAAGAGTTGTAGTAAAAGGTTGTTTCATGTGAGGATGTACCCAGAACAGGGAGTGAGGAGCAAGCTCTGTGGGCAGGTTGTAATGCCAGAAAACTCGCTGAACTTCTGCTCTTCAGAGGGGAAAGGAGTTTCCACAGGATGTCTGTGTTTTATGGCAAAAATGACTTGTAGATGTGCCCTGAAAGGCTGCTTTGATGTAGGAGATTAACCTGGGGACCTCATTGTCAGGATATTACTGAGGCAAATTGCTTAGTGAGATTATTTGTGACTTGGGAATTAAGTTTTTATGTGTGCCTACTTAAGCTGTTCCTTAAGAATTTGCTTCTTTATCACATGGTGTCAGGAATATTTGTGTGTACCAAAGGGGAGGGGGAAAGCAAAGCCCTGAGACCACAAACAACACCAAGAAGGAAAAAAAAAACACAACACAGTTTTGTCATAGCAACTTTTCCTTTGCTTTTAGTCTCTCATGGACAATTAAAATAATTACCACTAAAACAAGTAATACATGGAAACGTGCACATTCTACCCCTAAAACTCCAGCCTGAAGATTTTGCAGAAAAATTGATGATAGGAGAGCTGGGAAGGCATGAGAGTATTTTCTTGCATTCTGGTTCTGCCTGATTTTTACTCCATTTCTGTTTGGATTTTTTTCCAAAAGGGTTATTTCATGCCTGTGGTAACTGGGATTGGCTTCTGGCCTAATCCTTAAGGAAAGATTGGTCCCAGTGAGAAGTCACTGGAGTGTTGACCCCTTAGAACGTTCTATGACTTCTTCAATGTTTGAGTTTTGATCTTTTATGAACACAGAAGAGTGGTCTGGTTGAACCTGTGCTTTTAACAGAAGTCACTCATGTGGATGGCTGTGCTTGGCATACCCCACCTACACAAAAATGGTTGTAGTTTGTGAAATCACTAATACCATCTATTGTTCATGGTAGTGAATATCTCTTTAAAATTTAAATGTTTCAGTGCTTTTTCTGACTCTGAATTGATGGAAGCCTTCAATGAAATTACAGAATTGAATTTTTCTTTGTGCTACAGAAATGAGGAGTATTTTTTTCCTCCTTTTATTTTAGGGCATATTTAAGAAGTGAATATATGTGTGAGAGGATCAAGAGAATATTGTTTAATTTCAGTTTTGTTTGATAAAGGTTGCACTTGTGTACATGACTGAAATAGTTTGGGTTTCTAGGAGGGTTCAGCAGTGCCAGAAGAATTGCCTCTGAAAGGAAGATTTTTATCAGTTGCACTAAAAAGCCAGTGTTGTGTGGTTTTGTAGAGGGCTCAGAAAACATCGAGGTTCTTGGGAGAATTGATGAAAGAGACAAAGATCCTTAACTGCTGCCATGAATTCTGCTGATGTCACAGAGCCTGTTTAGGTGGTCCATGATGTGCTGACAGGTGTTTCTGTGCGTCATTGGGCACCTAAAGACTTGTAAAATTATCTCATCTGCCCATTTCAGGCTGTGGCTCTCTGTAATTTTGGTCTCGTTCTCTGCCTGCCCTGTGCACGTCCCTCAGCACACAAGTTCACTTGAGAACTCTCTTACAGTTGCACTGATGCAGCTATTTGTGGCTTCCTAGAACAAAACTTAGTTCTCTTCAGGTAGTGGTGATGACTTCATTTTGTTCCCAGTTGTGGAGAACATCACGTTACTTTACAAAAATAATAAGGCAAATTTAGCTAAGTGACTCTCCCAGGATTCACAGCTAGGCTGTTTAATCTGTTAAGGGGATTATCTGGTATAGTGCTTACAGCCACGAGAGGCTGAACTCAACTCAGGGAGCCCTTTCCTGTTCTCTGTTCCTGTGAATGGAGGTGTGGTGGGCAGGACATCAGGAGAACTGAATTTTGGCTTCATGCATCACTTCTACACAAGATGCTTTTTCATACATATTTTTAAAACTAACACTAATTAAGAATGCTGTAATTAAAACTCCCCTTGGGTTTTATTTATTCCAGGTCTCTGCCAGGGTTGGGAGCAGCCTTTGGGATGACTGCAGTGGAGAAGGTTGAGGAGCAGCTTGCGAGGCTGCGCATAGCCAGGCGCTCTGCGGGCGAGGAACCCGCTTACCTGCTGGACATGGACCTCTCCAGGGCTGCTCAGGCTGGGGACGGTCGCTCTGTGGCGGTTTCCTGTTCCAACCAGTCCATCAGGGTGTATGACAGGGAGACACTGCGCTTGCTGCGGGAGTTCAGCAGCCACCCCGCAGCGCTCACCGGGGTCAGGTTTGCACACACGTGTGACAGCGCCGTGTTCTCCGCGTGCAGTGACGGCACAGTGAAGTGCTGGGACGTTCGTTTGGCCACGCAGAAACCTGTGCAGGTGTTCAGTGGGTATCCTTCCAACGTTTTCATCAGTTTTGATATCGGCTGCAGTGATCTCATCGTTTGTGCCGGAACAGAGAAGGTTGAAGAGGACACGTTTCTGGTGTTTTGGGATGCAAGAGGCATTACAGACTGTGCCAGCTCAGCTAAGGAACCCTTGGGAGTCTATTCTGAAAGTCACAACGATGATATCACTAAGATCTGTTTCCATCCCATTGAACCCAATTTGGTAGTTTCTGGGTCAACCGATGGGTTGGTCAATGTGTTCGACATTAACAAGGATAATGAAGATGATGCTCTGATATCAACCTGCAATTCAGATTCATCAGTGAGTTTTATTGGCTGGTCTGGGAAAGATTATAAACAGGTCTACTGCCTGACCCACGATGAGGGATTCTCTTGGTGGGACATGGCTCAGCTGGACACCGATGAACCAATAACACTGTTGCGTGTCCTGGATGTCAGAGAGTCGGTCTGTGCTGAAAACCACAGCCTGCATTACCTGGTGGGTGGCTTGTACCATGAGAAGGCAGAGAAACTCTTCCTTATTGGGGGAACCTCCACAGGAAACATCCACCTGATCAGCTGTGGCACCGACGGCCTGAGCCTGGTGGGGACCCTTTGTGGGGGCCACTCTGCCACCGTTCGCTCCTTCTGCTGGAACCTGGCGGATGAGTCTCTGCTGACGGGTGGAGAGGATGCTCAGCTGTTGCTATGGAAACCTGGAGCTGTGGAAAGGTCCCTCACAAAGAAGGCATCTCTGAAGATTGCTTCTTCTGTGCAGAAGAGAGTAAGAGTTCACAACAGCTCCCTCAAAAGCAGGAAAAAGTAAAATGCTGGAAGTGGGAATCTCTGCTAATTTTTTTAAAGTTGCTAATATTAATCAGAAAAGAGTAAATGTTTTTTCTTGAGTTCTTGAAAAACATATGTTAAATCATGTTATATAAAACTGTTTCTGTGGTTATTTAATGTCTCAGACAATGTTTTAAATGTGTAATATGGGCCTGTGGCTGGCATAGTTTGTTACCTTCCCAATGAAATTCCCTGGCACACTTTTAAAGCTGTTGTATTTCATGCTGTGTTTTGCTTTCTTTACAGAAAACTTAATGAAATTGCTCGATTTAGTAAAAGATTTTATGTCACATCTTAATGCTTGAAGGAATTACTTATTGATGAAACAGAAAATAAGTAGTTTTGCACTGCCACATCACTGGTATAGAACAAGCTCATAAAGAAGCAGTTAAAAGAGCCATATTTTTCATAGCAGATATGAAGGTATTCAACCAAAGAGGAGCACGTGATTCCAAGCAACTAATTTGTATGTGTTAATTGTTAAACTGGCATTATTTAGGGCATATTTTCTGCCTAAAAATACCCAAGAATCTTGTAAACAGCTTCATTCTCTCATGGTGAGTGCTCCTGGAAGACTGGAGAGATCTTTGGTGAATTAAAGAATTGATAGATGTTATTATACCAGTGGTGCTTAAATCCCAAATCCTGACTTTTGAAATCAGCTGTTATCACATGCTAAGTGGGAATGTTGTCCTGGAGTTCCGAAATGGTTTCTGAGGAACAGAAGATGCCACTGGTGTGTGGTTACAGCTGTGCTGAAGAGGCCTTAAGCATCTCTGGAAGTGAAGCCTTTTCAACCACAAGTGTCGGGTTTCCACACAATATTTCACAAACTGTTAATGTCCTTTAGCCACAACTGTGAATCCATTGTTGTTCTGGGTTTGCCTGTTGGTGATAATTAAGATGATTCACTTGTTTTTGTTACTGCTGGTTATTTAAAAGTGCAGCTTCAGTTTAAAAATCGCATTTTTCTAAAATTTTTAAAATTATTCCTTTTGTAAATTCAAGTTACCCCCAACATCCACATCTTTTCAAATGCTTTTCAAATTGTGCTATTTTGAGACAAGGTGGGCAGCAAGTCTCAGGACTACAATGCACTTGGATCTTGTGCCCTCTCAGAATTTACTCTGTCACTGGTTATGCCAATGGGACTCAGTTCTGTGACTGAGTGGACCAAAAGCTTCAGACCCCTCTGCTTCGCTGCTCTGCCCCCACAGGCCTGGACTGGTTCACTGCCAAGATGGGGGCAGGGAACTAAAGGATGGTTCTGAGACCTGTTTCATTGCAGGTACAATATACAACTTGCTTTTTAGATGTTTATCCACTCTTTTCCTGGTATCTTGGCACAGTCAGTGGAGTAAAGCCATTGGACTGTTTGACGCTTGATTTCTTGGAGACAGGTTTGTGTTCACAGAGAGCAATGCACAGAGAGGGAATCTGTGGTTGCCTCCACTTGCTTTCAAGTGTCTGTTTAGTGAAATTCTGGTGTGCTCTGCCAGCTGTCTCTGAATTAAAGCAGCAGAAATGGGAGTTCTGGTACTGAAGAGTTTGCAGTGTGCAACCTCTACCTGTTACCTTGTCTGGATTAGGTGGGTATCGATTTGTTCTCTCTCAGTCACAGTTAAAGCTGTGATTTTCCCTGAGAAGCTGATTTCCCCCTTTTATGTGCATTATGGAAATAGCAACAGAAGGGAAAAATGTGTCTATCTTGAAATTCTGCAAAAGCACAGCAGCTGTCATGAGACTCAGACTTGTGTTGCCTCTGAAAGTCCTCGATTTTGTTGTTTATCTTTTGTGTTGACTTAATTTCAGGTTAATGCCCATAAAAGAAACATAGTTGGAAACCAACAAGGAATTAGCATTGTTTGGTTCTGTGAGCTGCAAACACTGTTTCATAGACTGCAGAGCACAGGCAGAATCCGTGTGTGATCACATAAATCAGAATAGACTCGAAATTAGGCAGGTTAACTTGTCTGACTGTATTTAATCTCTTATTATTTCAGTGGCTGTGAATCTGCTTCAACGTTGTTAAAAGGCTTAAAATCACAGAATGGTGCAGCACCTTGCACTTGGCCTTGCTGAAGGTCATGAGATTGCCATGAGCCCATTTCTTGAGCCTGTCCAGGTCCCTCTGGATGGCATCCCATCCTCCAGTAGTGTCAACTGCATCACTCAGCTGGGTGGGTGCCCTCAATCCCACTGTGTCATTCTTGAAGTTATTAAACAGTATCAGTCCCAGTACAGACCCCTGAGAGACCTCACTGACCTCTGGACATTGAGCTATTGACCCCTCTGGATGTGCCAATCCAACCAATTCCTCATCCATTGAACAGTCCATCCATGAAATCCATATCTCTCCAATTCAGAGAAAAGTAACATGAGGGACTGTGTCAAAGGCCTTGCAGGACTCCAGGTCTGACCTTTACAAAACTTATGTAATTGAAACTTATGTGCAAGTAGCGTTCGGAAATCATCACTGTGTGAATTGTTTGACCCCAGGGGAAGCAGGATCAGATTTTTTCTAGTAAACAAGAAGTAAAAATCTGGATAGACCTCTTAAATGCAGAAAACAGTGTCCATATTCATTCAGAGCTGACAGTAAACCCGTTGTAGGGTATGTCTGAGCAGCAGGAGATTGTCTGGCTGTGTACACATGAAAATAAACTTGCATTTGGCACATTCCTAAATTTACTCTTCATTACTTTGTATTTGAAATCCAGTGCTTGGACACTCACAATCACTGTTGTTCAAGTAAATGGCATATCAGGAGAGCATCCCATAGTTGGTGTGTTGGGAATTACGAGAGTGTAGGATTCTACCCACACTTTGGGGTTATGCTGGAAATTATTTGACAAATCTAAAGGTGTGAATTCATTTCTAGGTGAAATGTACGTAGCCAGTTGTCAGTCATAAGATATTTCATGGACAAGTTGTGTGTGGCACATGTGCTATGAATTCAAACTGCATATCTGCATTAAAATATTCCTTCTCCAAGATGCTGGTACAGTAAAACATTTTAAAGGCATGAAGTGCAGGCTTTATGCTGTGTTTTGAGTGACAACTTTCTCTTGGCCAGTGCTCTGATGTGGCTCTGTAGGTCAGAGTGTTGCATGAAGCAATGCATTTTGTCATGGGAAGTGCTGACTCAGCACCTCCACACTCCTGTGGCTGCATCTTGTGTTTCACAGGATCACAGCCTGGCTGGGTTTGGAAGGGACCTCTGGAGATCATCTGGGCCAACCCCCTGCTTGAGCAGGGTTTGAATATCTCCAGGGAAGGAGATACTCCATGGAGATACTCCACGGCTGCTCTGGGCAGTGTGTTCCAGTGCTTTGCCACCCTTAGAGTAAAGGAATTTTTCCTCATAGGCAGATGGAACTTCTGGTCCATTAGTTTCTGCCCGTTGCCCCTGGTCCTGTCACTGAAAAGAGCCTCTTTACACCCAGCCTTGAATGTCTGACCTTTCTGTCAGGATGGAGCCCAGCCATGGGCTCAGCCATTAATTGCAGTGAAATTAATCAGCAAAGCTTTTGTGCACCTGAAGGAACTGACACTTTAACCTACCTCCTAAAGCTCATTTGCATTTGCCATGATTAATTTGGAATTCACCCCTTCAAAATGGTCTTCAAATGGCTTGTCTTTTTTGGGGGGGTAGTGAGATATGTCATGGTATCTGCTCCTCTGGAGGGGAATGAATCCTTTCCCTTCCCCCTGGGAGCTCTTCTGCTCTGTGCATGGGCTGCTGGATCTGCACTTCTCATCACACCAAACGGAGGGTGGGAGGCAGAGGGAGAGAAGAAGAAAAGGAGGTTGGTTCCTGCTGACCCTCTGACAGGGTATCTGTCCAGGGAAGCTCCTCAGCAAGGAGTTGGACCCTCTACCTTTTGTAATACATGAGCTCGATGTAAGCAGGATGGGACCTCACATAAATTATACAAGACATAAACACCCTTTAAACAGAACAGCCAGTTCCTGTTTTCTGTGAGATGAACAATTTGGCAGTGAAGCGTGTGAGAGAGCAGAAGGTGCTCACTGCAGGGGCTGGGTGTTCTTAACTTCTGTGAGCAGTGAGGAGAGCCACTGGTTGAGCCAGTGCTGCTTCCTCTGCCCTGCAGGAACCGATGGATTTGGGGATTCCAAGTGCCACAGAAAAAAAGGAAGGCAGGAGTGAGTGTGTAGATGAGAGCTAAAGGCAGCAATGTGAATTGCTGCTATTTGTTAGGCGGTTATACACCACCCTCTTCCTTGGTTCCTTATCAGAGCTATTGGCAGAGAACCTATCAACAGTTCCAAGGGTAACTTCTTGGATTATGTTTCCTTTTTCTGTCATTTTGTAACCGGGCACAGGTATGTTGGCTGGTTGAAGGTGGGTTCTCTTCAGTTTCCCCACTGCCTGCATGGCCTCAAGGTGCTGTCATGGTGCTCTGTCCTGCTGGGATTTCAACATGTCTTTCTTCCAGTCTTCTCCTCATGCCTTTACATACTTTGAAATCTGTATTTTCAAAGTTATCTACATTTTTAGAAATAGAATGTCAGAAAATATTATTCCATATACTCCTCTCGCAATCTTGGCACCAGTATTTTTATGGGAATAGATTACATATTCAATATCAGTTTCAGTCTTTCTCATGCTCTGACTAAAGGTTTGATGGTGCTCTGTGGGGATCGAGACTGCAAGTGGCTTTGATCTGGACAAAATATGGTCTCCCTGAACAGTTGTAGCAGCAAGAGATGGGAATGAACTGTGAGAAAAACTGGTGGCATAGCTGGAACAACAGGAGATAAGAGAGAAGCTGAGAAGAAAGCAGGCTGTGAGAATGGGATGTGTTTTGATAATTTCTCATTAAAATAAACCTGCATGTGGCAAGTGTGTGATATCCAATTAGAAACTGTGGTGGAGCCCATGGACACAGCAGTGGACCTATGAGAACTGACCAGGGAGGGAACTGTTATACAGAGAGTAACTTGTAGATTGAAGTGCCTTTTTTATGTGTGACCTGTGGATTAATAAATTAGCTTTGTGACATCTGTGACCCTCTGCCCTTTGTCCTATGACTGCTCCAGTCCCATAAAGGTGGAGCTTTAGCAGCCTGTTGCCACAGGAATTCAGAACTGGCAGTGAGAAATGCTGGGAGGAGCTCAGGAGAGTTCTCAGCACTAATTTAAAATGATCATTTGGAGAAGTCTACTAAAAGTGGGCAAAAAAGAAGGTCCACAAAATACACAGCAGATCACCAAAGGACTGTTGCATCCCAGGTGACATATTTGATATTACTGATCTGGTGAGTATATTGGACTAAAGCTGAAGCACAAAAACAGAGTCCACTTTTCTGGATGTTTTTAATAATGCAAGTCTTTATTACTGACAGAGTTGAGTGTCTGTGAGAACAATGTATGCCAACCCTCACTGCTTCAGGTCCAGATTAAAAAATACTACACATAGAGCAGGTCAAATAGCTGGAAGTGACTCCCTTAACTTTTACTGTGACTTCTGGGATGAATGTCCATAAACCAAACACAGTGGTTCTGATTTATGTGTTTTACTTCAGTTTGTTGGATATATGAAGAATGAAGGCAGAAAGGTGAACTGATAAAGTGTCTGTAACACTACTTTAAACTGTAATTATTGCTGCCAAAAACTTTGCTGCTGGATATAAAGTTTGCATTCAGAGTTTCATGTCTCTTATCTTAGGAACAAAAATTAATTATGTGCTTTTTTTTCCCTGCTAATCACATCAAACACAAGGGATGAAGAAGTGCAGACCCTGGTCTGGATGTTCTGGGTCTGTGGATGCTCTGGCAGCCATTGCCCAGCTGCTCATGCCTCTGAAAGCTGTTCCTGTGTTTGAATCTCTGTTGGAACAATTTAAGATGTTTTTTGGGGTATCTGCCAGCACTGCAAAGCTTCAGTACCCACCAGTGCACTGTGGAGGGTGATAGATGGTGTGTGAGCTGATCACCATGTTGTGGAAAAGTGGGGCTGGTACACTGTGCTGGTGGGAACTTTCCAACCCTTACTGATGGAGGTCTCAAACATTGCTCTAACAGGTTTTTACTCAGCCATCTGGAGAATGCAGAGTGCAGTGTTTTCTCACAGTAATTTGGGGATCATTTGAAGAAGGAAGGCTCAAGACTTCACTGTAACCATGACCTTGGTGAACTGTCTCAAGGACTGATGCATGAGGGATCAGCAGAAATAGGGGGATGGATGTTCCTTGGAGCAAGTCGGGTGGTGTTTGTGCTTCACACCCCAAAAATCAAAGTCTAGTTGAAGCCAGTACTGGACAGTCTAATGTTTATTAGGAAAAAATACCATTTTATAAAACAATTTGTTTTTGCTAATGAAGACACAGTGCTGTGTGGGCTCAGACAGCAACCTGTTAACATGGCAGTAATAAAGAGCTTGTGTAGCCTTCTAGATGTGTCTGGCATTAGAGCCACAGGTAGATCAAATGATTGTTGGGATTAATTCTTGTAGTTGGGTTGAATTTATTGAGTCCTAATTGTTGCAAACAGGAGAAAGTATGAGGGCCATTCAGGAATGTAATAATAGGAGCACACAGACATCCCACCACATGCCAAGGAATGAATAGTGGCGTTTTGTTAAAACATCTTGGCTAAAATAGGCCCAAATCCTTATTTATTTTTAATAGTGTTATTATTTTAACATTTCTGTTGTGATTTATTGCCAGGATGCCTAGACAGTGAGGGAGCTGTGACTTGGTTGTTCTGAGCTAGCTTGATGCCACGTGCAGGGAATGAGAGCTGCTCTTCCCTTTATGTCCCCACCTGCCAGTCAGGACACTCCTGTTTCCCAGTTTTCACCTTACTTTTGTTCCAGGTGTTCTGAACCTGCAGGTTTATTGTATGTCATGGAAGAATTTTCTCCCATTTAATTTTTAAACTGTTAGAATGCCCCAAGACTGCATTTAAGTGAGACATAGCTGAAGTATTTGTGGTTTCTTACAGGGGTGTGTATTAGATCCATTTGCTGATTTATTATTAGACACATTTGCTAGATTTATTAATATGTCAAAGTTAGCTCATGGAGAATTACCTATTTGTGCATTAATATGACAGTCTTAACTGTCCTGTCAATAGTCTTTAAATATACCAAAAAAAAAAGGCCTGAGACTTGATGAAAGTTGACAATTTCTGTAGGTGTGGGTGTTTTTAGAGGGTTTTGTTGATCAAACAATTCCAAAAAGCTCCACAGTATCTTGTAAATGAGGAGCCAGCGTTTTCCAGATGGCTCTATAAATAAATTTGGTAGATGCAGAAATAAGTAAAGGTATTTCAAGAGCTCCAGGCGTGGTTTTGCACATAATGTTATGGTGAGCTAACAGAGGAAATGAACTTCCTTTTGTTTGCAGAATATAAACCCCCTCCAGTTCAGAACGTTCTTTCTGCACTCCGAGCGAGTGAAGCTCCTGCTCAGCTCTGTCTGTGGATCCCAAGTTTCCATGTGTGCCACGGCCAGGAGCGAGGGAAGGGCACAGTGATCCCATCACAGCTCTTGGGGGTGCAAACTGGAGCATTTTGTGGGTTCAGAGCCCAAAGTACACCAGGATTAAGCAATCTGTGGCTGGCCTAGAGCAGAAAGAGCAGAGAGCAGATACTGCTGTTTGTGTTGTCTTTCCATTCCTTCTTCCATTCTTTTAGAAGATATTTCAACTTCCTATGCAATCTGGTGTCATCTCACTACAAAAAGAGAGTGTTGCTGAAGTAACACTTGGGCCAGCAGTGTGCCCAGGTGGCCAAGAAGGTCAGTGGCATCCTGTATCAGGAATAGTGTGATCAGCAGGACCAGGGCAGTGATTGTCACCTGTGGGCACTGGTGAGGCTGCACCTCAAATCCCATGTTCAGTTTTCGGCCCCTCGGGACAAGAAATATATTGAGGGGCTGGTGCATGTCCAGAGAAGGGCAATGGAAGTGGGGAAGGGTCTGGAGCACAAGTCTGATGAGCAGCTGGGAGGGCTCAGCATGGAGAAAATGAGGCCTCATTGCTCTTGACAACTCCCTGAAAGGTGGTGGCCAGGTGGGGTCAGTCTCTGCTCCCAGGTAACAAATGACAGGGCAAGAGGGAATGGCCTCAAGTTGCACCAGTGGAGGTTTAGATTGGATGTTAGGGAAAATTTCTTAATGGAAAGGGTTGTCAAGCATTGGAACAGGCTGCCCAAGGCAGTGGTGGAGTCACCATCCCTGGAGAGACTGTGTGGATGTGGCACTTGCGGATTTGGGTTGGCAGTGCTGAGGCAACGGTTGGACTGAAGGATCTTAGAGGTCTCTTCCAACCTTAATGATTGTAGGATTTCATGATTCTCTGATATCACTAAGAGCCTCCTCCATTCCCTGTCTTGCTCTTCTTGATCTCAAATGATTTCTTTAGGCAAAGGTGAACTTGAGAGTTGCCAGGATAATTTCCAGCTCTCTGGCTCACCACACAAGCACTGGGACAGCACCAAAGGAACAGGAAACTTACTGTTTTAAATTATTTTTAGTCCCAAACTGCAAGGATGTTACCAAGTGCTCTAAAAGCACTGCCTTGCCTGCTGACATTTTGGGGCTTCATGCACAGATTGAAAGAAAAGTGGGAAGATTGTGCCCTGCTCTGTTACCTGTCAGAACATGCAGAGGAATCAGGTGTATGCGAACCTCTGCTGAAATGCTGGTCTGAGAGGCACTTTGTGTAGCAGAACACATGGAGGAGCTTGGAATCACAAATGCAATCAGCTATCAAAAAGGTTTTAACATGGTTGATGTTAAAGCAACTGTGTAAGTGGAATAGTCTAAATATATGCATGGAATAATAAACTATCACTAATCTTCTGGAAGAAAATGGTGCTCTGTCACTCAAAGATTATTTTTCCCAGATTTCAGGCAGGATTTAATCTGCTTTCCCCCTCCTCCCTCCCATTATCTCCAGTATAACTAAAATAAGCCAGCTCATTTTTAAAGGTATGTTACATAGTTATTCTCAAGGAGTGAAATTAAAACCTAAACTTTAGAACCCAAGTGGAATCTGGGTTTCTAAAAGTGCAGCTTTTTGAAATATAAATAATAAGCATTTTCTTCCATCCGGAGGGTTTCATTATTATACATTTAATGAGAAGAATGGTCTTGAAAGCCATTAATATATATCACCTTTTAGAGAATGGTACAAAACAGCATCTCCCTGTAGCTTCCCTGAGGAACTCTTCCCTGAGTGCCACCAACTTCTCTCTGAGGTGTTCCCACCTGCTTGTGGTGTTTGTTGTGGCTGGAGGGACCAGCCCAGCCCAAGGTTTTCCTGGATGGATAAAGAGCTCTGTAATTGCTGTACGTCGTGTTCTATGGCTAAGCAGTGGATTGTCCTGCCAGAGAGCTTTCCTTTTAGTGTGTCAGACAGGGAGTGGATGTTGTATTTTTCATTTTATAGAGAAGGAAAGTGAGGCAAAAAGCCTCCCAGCTGCCCAGAAATCTGTGCCAGAACTGATGAGAGTCAGGAACTCCTGCTTTGCTCCCGTTCCTCTGCACCACAAGGCTGCTGCTGCTTTATCATGTTTATAAAGTGTATAATATTACCAGTAGAGGTAGTTTATTTTGTTAATTTAAAGCTTTGAAGCCTCTGTTGAACTCTAGAACCCTAGAGGACAGACAGACAATAAGCACAGGAATAAATTGCACAAGGAGGGGAAAGAGATGAGAGCTCCAGCAAGGCAAGTCACAGTCATCAAACCAGGCACCTCTAACCTTTCCTCAGCCCTTTCCCAATTTTTGTCAAGCCCTTGTGGACCGGGTGTTAGGGAGGGGAATGTGCACGTGGCTTTAAAGAATTCATGAAAGAGAATAAAGTCATGGTTTGGTGGCTTCCTGAGAGCCCCTGGGGAGAGCCAGGTGGGGCAGCAGCCAGAGAGCAGGAAAAGGTTCATTTGGAAGTCAGACAAAGAGGTGATAGAAACTCCTCCTAGATGTGTATCAGCAGGAGTAAGACAGGTGTAACCCGTGGGGCCTGTCCTGTGCTCCATCAGTGCTAAATTGCAAACCCAAGGGCTTCTGTAGGGGTGGCAAAGTGACACTGAGGCCCCAGTCCTGTTCTCCTACTGTTTTAGGAAGCCCCCGAGAGCTTGTTTGGCTCCAAAATGTGCTGGAGGTGCAGCGATGCCTCTGCTGGGCCAGGTAACAATGAGCCCTCACAGGATCCGTGGGCAAAAGCTGGGGGAGAGGAGAAGTCAGGATAACTGACCCAGAGGAGGCAGGGGAGCAGCAGCACAGCCGCTGCCAAGGCTTTTTGGGAACCGGCTGAGATGTCACCCGCGGTATTTTATGGTGATGTCCTGCAACGTGATCTCTGTTTACATTTCAATAGATCCATTTAGCAAACGCAGGGGTGGGATTCCTGCCAGCTCTGCTCCACTGATGGAGTTTTCCTTGCTAATGAGCATGAGGGGAAGGCAGGCACAGGCAAGGAACTGCTTGTGCCAGTCCCACTGGAGCTTGGCGTGGGCATGGGGGCAGTGGGGCTGAAGTCTGTGCTTAGCTCAGCGTCTCTCCTCTTAGCAGGGACTGTTACCAAGCTCTGCCCTCACACCTCCTTATGCTTTGCACCTGTAAGTGTGTGTTGTGTTACTGGAGTGCAAACTGTGTCAGGAAAGCACCAGAGCTTGGCCCTGCCTTCCCTCCCACTGCCCAGCACACACCTCTGAGTCTTGGCACAGATGGCACAAGGAGCATGTTTTGCACCGTTCAGAGACTCAGTCGGGGAACTCCAGAGTGGGACCTGCTTGATTTAAACTCAGGGCAGCTCGGTGGGCACAGCAGTGCCTGTGGACTGCTACAGGGCTGCGAAAGGTGGCAAAAATGCCTAATCACAGAGCTCAACAACAAGGGGGTCAGGCTGAGCCCAAGAGGCAGGAATCTGTGCAGAGCCTGAGTGTTGGTAGGCAGAAAAGTCCAGCTGTGATCCTGTGAAGCCCCAAGATAACGCTGAATGGAGGCTTTTTGCCATGGGTGGTTCTAAAGCAATCTTGTGTTCTCATTTGTGTGTTCCACCCTGAAGGAGCTGGAGTGGAGAGAATTAACAGCAAGGTGGATATGGAAGAGATGGTGTGAGGTGAGAGACTGGAGGCACACAGAAGCTGTTGCCTTCTGTCCTCTGTTGTAGTGACTATTTTCCTGCTGTGTTCTGGTGTGGATTTTATAAATTGTGAGAGCTGTTAATACCACACACCCTTGGGATACAGTGTACAGCCCATCTGTGCTTGGTTGCCAATGTACATTATGTAAGAAGAGTTGATAAAACAAGTCTGTTTCATTTCTCTTCTGTTTGATAAACCCATGGATCTCTCCTGTGGATCTGTTTGGTTACCAGCAGTTTAGCAGTGTTGCATTTAATGCCCCAAGGCCACTGACAATCCCTTTAAAATCACCATTCTTGGAAACCAGGACAGGTCTTAAATGGATATGAGTGTTCACAGCCTCCATCAGGGGAAGACTGAAGATGTTTTTTGCACTGAGCTGGGTCTGGCTGGGATGCAGTTAATTATCCCCACAGCAGCCCTGACAGTGCTGTGCTGTGTATTGGTAGCAGGAAAGGTGTTGATCACACATCAGTGTTGTGGCTGCTGCTGTGCAGTGCTCCGCAGTGTGGAGCTGCCTCTCCAACATTCCCCCTCACCAGGGGGCTGGGGGTGGGAAAGAGAGGAGGGGACACAGCCAGGGCTGACCCCAACTGACCAAAGCAGACCTTCAAACCATAAGACACCTGCTCAGCAATAAAAGCTGAGGGAAAGGAGAAGGAGAGGGGACATTCCTTCCTTACCATGTTTGTCTTCTGGACCAACAGCCACGTGGTGCAGCACGACTTCCCAGGCAGTGGCTGGACATTGCCTGCTGAAGGGAAGTAGAGAATAAATGCTTTATTTTCCTTTGCTTCCATACATGGCCTTTACTTTTGCTGTATTTAACTACATTTATCTTCACGCATGAAGTTTTTTCCATCTTATTTTCTCCCCCTGCCTTTGTGCTGCTGAGGAGGGGAGGCACAGAGTGGCTTGGTGGGCGCCTGACTTCCAGCCAGGGGCAACCCATCACAAGTACACATTTAGGTTTTCCCCCAACCATGAAAAACACTTGGAAAACATATGAAACAAACCCTAAAAGGTCCTTAAAAACCTTAATTAGGAAGCAGTCACATATTGCCTCTGTCAGCCTTGTACACTCAGCAACATGTGGGAGAAAACCTCCTCCCGGGAGGGCAGACCTCCCCTCTTGGGCTGCCCCCAGGTAAGCAAGGGCAGCTGCTGCCCTTTCACAAAATTGGACAAATTCCCCAGTGTGACACTCTCTGAACACCTTCTAGAATTTATATTATATTTGTAGATTATAATGCTTAGTAATGAATTTATCCTTCCGGGGGTTTGGGGTATACCAGCACAATTCCAAGGTTTTCAGTCACCCGCATCAGGGCCAGTATTGCACAGAGCACCTTGCTGGGGCAACTGGGAGGAGTCTCACCTCTCAGAGAAGGTGCTGGTGGTGTTACTGTACCACTTGTACCATGAACCTGCTTCAGTCTGTGCTTGCTGAAATAGATTCTCTTAGTTCTGGGCTGCTGGAAACGAAATAATGAGGATTTCCAGAAATAAAACAGGGTTGGTCAAGCTGGCAGCTCTCACAGTGAGACACAAATACTTTTGACTCAAAAGCCATCCCCACACTAGCTTATTGTGACAATTATACTCTCATTTTGAGGGCACTTTCAGTGTTCTGTCAATGGGGTAGTGGTACCAGTGGCTGGATTTTACACTTACAGACTACGTAAAAGACACTTACCTACTGTCATTTTCATCTGGGAGTAAGAACTTCCCAATTTCTTCCCTATCCTTAGCTAGTGTAGCCTGACCCAGATTTACACTTAACTCCATAAGACTACTTTTTCATGCATTTCAACATTGTCTAAATGTTTGCAGTAATCATTTGCATTTCAGTATTTTCCCTGTTTCTGTTTTACCCTTGTTTGATTCCTATTGAAGTTTTGCATTTGTTGCTTTTTCCATAAGGAAACAGAGAGTAAGTGCCAATATCATGACATACCTGCAAGTTGTAAACCTTGAGTTGGCTGGAAATGTGCACACCTGGCAACACAGCCAGCATTAGTAACGTGAGAATACACACAACAGACTGAATTCTGCAAATAATTGTCCTCTCCCTGACTTTAGGTGCTTTAACTCAAGTACACTACATAGTACAGCCTGGTGTGCCACTGGAATCTACTTTCATATGAGAATCTTGAGACTTCAGCCACGTTTAAAATCTCTTTTGCCAAAGAGGCTTCTGTGAATACATTACCATCAGTGGTAAAATTAATTAACAGCTGAGAATATACGTAATTAATCCTGCCACATGTCTGTGAACTGCTGAATTCAGGTAATGGGATGATGACCCAGAGCGAGGCACCTGAACTGTTCAGTGTTTTCCGGGCAGAGGTCATAATGTAGAGGGGGAAAAAGTGACCCCCCAGATGTTACTGTGAGGGTGGGCAGGCCCTGGCACAGGTTGCCCAGAGCAGCTGTGGATGCCCCATCCCTGGAAGTGCCCAAGGCCAGGGTGGAAGGGGCTCTGAGCAGCCTGGGACAGTGGAAGGTGTCCCTGCCCTTGGCAGGGGGGTTGGAATGGAATGATCTTTCAGATCCCTTCAGACCCAAATCATTCTGTGATTCTGTGATCCCTGTTGTGTTTTATGTGTGTATATTATAGAAACGAAACTTTGTAGAATTATTTTCCATACAACATTAGAATGACAGGAATCTTGGAGTTGCTCTGAAGTGCCTGTGAGCGTGGGCCATCTAAAGAGAAATTGTCTGCCTTGCAGTGAGGGGTCAATGCTGCCTGGTGACCTTGGGGTCAAATAGGATCCCCCCAGAAAGGACAAGCCCAGCTCCATGGGCTCTCCCCTGCAGACCTTCCCTGCTCCTGTGTGCTGGGAATATCACAGGATAGAAGGCAGAAGATTGTAAGAAGCTGCTTATCCCTGCTTGAGCAGCCTGTGAGTGCTGTGGACTCTGATCTTAAGTTTGTATATAGGAATAAATTTGGCAATAACAATATTCACTACAATAATCAACATATGACAGGATGAATGCCTGGGAGCCGAAACTGGACATAGTTCAAATTAAAAAAAAAGGTATATTGTAATGGCAAAGTCCAAACTTCACCATTCAGCAACTTACGTACACTCATATCAGACAGCATAGGAAATACTAAAATTAAAATTACATTTTCTTCACAAGAAATGACAACTACATATTTACTACAGCATCAAAAATATTTTCATACTCATATATACTTCTCATATATTTCATACATTTGAGTATATTTTTGTATGCTTATCAATATTTTCTTTTTTTTTAACTCCTCAAAGTCATTTCCCTGACAAAATGCAGAATGGGTTTTAACTCTTTAGCCAGGAGTAAACTTTCATTAAATTCTTCTTTCTTTCCCCACCTTGTTAAGAAATAGTCACTCTTGTTTAATAAATCTCTAAAAGGCATCATGCTCTCTGCACTTCCATAAATTCCTGGCTTTCCTTAATTTGAAAGATCAAATGTTAAAACTTCAACGTCAAACAGTTAAAAAAAATGAAGCCATTTCTGTGAAAATGCCTGTGCTGGCCTGACCTTTCTAACTCTGGCTCTGAGGGGAAATCTGAGCTGTCTGCAGCACGGGATTGTTTCAGGACCATGTGATGTGGTCCATGCTGCAGGTGCATCTCTGTTGCACTTGGTTAGTGTCTTTGTCATAGTTTCTGAGTACTTTCCATAATAAATCTACAGACAAGGGCTCCTCTGCCAAAAGGAAGGAGCCAAAGGAGCGAGTGGCTCCTGCAGCCACTTCCCTGTTCACTGGTAGCCTTGGAGGCAGCACGTCAGGGAAGCACCAACCGCCCTGAGCAGGTGCCAGAGGGACTTGGTGAGGACCAAAAGAGCAACTTGTGGAACCAGAGAGTGGAGGAACTACCAAAGCAGTTGCTGAGGAAGGTGCCAGAACTATTAGTGAAGAATCTCCACATGGGGTTCAGTGTGACCCTAAGCAAGAATGCTCCAGGTTACACCTTCCAGAGGAGAACCAGATGCTCCACCCAGAGAAAGAAGATATATCATCATTTAAGCAACTGTTCCAGAGATATCTTAAAGTCACTGCCTCCTGCTGTTTATTGTCACCCTGGGTGAGGGTCAGCACTCAGTGCATTAGATAAGGAACTGCAGGAAAGGTATCACCTCAGATTTGGCTTTCAGATTTCTATCTGTGCTCATGGTGGATTTGGATTTGTTTAGCTCAGGTGTATCATTTACCAATTTTCAGGAAAAATCTGCAGTAACTTTGTGCATCCTGTAACATGGGACTGACCAGAAGCCACTAAAGGACAATATAAGGGACAGTTCTTTCCTCCTTAGAATGATACATAAATACCCTGAAAGTTTCTAACTTGCATTTGTAACACAAATGAGAGCAGCAGAAACAAAGATATACTTAAATACATACTTATATATTTAATAACTGTTTTAAAAGGTGTTAAAGAACAATAAAGTTAAGGGAGAAAATGATCCTGAGAAAGAAAGAAAAAGAAATCAGCAATTTCAGGAGAACAAGGAGACGGGAGAAACTTGCCTGATAAATTGTGTATCACACAGTGAGTATTGAGTGGTGTGGGTTTATAGTCTTATACATGTATGTTTGACTATGCTATTTTTGCCCCAATTTCCTCATAGGTTAAAAGCTGCACATAAATTGTTCTAAGCTGAAAAGAATGGAGAAATGGCTGGTATTTCCAGAGGAGAGGCATTTTCCACTTATTGGGAAGGTCTGAGAATTCTGCTTGCAACACTATTGGCCCCGATTCCTCTCTCTTGTTTATATTTTGAATTTTCAAGTCACATACTGAATTATGCCAAGTGACAGAAGGGAAAATGTCTGTGTGGAGCAGAGTTATGCCCCCAAAAGGAATTGGCTTCTGTACCATATCAGTGTTTTCAGGCACTAGTGACCCTCTGAGTGAGAAAGAGGAATGATGAGCCAGATTTTCAGACAGGCACATACAATTAAACATATTTGAATGTGCCTTATCTGCGCTTGTAGGGAGTTATTTGTTTTTCTCTCCTGAACAGTTTGAGTCTACTGCAACCTTCCTTAGTAATCACACAAGCCCTCTTCAAAAAGGATTCTTATTGGACCTTGCTGTCCCCCTTTCTAGCAGTGTCATGGTCCCTGGCTGGGTAGATTAGATTTTGGGCAGCTGTAACACAGCAGTTACATGAGCTAGATGTGGGATATAAATGTGATGCAGGATCTCTGTAAGAGTAGGGAGCAAAAAAGTGAGAGCCTGAGTGTGTTCACCAAAGGCTTCTGGCAGTGTGTGTTTTAGGCCGTGACTCTGATCAGCATTTTCATAGGAAGCGTCTCTCCCACTTCAGATTTGCAGGACTGTACACACAGCCCATTGCTTCTGAACACAGCAAACATCAATGGAAATGATAGATGGCATCACAGAATCATAGAATGGTTTGGGTTGGAAGGGACCTTAAAGATCATTTTGTTTCAACCCCCCTGCCATGGGCAGGGACGCCTTCAGAATCACAGACTATTCTGAGCTGGAAGGGACCCACAAGGATCATTGAGTCCAACTCTTAAGTCAATGGCCCACACAGGGGATTGAGCCCATGACCTTGGCATTATTCCAATCAAGTTTTAACCAACTGAGCTAATCTCAGGGTCATGTTGCTCAGAGCCCCATCCAGCTTGGCCTTAAATACTTTCAGGGCATCCACAGCTTCTCTAGGCAACCTGTGCCAGGACCTCACCACCCTCACAGTAAAGAATTTTTTCCTGATATCTAATTTAAATCTACTCTCTTTTAGTTTAAAGCCATTGCCCCTTGTCCTGTCACCACATGCTCTTGTGAAAAGTCCCTCTCCAGCTTTCCTGTAGGCTCCCTTCAGGTACTGCAAGGTTACACTTCAATCCAGCTTTCTTGGTGAGGAGTAACTGATTTTGATGCCTTGTTTGATCACTGGTATCATTCATGGCAATTTTATTCCAGGCCACTTCTGCCAGAACCATAATTTTTTGTACAAGTGGAAAAGTATTAGGAGGAATTTCTTCACTGGAAGGGTTGTCAGGCACTGGTAGAGGCTGCCCAAGGGAGTGGTTGAGTCACCATCCCTGGAAGTGCTCAAAAAACATGTAGATGTGGCACTTGGGGCCACGACTTAGTGGTGGGCTTGGCCGTGCTGGGTTAGAGGTTGGACTTGATATTCTTAGAGGTCCTTTCCAACCTATATTATTTTATGATTCTAAGTTAATCTGGTTTTATAGCACGGTGGTTTATACTGTTGTCCACCTTCCCAGCTGAGAAGGGAAGTCTACATGCACAAATGTGTTCTTACTGTAGCAGACAAAATAGTCCACAGATGCTTTTGCTGAGTTCAGAAAATTCTGTGGAAAAGCCAAAGAGGCACCACTGTGAGAAAAAAATGTGAAAAAAGGGGAAGAAATAGATACAGCTTTGTGGGTCACACTTCATTTACAAACACCTCTGAGAGGGTCAGGACAGCAGTTTTGAAATCTTCCAAATTAAAGAGAGCAGGAATATTGCTATTTGCAAAATATACCGACTTACTGGCAGAGTTCCATGACTGCAGGTAACCCACCTGATTTCAGTGCTCATCTTTCTGTGCCCAGGATACATAAAAAGACAAAGCAAACTGAAACTCCCCTCTGTGTAAGGGAAAATGTTGATAAGTTGTTTTTGTTTTCCTGTAATACTGATTTATTTGAGCACAACCTTTTGTAAAAAAAGCATCTCAAGAAAGTCTTTGGGTGTGTACACCAGTCAATGACATTTAGTCCCATTAGTGGGAAAATGGACATGACCACCTAGGGAGCCTCTCTTCAAGGAAACAGAAACAGCTGTTGGGAGACAGGATGAACAGTCTCATCTCTTACACCAACTAGTTAGAGATTTTGACCAACAATGTATTCTGTTTAAGCACAGAAATATCTCACCAAGAGGGCGTTGTCCTTGCAGGGTGTTACACAAAAAATAACATCACTGTGAACAGAATGCTGTCCAGAGACCTGTAAAATCTTTGGTTTCACTATTCTTGCCTCCTGGGTCACTCTGAAATGACCAAATAGTGAATGGAATGGCAGGATGGCTAATGAGAAAGTGATTGAGTGCCATGGACATGGTACAAAATGCCTTAAAATACAATGAAATTGGGCTTAATTATAGTTTGTTAAAAAATCCCAGTGAATTGTAAATGAAATTGGAAGTGCAAGAAACTTGGATTTAGGAAATAATAAAGACTTGCTGGGTTTTGGACTGTGACCTACTGAATCCTTAATGGAAATATGCACTCAAGAGCCACACTGGTGTGATGGAGGAAAATATCCCATGATACACATTAAGGTGTATTGGGTTTGCATGACCAGGGAGGTTCTGGCTGATCAAGGCACACACAAGGACAGGCAATGCTAGACTGGCTTGCACTCAGGTATTTTGTAATAAACATATTTGGAGGAGAAACATCAGAAATTTCTTAATTCTTTAGAATTACTTCCTGGATTTGACAATCTTGGAGGTATTTTCCAACCTTACAATTCTAAATAAATGGCATAATTTTTAGGGCCTCTGAATGCAGCAGAACAGACATGTAGTCCATTGAAGATCATCCATGGCAAGAAGTCAGTACATAAGTTTTTGAAGAATGCAGGTGGTCTTTCAAAAGCCTTTTCCTTTGATGCTTAATACTCTTAACATGTGATGGAAAGTGGGCACAAACAGCAGAGACTGAGACTGTAATCAGTGGAGAAAAGTTTCAAACAAGAAAAGATGAAGCCCATTCCCAAACTGTCTTTCCCTCAGGACACAACATCCTCAACATTACTTTTAAAACCTAATAGAGGCTATTTGCCTGGACCTGCAGCCAAAATAACTCCCTTGTTGCTTCCTTTTAGGAAAAAAAAATGAGATGGGAACAGGTCCCTGAACACAAACACACACACACAGCATCAGCTTTCAGGCTGGGAACAGGTTGCCCAGAGAAGCTGTGGATGTTTCATCCCTGGAAGAGTCCAAGGCCAGGCTGGATGGGGCTTGGAGCAACCAGGGCTAGTGGAAGGTTCCCTGCCCATGGCAGGGGGTTTGAATGAGATGCTCTTTGAGGTCCCTTCCAACCCAAACCATTCTGTGATTCTGTGATTGCTGCTCATTCACAGAGGCATTGCAGTGCCCTTGATCCCAGACAGGGGGTTAAGCACAGACACATCAGTGATCTGCTGCTGCAGGGAGCCAGGACAGACATCTGTGTGTGGCACACACCTCCTGAGTGCCACCTGAGGTGTAGAAAATATACATCACCTCCTGCAGATTGTGCCAGTACCCTGAGCAGGGACTGGCTCTGAGCATCAAGGAAAAATCCAGTCAATTCTAAGAAATACCATCTATCTCCAGAAGATGCTTAATCACAGGGGGAAAAATAAACACACAAATTTTAACAACGAGAAGTATTGCACAAAGGATCTTTAGGGTTGGTGATCAAGGACCTGCAGGTGGAAACCATTATCAATCCTCCTGCAGCTTTGGGTGGATCGGTAATTTAAGGTATCCCTCACTAAACATCCAGTCCAAAAAGCAGCAGGGTCTGAACTATGAAGAGTCACCACAAGGATTGACTTGGGCTAAACCACTTAGTGGTTGGATCCATGCTCCCACCTTCAAGAATTATAGTGGGTTTGGATTCCAGAAATAAGTCTGTTGCATGGGAAATGTGATCCATCCTATTCCACAGTTTGTCAAAGCAGCAGCCATCTGCTGGGGTTTAGAGAAGGCTGAGGAACACAGGATGTTTACTTTCATTCAGATGTGCTGTGGATGTGCCTTGTATGAGCAGACTTGTCACAATCCTAATGAAACAACTGGGACATCTGAGCTGAAGAGAAAAGCTTGTTTTAGGGAGTAGAATTGATGCTGAACAAGACAGAAAGCATTACAAATATACATGCCCACATGCATACACATAATCATTTAACTAAAGGTCAGCAGAAAACAGGCCAGACAGAAATTCTGACAAATACAGCACCAACTTTGAGATGAAATTAATTAAATGCTTTCTGAGGTGTTTTATGGAAACCACTCCCAAGAGAAAGAATATACAAAAGGCAAGATAAGGAAGGGTCCAGCTGCAAAATAAACCTACATGGCAAAATTACAAGATGATATTAATTCAGATAAACTCTCCAAAAGGGGATTTGGGATTAATGACCGAACAGAAACGTGGGTGTGCACAGCACGAATCCAAGGCTTCTGGAGATGAGACAGAGGCATTCCCTTATCACTGTCAGTGATCACCAAGGCCACGGAACAGGCTCGAGAGGGAACTGGGCTCAGGTGTCTTCAATGCAGGAAAATGTCATCCACAATGAGAGTAACTTCATGCTGCTGTGAATGTTGGCCACAAAGGGGAAAAATTCCCACGGGAGCCCAGAGGATGCAAGCAGAATTCTGCAAAGGCAGAAAGAGAACCAAAGATGCAGATGGAGACGCTGGCAAACAGCATTAGCAGCAGCTAAGGTTGTTTTTGCCAACAAAGGAAAAAGAATAGTAAATCAAATAAAATTAAACATGTAGCAGCAATAGATGCCCTACTTTTTTCCTGCAAATGTCTTTTGCCATTTTTTTTCCCAAGAGGTAATGAGGATTTTTGTAAATCTTAGTTGAAAGCAGAGAACCTTACTTATATTTCTGCCTAATGGCCTGAATAAGCAGTCAATGTTTCAGATGGCAAATACCTTTGCAAACTAAAATAAAATCAAGAATTCTGCATAGATGGCATTCTGGTTGAAATATCCTGTAGATGACAACCAGCAGGACAAACACTACTGGTGAGTTTTTTGAAGAAACCATTTGAATGGGGTGATAGGCAACAGCATCATATGAAAGCTTTGGAGCGTCTGTTAGAATTCTGTCCATTTGTTAAAAGCAAAGCAGTGACTTGCAGTGGGGAACAGGAGGCAAATTAAATTGCTTACATAGATGTATCAAAACAGTTTGCTGAGTTGCAATTCTACCAGGAATTATGAAAAAAAACTCTGAAGTGTCTTCACTGTCGTGTCAGAATGGTCGTAACTTCCTGCAACATGCCAAAGAAAAATAACTGGATCACATTGGGAAAAGGCCTGAGGTGGGTTTCAGTGGGGGTGGAATTACATTTGATGCGATCAGAACACTCTGAAAGTCACAGAATGAAATTCTGGATCAAAACCAGTTTACTCTGGAAGAAAGTTTAGTAACTCAGAAAGGATGTTTTATGTAGAAGATGAAGCAAATCTATTTTCACATTTTCCAGGATGTGACTTACATCATATTTTAAGATCCCAAATAAAGCTGCAGTGAGTTTTCAAGAAGAAACCCAAGATGGTGATATGAATTTGACCTAAGTATAAATCAGAGAAAAGAAAAAAAATTACATTTTAAAACTGAGCTCAAGCAGGCATTGAACAACATTGCCCTGAGTGTCTCACACTCATGCTACAAGATGGTGATAAAATTTCAAGAACTAAACTCTACAAAGATAATGGAACTAAAAAAATCTCAACAGCCCATCATTAAAAGCCAGTAACTGCAAGAAACTGTAATTATTCTAAAACAAATTTGCAGGGAAGAGCTTGTCTGAAGGGCTCTTGTTAGCCATTTGTGCACTAAAAGCTTTCAGTATTAGACTATCACTGTCTGGTGTATTTTGATGGGCTTTAACACATCAAGTACAGGCACACATCTAGAGAATTACAGCTGGAGATGAATCTGCTCCAAGGTAGAAACTCACCTAGAAAGACACTTATTAAAACTAAACATGACTCAGAAGCACACAATTCTCTTAAATATTTATTTATTTATTTATTTATATTCGAGCTGAAATGGCTCAAGTGGGAGCCACAATTTCTCTGAATGTATTAAATAAAGCTTAAGATGAATTTTCCAGGTGTCCTCTGGTGCCCCTTGGTGCCTTAGCAAATTGTGGGTTTAACTTCTCCTTGTGCCTTCTTAAAAAGGAAAATCTCAGCTCTGGTTTTGATCAGCTCCCATCCAAGTCTTGGCTATTGATCCTTGCTACAAGTTCTTCCAATTGGGTAATATATAAATATATGTATTTATATATGTATTAAAATTGATACAAAAATATAAGTTCTGACATAGGATAATGTTGAAAATTCTCTAAGTGTGGGGACTGGACAGCAAGTCAAAGAAACCACCCAATAATGTTAATATGCCAAATATTACCATACCACAGTTTTTATATTGGCTCAAATTCTTCTCTATTTACTGAGATATCTTACCCTAATTCTGGTGTCTAGACTCCTCTATGGAACAGATTTTTAAAGTTGATAGTGGTGCATTTTTATTTAGTGGTAAATAAGCTTCTACAGTCATGAATGTATTATATATGTAATGTATGTTACAATGATGGCAGCCTGTTAAAGTACAAGGGCAATTTAATCTCCTTGATGCCCTTGAGCATCTGGCTTTAAAAATTTTGTTTTATTGAACCTGTTCACACCTTTTGCCTTTATAACAGGATGTGAGAACTTGTAATATTGCATCCTGCCAGAGAACACAAGAACAAATAATACAAAGCAGTTCTGATAAATAAGTCACTCATTCACCAATCTCCATTCCATCTTGACAAACCTCTGACAAATTCAGCATGAAGTTTCTTTCTTCTGAGCTCGAGATCCTCAGTGTATTAATCCTCTTCTTGAGTGAGGATTGTACCAAACCATCTTATTTCTTGGCTTTCTCTGTATTCTCTCTATCCCAAATTACCCAGTTAAAGGAAGGATGCTTGATGGCTTTGTACAGTGGAATAGTGATGTTTCCTGTTTTATTTGCTATTCCTTTCATAACCTTGGCATCCTCTTCTCATTTTGCCATGAGGTACTGGAGAGGCCTTAACACCATTCCTTCTCAGAATCTAAGATCAGTTCTATCAGTGGTCCTTTTAAGTGAGAACTCATCCCTCCAACCAAGTTTTTCAACTTCCAGTGCTTGCACAGATCAGTTTTGTTCCTGGTCCAGTGATCTATTTTTGTGCTGTCTGCTTAGTCAGGAGATTATTTAGGTGTTTCTTTGCTATTTTCTGTCTAAATCTAATCAATTTCTGTCTTTTTCTAAGATTTATAGCTTTTGGTTTTCAACTCCAGTTCCTCTCTCATTTTAAGTGCTCTCTTACTAGTCATTTATAGGGTAATTCTTGTACAGGGTCATGACAGAACTACAAAATCCTCACTCATGTAATTGCCTCAGTGGTAAAATTATCCTATTTGTTTAACCCTGACAGTGGATCTGGGAAGACTTTAGAAGATGCTCTTATAGCCTTTCTTTTCCTGTGCTTCCCATCATGGCAGTGGTCATATTTATTCATTCATTTGTAATGCAAAATTTGAAACCCATTAAGACTTATATTTTAAATTTAAGTGCTGCTAGACCCCCTCTGATGTCAAGCATTCCCTATAATGCTGAGCTGAGCTACAGACTATGGAACACTTTCACTTGCCATAATTGGAAAACTTTAAAGGTATCCAATAGGTTAAAGCTGTACCATGAGACAGAGATAAAGCAGGTTGAAAAAATACAACATGAATACTTGCTTGTTCTCTTTCATAACAAAGAGAACAAGGTATCTCTGTCTCAGCCTACTCCATGCCCAGGGTTTCTGAACTTGGGGAAAATCTCAAGAGTTTTATCAACGGCTGCTATAACCATGGGAGATGCACCAAGCTTGGGAGGGAACTGGGAAACTGGAACTTCACTGGAGATGTGGGAAGTGCTACAGTTCACACACTTAGAGCACTGCTAGGCACCTTCAACACACACAGGTATTTCACTCATTAGCTCTTTACAGGGTGTGATGTTGTAGCCAGGCCTCAGTAAAAGGTGCTCACATGAAGAGGATGGTTTTATAGCAGCATATATATTGACTTGAACATATTAAATGCAGAGAAAACTGAAGAGACTTAGAATGGTTTGGGTTGGAAGGGACTTTAAAGATCATCCAGTTCCAACCTGCCATGGGCAGGGACACCTCCCTAGACCAGGCTGCTCCAAGCCCCATCCAGCCTGGCCTTGAACACCGCAAGGAATGGGCCATCCACAGCTTCTCTGGGCAACCTGTTCCAATGCCTCACCACCCTCACAGCAAATAACTTCCTCATAATATCTAATCTAACCCTATTCTCTCTCAGTTCGTAGCCATTCCCCCTTGTCCTGTCAATACGTGCTCTTGTAAAAAGTCCCTCTCCATCTTTCTTGCAGGCTCCCTTCAGGTACTGGAAGGAGATTTGATCACAAAGCAGAAGACCAGAGGCAGAGCTCATTTCTCTTGGCACTCAGAAAACACCCCTGTGGCACAGGGGCCGTGTAACACCCGTGGCTGTATTTCCAGGCAGTTCCAGGTGCCAGAGGCAGCCCTGTGGGCACTGCCCCGGGAGACAAGGGGGAGCACTAGAACCCTGGGAGGCAGTTGGGGGGTGACAGCTGGGGGGTGACAGTTGGGGTGGGGAGGGACAGTTGGGGAGGGGATGGACAGTTGGGGAGGGCAGGTTGGCTGAGGAGGGCATTGCAAAGCCCGAGGAAGGCAGAGGTAAGCAGGGAAGAAAATCGAACAGAAAACTCAAAAAACGTGGCTTAAAGGAGTGCCCGGGGCTCGAAGACAAGTTAAGACGCTGGGGGAGGGGAGCAAAGTAGGAGCAAACCCGTGAATTGGGAATCAGGGAGAGCAGCCTTGTTCTGGGAGGAGGCAGCTCTACAGCTGACGAGGCGAGCAAGCTCCTACTTATCTTGCCATGTTGACTACAGAAACAGACCTCAAATGACTCGGTGTCTATAAACAGAGAGGAAGAATTAGTCCCCATTCTGGTAGTTGTGTCTATGACCCTAAAACGCTTACCCCACACACACCCCAGGAATTCAGTTCCTGAGGGCACGGACAGTGTTATCACACAGATGATACAAGGAGGAACAGGAGGCAAGGAGTAACAAGCGCTTGCTTATTATTGCTGAAACTTGGTACAGTGATCACAAACCTCGCCCAAAAGCTGGACATGCCATTCCTCCGGAGTCAAATGCAGGGTAAACAGGCTAAGTAGAAACACTTTCTTGCTACACGTGAATTTCACTCAAAAGTAAACAAAAAAATCACAGATTGTGCCATTTCAATCACACTGATGGTGCAGGACAGTTGCTTTGATGTGGCGTTCCATGGCGTTCATTTTTGTTAAAGATGTATCAGAAAAGCCTTGTTCACATGCTGATTTGCCTCTTCAAACAGCTCTGCTGCTTCCTCCATAATGCTTTCTCTTTCTGGTCTTTTTCCTGCTGGTCTGAATAATTAGTTCTCTGGGGAGATCAAGTCCTTTCTTGCTTACTAGTATTGGAACAGGGAATATCTGAACTAATCCCATGGTAGCCCTGATAATGTTCCCTTTGACATATCGGAGATCCTTTATGGAGCATTATGTGACCCTTCCTGTAGACAAATACATGTCAGATGTGCCATGTGAAACACTGACAAGCTGCAGCTAGATCCATTTATGTCCATCACTCAGTGGAGCAGGACTTCCACAGAGGTACCTCTGTAGCAATCCCGTTTGATAACCTGCTGTGTAAAGAGCAGAAAGCCAGTGTGGATGTGAGCTCCGTATTCCTGCCTGGGTGGCCGTAACAGATGGTCTGTAGTGGAACTTCAGTCACACAAAAACCCGTGAAGTGGCACAAATCTGAGTCACTGGTACAAAATCTCTGTTTTGGAGGACTGCTATTCTGATTGTCTGGGTGCTAAAAGGCACAGTGCCAAATTGGTGAGGAGCTGGCCCTGAAAATTCCTTTCCATCTATTTTTCAAAAAGTCCTTTTGTAGGACAGTAAGGCAGTGTAACTTTTTAAAAAAGGATAGGCTTGTCTTGTACATTTGCTAGCAGTGGAGAAACACTGATCAAAAGAACTTACTGCTTGTAAATGTCCAGGAAGGGCTGCAGGTACTGACTGTGCACATATTTTCATATATATGCCCACACATCCACTTGCATGGGAGATGTTGGTCATGTGAACTTTATCTGATGAAAGTTAATTTTCATTCTTGCAAATTGGTATTATATGTATTTAAACAAACACATCCATAAGCACATACAGATACACATCTATGAAAAACACCTGTAGTACTTAGTTCTTTCTCCATCTGTGCTTGGAATTCACTTATCCATTTTTAAAGTAGCAATTTTTACAAAATGCAGACTAAACAGGGGAGAAGGACAAGTGCCCCTTTGAAAGATTATCAGTTTTACATTCCTATCTTATGTTATGCTCTTAAATTTCCTGACAGATGAGGACTTCACAGATTCAAGTAGGAAAAAGAAAGCGACTTAGAAATAAATGGGAAACCTACTCCCTAAAATCTGATGGCCAAGTGAAACAGAAAAGGTAAGATTTCTGTTTATTCACTGATAAAGCCTGAACTGTTCTTGAACTGTTGCCATACAAACATCACCTGACAGAAAATACATAATCAAAATGCTTTATACAATCAAAATGGACCAAACATACCACATGATGACCATCTAAGAAATAAACTAGCTGAATGTATTATTTACCAGCTTGCTCAGCTGTACTGAAGAACTAATTCTGTGGCTATTACACAAAGACAACGAGGAGTAAAAACCTCTGTGTGCACAAGACTTGGACAGCAGTGTTGATTTTTATCCCTTCTATGGCAATTATTTTAACAGATACCCACATCACAGGCTTCAGTTTTAGATTTTTAGTGTTTTATGGAGATGGATTTCATCTCATACAAGGGAGACTGAAGCACAATCATGTAAAATGACTTGCTGAACTGCACCTGAAGTGCCAGTGTAGCCATCAGGCTGTGCTAGAGCTTCCCTTCTGCAGAGCACGCTGGCAATAACTTTGTGAGCTGCCCATTGCACTGTTCAGATCAAAAGCAGCACACAGGACAGTGAATAAAACTGAGAATGAAAGTATGTCACTGACAAACACAACTCACATATAACAGCAAAACATGTACAGCTGCAGGTTCTGTCCCTTACTGAGGGGAAGTTATACTCTTTCTGCCAAATTTTACCTTATATTGGTATATCCCCGCCCATTCCTGACCTAAATTCTTTATCAATCCTTGCTTACATTTACATTATTTTAGCTGCTTTTGTTTAAGTGAATTTGAAGTTTTAAATATTTACAAGTATTTACAAATATCTCTTCTAAATTTAGTCACATAACTCTTCCATAACCATGGCACAATTCAATATCAGTTTTGCTTTTTCAAATAGAATTCTTGTGAGAAATGCAATTGATTTACAAAGGATGACAAATTCTGCAGTTTTCTGACTTAACATCATGTGGAATTTTATTTCAAAATGTGTTTTGACTGCTTGATTGCCCAGCAATAAAAATGAGGGCATAGCATTAGGGCTGCTGCAGGAAGTAATTTCTCAAGTAGCATTACTGTCTACTTGAGGGAGAAATAACTGGCTTGGTAGATCAGCAGGAATGGATGTGGGGGTACGACAGGTCAGCAAGATTGTGAATAGGTCAGACTGACTCCAAAGTATTTGTATTGGCACCTGTAAACAGTAATGTGGTCTGTGACAGGCAGGACAGCAGATGCTGGCATTGCTGAGGCCTTAATTGCAGCAGTGTCCAGTCTTGGGTGCTACAGTTCAAAAAAATGCATGAATGATTTTGAGACAACACAGGGACAAGAAATTAGCATCTTAAGAGGTTTAAAACTGTGCCATACAAAGAAGGATTGAAACGAAGTGAAATTGCTTTGTCTGTGGGTAAAAAAATTTAGGGAAGACCTATTTCTTAAATACATAGAGGCATTCTGAGAGATACAACCACTCACATACATTAGTTACACTTCATGGCCATGAGCTTTAACTAGTCTTCCAGGTTCCTCAGTGTGGACCAGGGAACTTGGCTGCCTGGAAATTAGCAATTTTGAAAGCAGTTTGACAACAGCTTAAATCACTTTAAACCGAGTCTGACACAGTTCCACGCCCTCCCTTATGCCAAAAGCTGACTCAAGAAGCTGAGCAGGACAACAACTAGGTATCCTTTTCAGGATTACTAATGCTGAGAGGGTTCTGTACCTGCACTAAAAGGAGGGATCTGATTGATCCACCAAGGTAAGCAGCTCTCAAACTGCCCTGGAGCTCATTTCCCCAAAAAAAGACTGTACGTCAGAGGGATGTGGTCATATCAACAAAAGAGGGCTGCTGCTCATATAAGTCACCTTTTTTTTTTTCCTGTCAGAAATACACGAGAAAGTGTGGAGAGTATTTTCAAATATAATGGGCATATAAACACTATTTTAGAAACACAGAATCAATCAGGCTGGAAAAGACCTCTGAGATCATCGAGTCCAATCTGTGACCCAACACCAACATGTAAACCAGACCAAGGCACTGAGTGCCATGTCCAGTTTTTCCTTAAACGCCTCCAGGGACGGTGACTCCACCACATCCCTGGGCAACCCATTCCAATGTCTGATCACCCTTTCTGTGAAGAAACTCTTCAAAGTGTCCAGCTTAAGACTCATCCTCTTGTCCTGTCACTTATCACCTGGGAGAAGGGAAACCCTCACCTGGCTACACTCTCCTTTTTAAAGGAGTTGTAGAGAGTGATAAGGCCATCCCAGAGCCTCCTTTTCTCCAGGCTGAGCATCCCCAGCTCCCTCAGCCGCTCCTCATGGGACTTGTGCTCCAGACCCTTCCCCAGCTCCATTGCCCTACAGCCGTTTGCTGTATTTTGTGAAAAAGAAACAAACCAAACCCCAAAACAAAGTCATCAAACACCAAGCCATCAGGTAGGTAAGTTTAAAAAAATTTATGACATTTAACCACACTATCTACAAGCAGGCGTTGTGCTGGTCCCTGGTTCCATGTATATATAAATACAATTGAGGAAAAAAAAAGAAAAGGCTGTTGCAGGCAGCGATCACACACTGTGCCAGGAACCCCCAGGAGAGCGAAGGTGCCGCCGCTGCCCCCCATGCGGAGCCGAGAGGGCCCCGCGGCCGCGCCCGCAGGGTCGGAGCCTCCGGCCGGGCCCGGCGCGGCCCCGCGCCCGCAGCGCGCCCCGGGCAGGGGCTCTGCGCCCCCCGGGAGGCTCCGACGGGGCTTTACCTCAGCCTGAGCGGGGCTTTCCCTCAGCAGCGCCGGGTTTTACAGCTCAGCCGACGGGGCGAGGGCCGCGGGGGGCGCGGGAGCGGCGGGGCCCGGCAGGGGCGGCCCTTTCCCGGCGGTCCCGGCGGCCAAGGCGGCTCCGGGCGCCACTGAGGCGGCGCGTCCCGGCGGCGGCTCCGGTGGGCGGTCGGGGGCGGTCCGCGGGCGGGGGGCGGTGGCAGCAGCGCGCTCGGTTGTGAGCGAACGAGCAGCGAGGGAGTGCGTGCGAGCGAGTGCCATGGCCGGAGCCCGCTGAGAGCCACAATAGGAGCGCGACCCCGACGCCCACCGGGACTCCCCGCTCGTTCTCTGCCCGCGCCAGCGCCGCCGGCGGAACCTACGGAACCCGCCCTGCCCGGCACTGCCCCCCCCCCCGCGCCCGCCGCTCCCCCCTCCGCTCGGCTCGGCTCGGCTCGGCTCCCCCCCACCTACCCCGCCTCGCAGGGCCGTTCTCCGGGAATGTGAAGAGGCAGCGGCACCGCAGGCAGCGGGGAGTGCACGGGACTGAGCGGAGCCGCCCGCGCCTGAACCCGCCGCCGACGCCGCCCTGCGCCGGGGAGGCCCCGCCGAGGCCGAGGCCTACAGGGCTCCTGCGCCGCCGCGGCAGCCACCGAGCCCGGCGAGAACCGCACTCGGGCCGCCGCCGCCAGGCATCGGCCGCGCTCCGCCAAGGCCGCCGCCGCCTCCCTCCGTCTCCGGCTTCTCTACCGGGAGCGCCAAGGTAACTCCATGGCCGGCCCGGCGGTGCGGGAGGAGGAGGAGGCGCGGGGGGCTGCGGGAGGACATGTTCCAGCTGCGGAGATCCCGTCTGGAAATGACAGCCGGGAGCGGATAATCGCGCCTCTGCTCCCTTCCCCGCCGAGATCCGTCGGTATTTTCACGTCTCCCTCCTTCCCCCACCTCAGGGCTGAGGGATGTGATGAGCGTGGCTTCGTATTTACCAAAATACTCGGGGAATAAAGCGGAGGGAGCGGTGGCCGGGTTTGCAGCTTTGCCCCTCGCACACAATAAATAATCTCGGGCTTTATTCCCCCCCTTCCCCCCCGCCACTGTTGGTGGAAACAGAGTATTTCCCTGTGATAGCCATGCAGGGCAGCGACTGTTCATTTGGGGAGACGAAAAAGAAGATGAGTGTTTACTGTAACGTTGTTGGGCTGGATGGAGTCTTGTTGAATTAGAATTAGATGTTAATAATTTATAAAGCAGGTTAGGGAAACTGTTACTAAATTTACAGCGGGGAAGTGTCAGTAAAGCTCCTTGCTGACACAATGATCCTGCAGTTTAAGTGATCTACTTTAGTCCCTATTATTATTATTCCCTTTTTTTTTTATTTTGGTAATTTAATTTGGAGGGAGCGTGCAAACATTTCTGCAGGGATGGTTATACTTTAATGATGCACGTGATGAGGAGGGGAAGCTTTCCGATGAGATGAAATAGGGCTAAACCGAGTCAGGTGTAGGGAATATATTTTTGCTGATATTTCCAGAATTTGGTTTATGTAACAGGTAACTTTGTATGTTTTTTTGGCGGACTGTTGCAATCTTAGAACTGGGTTGCTAAAGTACAGGCCATTCTATTTCAGTTCATCTGAGTTTTTTATTTATTAATCTTGGCTGGGGCCTGAATGCTCTGGTGATGGTGGCATTTTTTTTTCCTCTCGCATGATAAACAAGACCAGTTTAAGGTAGGGGTTCATGTTGCTGATAGTATATTATATTTAGAAAGCCCAAGATGGTAGTGAAAGAATACCTCAGGAGAAATCAAAAAAGATGGAATGAGATTTTTTTCATTATTGTAATGCCAGCTGTACAGTTCAGCTTCTAAGTGCTGCACATGCTTCCTCGAGTTTATACTCCCATTTTTGATAGATTTAGTGCACCTATATGTGATTTTGCATTAAATAGTTCTTATCTTTCGGACTTGTTTACAATGTTGCAACAAATCATGCTTTCGAAAGCTTTTCTTACCAAAGACAAGCCCAAATAATGTCTCTTTCAGTGGGTTTAGTAATTTATGAAGCAAATGAGTAATCAAATATTTTAATAAAAAGAAGTACTCGAAAGTGTTCTCTCGTGGAATCAACTTCTTGTAGCATGGGAGTCACTTTGGTAATTGAAGTCAACAGACGCTGGGGATGAGTAATGCTTTCCAAGGACATGTTCTGAGACCCTGATCCTGCAAATGCTTAACTTTGCACGAGTGTGTGGCCTGGCTGAAATCAGCAGAGCTGCTCTGGCTGATGATCGTGCCATTAATGCGGAGGGGGCTGCTGATTTCAGTGGAGCTGCACACGCTGGTGGAGTTAACTGTGCACAGAGCTGCTCGAAACATGTAGGCCTGAATTCCTCCTGTCTTGTTTCTCTTGGGTATTACTCATGTATTTCATCAAGATCTGATGAGTCTTTGTAACAGGCAAGACAAGACCAGTAAACACAATAAGTGAATGGATTAATTCACTGTTTAGGTGTTTCCTTGTAGTATGGAATCAGCCACAGGAGTACTACCAAGGCAGGTTTGGTAGGAAGATGCAATGCTTATTGCTTACACCAGCTGAAGTTGGGAAACAAACAAACTTTTGCTTGCAGAAGCCTTTTTTGGCTCTCTGCCTCTGCCTGCAAACCTTGTCTGGCTTGTGCCCTGAGAACAGTTAAAGCTACCACACTGCTGGTCGTACGGAAATGCCAGAATGTGGAATAGCTACATGTGAAAAGACTCACAGAAAGATTACTGAGTATTTCTAAAAAAGTAATATGTAGCATTTTTCAGTGCTAGTGAAATTGTGAGGCATAGCAGTACTTTCTGCTATTAAATCTTGTATATAGGTATGGAAAATAAATGGAATTTTTCCTGTGTCATAGTTTTTTTTATGCTACGTGTATTGATGACTTTAATGGCAAAAACCCATTTGTACTTTTTTCTGTATCCATTCCTTAGCATTAATGGTCCTTTGAAGAGTGAATTGAAGTTACTTCATCCCAAACAATACACAGTTTGAGGCTACAATCCTGTATCAGGTCTACAGGTGTATGAATTCTGTTGACATAATGATGTCAACATCAGGTCTGAATTTTTCTCATTGCAGGACTTTTGGCAAATGGGAGACACAGAAAAAAATGAGCAAGAGGAATTATTACACTAATAATTAAGCTCCATTAAGTTTATTCCATACAATGTGTAAATATATCGGTGGGTTAAATCTCTTAAATAGTTTATCTGGGCGAGTTGTCAACAGGAGAGTGGTGCAGAAAGGAGACATTTGGGAAGTTTAGGTTAGTCTTCATCCACTTCACTCATTTGGAATATGTCTGTAACCTCTGTTTTCCTTCAGTAGGGATATGTCCTCAGCACCAACTACTCCTCCATCAGTGGATAAAGTAGACGGATTTTCTCGGAAGTCCGTCAGAAAAGCCAGACAGAAGAGGTCACAAAGCTCCTCCCAGTTTAGGTCTCAGGGCAAGCCGATCGAGTTAACTCCCCTGCCTCTGCTAAAAGGTAAGAAAAAATATGGGATTTAGTAAATAAAACAATTCTACTCTACAGCCAACTTCAAAACTCAAAGTATTCTATTGTAAGAAATTGCAGGGAGATTTTGCCAACACTGAGAATTGTTTCATGCCAGATATATATGTATTTAAGCTGTACAAAATATTTTATCTGTGACTTGAGGGTGTGGTAATTGTTTGCAATACTTTTGAAAGTTTCACATGCTGATGTTAACCCGTACCATGACTTGAATTTTCAAGGCACTCAGGCTCTGTGTGAGAGTGTTTTAGTTGGTCAATCCTCAGCAGTTCACATAAACGAGCAGGAATTTTGGTAAGGGCAAATAGACTTGTGAGCAGAGGGAAACTGGTTTTTAGTGTCTTTCTTTGACATGTGGATCTGCAGCCTGTGACAGTGGTGCCAGCTGCAGCTCACAGGGGTGTTTTGATTGTCCTACAGCAAGTGAGGGTGTGAGACCCCCCTCATACCATTTGTGGGTGGATAACTCCCAACTCCTCCCTTCTGCTGGGGTTTGGAATGGAAAGGTCCCATGAGCTGCAGCGTCTCAAGGGGAAAGATGCCACCAGTCTGGTTTTAGGCAAGACCCTACTGTTTTGAGATCCTGCATATCTCAGCTCCAGATGAATTTCTGCTGGCAGATTTAACCTGATTTGAGGAAGAAAATCATGATCCAGGATACTACTCCTAAAAGGATACCAATATCTGTGATACCTTGAATGCTTAAATCCCAGTTATCACTGAATTTTCGTACAACTACAGGGACTAAAAGCACCTCTCAGAACTGATGTCTGTCTGGTGAGGAAGGGCAGATCATCTTTCAGAACTCTTCTTTAGCACTGAATTCTCAAGTTGTTTGTTTTCTTCTGTGGATTTTTTTTCATGGCTGTTCTTTGTTTCTGCCATAAATAGTGAGAATAAGCATGGTTGGTGCTGATAATTCTGGAAAACAGCAGGTTTAATATTATGTCTGTCCCTTTTTTTTTTGCTTTGTGGGCAAGTATATTTCTCACATTCCCTCATCTACCTGTTTGTCAAATTTGTTAATCAGAGTATTGAAATATGTAATAAATGTGTGACTGTGCTTTGGTTTAGTTCTTAATTCAAGTTCTTCATAGGAAGACAGAAGTTACAAAATAAAACCACACCTTAAACTGACCCTCACCAAAACACTCACAGCTTGTGTTTTTTAATTAAAAGTAGGATTCTAGAATTGGTTCTCGTGGAGTTGTCCTTAAAATATTGTGGACTTCTTTCTGTGGGCTGCCTATGAGGATGCACAAATGGCCATCCGGGGTCAAAGGAAAGTTCCACCCAACCTCCTGTGCTGGGCCTGACTTGGATTCAGTATTTCTCAGTTTAGGGTTGATTGGTGCCAGTGGATTTGATTTTGTAGTCTGCAGTGACTGTTATTTGTGGTTCTTTTGGTTGCCCTGTGCAGGGACAGGAGCTGAACCCTGTGCATTCCTTCCAACTCAGAATATTCTGTGATTCTATGAAACTCTTGTGTTGTTTTGTGACAGTATGATAAAGAAGCAAATGCTTCTTCAAAATAATTTTAAAGCTCAGTTTTACACTTTTACAGGTGATTTTTATGCAGGTTATTTCATGCCAGTTGCTGCTCTTCAGAAGTTGATGGGAGTTTATCCTTTGGCTTAAACTACAGGATTACTGGAAAACATTGAGATTTGTGTTTGTATAAATGAAGAAATTGGTGTTATAATTATTTCATTCTGTTGTGTTGTCCTGTTCAAGGAGCAAACAAGGCCTGGGCACAAGCACAGGTGAAGCTCAGCCTGAGCCTGAGGACTGGCCTTGCAGAAACAGGTGCAGGTGTTTAGTTTGACCTCTGCAGCCAGGCCCATGGATTGAGATATAAAACTATAATAAGATAAAACAAACAGATGGGGAGCAGAGAGTGTTGGTGAGACATTTATGATTAGTGTCATCATGAGTTATGGTGGTTCAGCTTCAAATTAATAATCTGATCCTGTGATCAGGTAGTTCTCCCTCTTTGCCCTAATGCAGATTCCCAGAGGTGTAGGGATCCAGCTGTGCAGATTAATTTGTGGGATTTGGGTCCAACAGTCTGAAACAGCAGTGGTGTCAGTCCCTACTAAGGGGACACTGGCAGCTAAATTCATGCTGCTGTTTGGAAATATTCTTGACTTCATTAATATTTGTAACATTCAGGATTATTAAACCTGAAAGAAGTGAGGAAATTATTTTCCTTTGTGTTTTTCATATTTTACTTGGCCACTTGCATGAAAGTCCTGTTTTTTTTATAACTCTTAGGTTTGCACTTACATTCAAACAAGTGACTAATCCTATTACCTCTGTCCAGTGACTGTATGACTTCCAGTTTTATCCTTACTGTTCTGTCTCTTAAACCAAAATAAAGAAGAGATTTCAGCAAAACAGCTTTTTCAAGCCTCAGAAAAATGAACTCAGTTTGGACATCTACAGTTGCCAAGCTTAAGCTTCCTAGTTTGGGTAAATTTCAAGTTTAATTTAACCTCTTCAGAAATATTTCAGTACAGGAAATTTTTAGAGGACAGACCTCGAATTCATATTCATCAGATGTGTTTCATATTCATGGTGGAAGGTTTTGCTGACAAAACATACATGCTGTGCACCCTTTTGGTTTTATTTTGTGACTGTGTTCTGTGTTGACATTGGCTGCTTGCCTTGTCTCAAACAGCACTTTATGGACCTCAGTATCTTCTCTGATTGCAAGAATGATGTACCCAGAAAACTCAGTGACTGCTTGGTCCGTTCTTTGCAAGTTTTTATACTGTGCCTGTCACCATAATGGTCTGAGCACCTTCCAGTAGTGTATTAAGTGACGTGACTACACATCTGTCACATCTTATCTGCTCTTGTTCCTTTCCCTGGGGACAGAGTCACATACAGTGAAATGGCTTGTTTTGGTAGTGTTTTAATGCACTCTATTGCCTTCTGTGAACATACATGTCTGTATGGCAAAAACAGATAAGTCACTGTTGTTGTTGTTGTTCGTTTGGTAATCAAAATGTTTTGTGAGGAAAAGTAGAAGGGAATGGTGTGTTTTGATGCTGTGTGCAAGTGTGATGGATAAGCTGCTATTTAGGAAATAAGAACAACTGGAACTTTCAGTATTGCTTATTCCAGAAAAAAAAGGACAGAGAAATTACATTGTTACTGTTGTTTTTTAAATGTGTGTATGATATCACTTTGTAAATAAACATATTTAGAAAATAAGATGTGCCTTCTGAGCTGTGTTGTGTTGACTTTAGGCTTTCAAAAGCCACAAGCCAAAAAGCGGCTCTGTTTGCCTACAGTAAAGACTTAACTTTCCTGAAAATTTAATTATAATTTTATTTATTGTGTCGTGACTAGACCTAATTTGGAGTTACCTTTCTAAATACAACTATTGTCCAATGTCACACTTTAAATTCAGCGTTTTCTTTTTTGTTTCAAGAGTAGGGGAATGGGATGAGAGGTGCAAACTGGAGTAGTGCTACAATTGCATTTTGTGTGTGTGTGCTCTTATGTATATTTCTCACATGCATCTTTTTGATGTTTACATGCTTTTTCCTGGTGTGTCTTGGAATGCATTATGGATTTTTGGCTTTACTTTTGAGAGGGCTGGTGGTACCATCAAGGCTGGCAGGACAGTCCTGGTGAAGTGCCCTTCTTTCAGATTGAGTACTTTCACCTCTGTGCCTGAGTCAAATCATTGCCAAGTTTGTCAACCAAGTTCATGGCGTGCCTGAAATTGTGCTTGTTCTGTAGAGAAAGGTGGAATTGTGGATGCATTGGGTAGGTGTGTTATTTATTGGATAGGTGTATTATTTATTGGAGGGCTATTTTACTTTCATTTTGTGTGGCTGCTCTTTTTGCTTAGAAGTCTCTAGAGGAAGATCAACAACAGTACAATGTTAGAAAGCATTTGATGGGGAAAAAAGTATATTGTAGTGCTGGATTTGTGAGAACAGATCAATTTCAGTGTTCCCTGCAAAAAGGGGAAGCTCATTTGTGTTTCTGCCAGTGTCTGCAGTGGTAGGAGAGTGTCCAGAGGATGAAGACAGACACAGAGATGATTAAAAACATCATATGCCTTATGAATACACATTTAGCATCTTGAGAAATTGAACAGGAAACTTCATGTAGCTCACAGTGTTGTTTCTACCCCCCTTGCCCTCACTACAAATACAGTTGTGTAAACAATCCAAAAGTAAGACTGTTAAATTTTAAATATTTTGTATCTCATTTTTGTTATTTCAAGGTTCCCTCTCATCCTTCCATGTTTTCCAGTGGTCTAATAAAATTAGTGTAGGATAGTTTCATGTTCTCTGCAACTACTGTATATTTTCGTTGAATACAGCTCAAAGTATGATTTTTATTTTCAGATAATTTTTCCTCCTTAAAATAGGTGCTCAGAGCAGAAGTTCTCTGTCAACAATACCAATTGCTTTGCTACCTCAATATTATGAAATTTATTGAGCTTCTAATACATTTATCAGATAGTTTCCATGGCATTAAAGAATTGGTGTAGTGGCAACAAAAGAGAATTGCATAGTCAAAAAGGGAAAATCTCTTTCCACTTGCTATTTGCTTTTGATCATTATATTCTTTCCCTATAGCTGAAATTTTATCATAAGCTTTTCTTATGAATCCTATCTATAGGTCAAATGCTGAAGTTCCTAAATAGTGAAAGATCCTAACAATTCCAAAAGACTCTTGACTGAGAACTGCAAGATGTGCACCTTGTTGTTCAAATACAGTTCCTTTTGAATTTTTAAAAGGCTCCCTTATCATAAAAAAGTCTGGCTCTTTCAGACTTAAGGATGGCATCTAAAACTCTTCATAGGGGAAGCAGTTTTGATTTGAGTAGTAGGAGAAGAAAGGCAGAGCTTCTGTTTTCTGCTGACTTCCATGGGGACTGCCTGCCTGTCTTTTCTGTGCTGCTCTCCACTTGGGAAATTTGGAATGTTACACAGATGTCAGTAAACTGTTAATAATATAACTAACCTAAATTCTTTCTCCTAATACATAAACAGGAATTTAGGGTCGTAGTGGCTATGACTTCTCAAAATAAAATCCAGCTTTATTTACATAATGGGAAATAGATCTCAGGACTCATAATTTATTGCATGGAAGAAACACTGGGACTTGATTTGTGCTGCACATGATCCGTGTTGAATCTTGCATCAATCCTGGAACTGCTTCCAGGAATTTTGTGCCCATTCTGGTTGATACATAATAGGCCGTGTTGGACATAATAGTCCATCTCTGTGTAAGGTTTAGGATTAAGGCCACAATTCTAAAAGGAAGACAGACTTAGCCTGTTTAGTAATTTTTTATGAATATGTACAAGATTCTTGTCATATCTAATGAATTTCTTCACTTTCTTCTGTGTTGGTTTTTGAATATACACTTAACTTTCTTTTTAACTTGTTATAATCTGTTGGTTGTAGAATACTTTCCCCAGTAATCATCAAGTTTTCTGGTTGTTTCTAAAAAGTATTTGTTTGATGGTGTTTAGAAAGGACCATACACTAATTACATTCTGTCTCTCTGAATTTTTTGTCACTTGTCACCGTTTCCTGCTTTTGGAATGTGGTTTTATAGAGGATGGGCATGTGTAGGAACTGACCCGTTGTTGGTGACCTGGTGTTAAGATCATAGTAAAAGCAATACCCCCTTATCTTTACAGTGTATTAGTGAAACTGCAGCTGGGAGGGAATTCTATCACTTACCCCTGATCTTCTGATGTTTCCAGTCAGTTCCCTGTATTTATTTCTGAGTCTCTCTAGGTCTGGCAATTTTCCTATACCCATGGGGGTGAGGTGTTTGTTTGTTTGTTTGTTGGGGAAGTCGGTTTTGTTTTGTTTTGCTTTTTGAAGCCTTCAGTGTAATTGTTTTACTTCCGGAATTTCTCAGTCTGGCCTCTGGCAGAGCTCGGTGATGATGGTTCCCACCTCTTCCTCTTCTTGTTCCTTTTTAATAATTTTTAAAGTCAAGTAACTCGCCATCACCGTGTACACCTCACAAGACTGAGTCTAAAATCTTGATAATTTTCTGCAGAATGTTTAGACTTCATCACAGAATCACCCAGTGACAGAAAGGCCTGGCTTGGAAGAGACCTTCAAGACCATCTAATCCCACCCTCCCTGCCATGGGCAGGGTTACCTTCCTCTAGACCAGGTTGCTCAAAGCCCCATCCAGCCTGGCCATCATCACCAGAAACTTTTGGGTTCAGTCTGTATTTGTACAGTATAACTTTATAATATGTTTCCCAGTAATATTTATTTCTCTAAAAATACTGCCATTTTCTTTTCTGTGCCCAAGTGTAGCCCTAGGGGTCTGTAATAGAACCTTCTGTTTCTGTAATAAGTACCTCCTTTATATTCCTTTATGAAAGTACCTTCAACAAGTACAAGTTCTGGTTCAGCCTTGCAATTATTTCTATATACTATACATGGTTCTTGAAGTGCTGCTTTTATAATTGATTATGATATGGAGCTTTACTGTTGTGAAAGAGCACATTTTCCATATCTCTGGAATTATGTGTGTATTTATAAAATCTGTGTTTGTGTATATTAAATGTGTATAATATATATCTATGTATATAAATGAATGATAGATATATTTAATGTCTTACATAAAGTTTAGGGTTTGAGTTTATTTAATTTTCTCTTCTGTTTTTAAAATGGGATATTACTTCTGTTCATTGGTGGAGCTTTATAGTAAGGCATCAGTCCTTTCACATTCCTCCATTGTAAGCTGCTGCCTCCCTGAGAAAAGAGCACTTTCATTAATGCTTTCTGGGGAGTGGGAGGAGGACACACAACTATTTTTAGGTTCAGGGTAACTTCCTTTCACCTACAGCTTTTCATTCAAGTTCTTACTGTTTCTTTGGCTCAATCAGGCAAAAATCCTCGGCAGTAACAGAGGAGAGGATGTAGGGGGTTTGGCAAGGTTTGGTCGGGTGGGTATTTATGGATTAGTGGTGGGACCTTGTAATCTTGGGAGCTGTCTGATTCACAAATATCAGCAAATGGGCACACACAGACTGGAATCTCCTTTCAGCAGGGTTTGCCAGGGTTCATCTCAGTGAAAAACCTCTCTGGTTGTGTCAGTGGTGGTTGCAGGTGCACTGACATGAGGGTATTTTCATAGAATCATAGAATCAATTGGGTTGGAAAAGACCTCCAAGTTGATCAAGTCCAACCCTTGGCCCAACTTCAGTCCCTTTACCAGGTCATGGCACTCAGTGCCACGGCCAGTCTCAGTTTAAAAACCTCCAGGGATGGGGAATCCACCCCCTCTCTGGGCAGGCCATTCCAATGCCTGAGCACTCTCTCTGCAAAGAATTTGTTTCTGATCTCCAACTTCAATTTCCCCTGGCAGAGCTTGAGCCCGTGCCCCCTTGTCCTATTGCTGAGTGCCTGGGAGAAGAGACCAACCCCCACCTGGCCAGAACTTCCCTTCAGGTAGTTCCAGCCAGTGCTGAGGTCACCTCTGAGCTTCCTCTTCTCCAGGCAAAGCTTTTCTGGTGGCAAAGCTTCTTCAAGAAGTTCCCAAGCGCGGTGGTGCCTCTCATCTGCTGAGACAAATGTCTGTGGGGCCATGGTGTAAAACATATTGCTGAAAACATTCTGTCTCCTCCTGATTTTAGTGATGTGCCTGATCCTGTGTCCTCTCAGCAGGTCTGAAATGGTGGGGGGTATTTATGTAGGGTTGGCAGCTTCTGTGTGTGTGTGTGTGGTTTTCTGCCTGAAAAAACCCAAAACCAGGTCTGAGGATCTTTATCAAGTGTTTCAAAAGATAAGGCAGCTGTCCAAAGAATCAGCATAAAATCCTTTCGTGCCCATAGTTGTTGCATTGGATGAAAAAAATGTCTATGTTTTGAACAAAGTCTTCAAATTACAGGGGAATCAGTTTTGATCAGGAGTAATAATGAGTCACAGTGTTGGAAGGTTTTTCACCAGTATTTTCTAATTGATGTTGACGTGTGTATAATTTTGAAAATGGATATATGCTTAGATTTGTTTAATATAACAATATTTTTGAGTCTCTTGTATGAATTTTAGTTTTCAAGTCACAGTATGTCTATTATTAGCTGTTATATTTTTATTGCTTGAAAACAAAGTATCTAATATAAGAATTTTATATGAAAACACTAATATTTTTAAATACATTTTATAAAAAAGGATCTTTATTTTGCATTTTTGCCCTTTATTAATTTTTATCACTCTTCTTCCTTTCCAGTATGGATGACAGATTTTGAACTGTGGTATTTTACTTTATGTAAAGTCCATGGTCTTTTCCTGTGGCATCCTCAGGAGTCTAGGGTGGAGAAGGTAAACAGTGTAAGAGTTGCTATACCTGGTTAAATGGGCAGAAGGGGGAAAAGTGAAATGGATCCTTTCTGGGGAGGTTCTTAAAATAAGAATTAGAATAGCAGATTGCTGTAAAGTCTGTTGTACATCATTAGACATATTGCCAGCTCTTCTCCAACAGCAGCTTCTTGTGTTCCCTGAGCTGCAGAGCTTGTTCTAATAACTTAATGTTGGACTTCAGAACTGCCTGAGTTAAAGAGATGTGGAGGCAAACAGTGTGCTGAGTATAAAAGTTGATACATAATTAGGGTTTTTTTATTTTTTTAGCTGTTATGAATTGAAAAAGATGTATCTGCTGTAAAACATGAATCACAGACTCAGCCATCCTTCTTGATGGGTATTTTGCTGAAGCTCAAGTAAACCATCAGTGGTACCTCCAGGATGATGAATAAATGCTGATAACTCTGTGCTCCTCCTGGTAAAAGTATCAGTTTTAGGACTTGACCCCCAGTTGGAGATATGATTAAGTACTCAGATAAAGCAATTTTTAGTCAGCAAAATCAGACATCATCATGAAGAATAAGGTTAAGCTGAAATTGTATGTTCTCTGGAGAAGTACTTTACTGTCAGATTTTGATTAAAACAATGAAATAAATGTAACTGGTGTGATTATCCTTTCTATGATTTTCGTTGTGAGAGGTGGCTGGGCATAAATGTCGTTTAGGTAAAGGGGGAGGTGTTTCTTTGGATGTTTTTCTATCATAAGGTTAGGAAGATCTAGAAAGTTAGGGAGTCATTAGAATTATTTTTAATGAATTTCTAATTCCTTGAGGAGCATCAGAAAAACTGTGTAGTGTCATTAAGAAGTAACTGCAGTTTGGGTTGGATGTGGTCTGTAGTTTTCTGTGGGATTCCTGGAAGATTTCTAGGAAGTTTTAGAGATATATTGTATGTGATTTCTTATTTTTTGACAGTGCCTGTCATACCTACCTAATCTGGCTTTTTGTTGTTTGGTATTTCTGTGCTTCTTCACAGTGTCATGAGTTTAATATTCCCATGACTTCCTTGGCTTCTTTTTTGTGTGTGCTTGTACCAAACTTGGATTTTTCAAGTTTTACAGTGTACTTGGGAGCAAATTTGTTGTTTTCAATATGTTGTCACATGGATTATGTTGCAAAGGAAGTTTATTCCAAGTTAAATTTCTCGTATTACAAGTTGATATTGTGGATAGTCAGAAACTGAAGAAAGGATGATTCCAGATTTTAGAGGACTTAAATGTTCTTACTATTCTTCTGTGTTGTCCAGTAGGATGTACTGGAATGCATAAAGTTCTCTTGGCAAGTTTCACTCACATGCTCTGCTCTTTCACATTCCAGCAGCAGGACATGGATGTTACATGCAGTCCCTGTATAAGGAAATCTTACTCTGATTTCACATAAGATTAGCTGCTCAAAACTGTTCATAGAGAATATGTTTTCCCATCTGTGTGGAAACAAAGATTCAGAAGATGGTGAGTACAGCTGACATGGCACCTGAATCGCTGTAGAGAACAAAAGTTATTTGTTGAGTACTGTCAGTGTTACCAAGGGAGAGTAAATTTGGCAGCTTGCTCTCTTTGGTGTTTTCAAATAACATTTTTGGGATAGCTTGAAGAAGCTGAGGTGGCACCGTGTTACTGGTCATCTTGGCTCTCCTTCACTTTGTTTATTCCACCCAGCCCATACTTGTGCTTTCTCGCTTGTCCTTATCTCTGCCTCCCTCCCTCCTACTTTGCTGCTTCCTGCAACCTCTGACAGACACGATTACATATTTTTCCACAAGAGGGTGATAAAACTCACTCACATGTGTATAAATGAGCACTCCAGGTGGAGGGGATTACAGAGGTTATTGACAATCTTAATACAATAAAATGAGCTCTATTTATACAGAAAAAAAGTAGTCTGCTCATCTTGAGCTCCATCCATGTGTTATGGTGGTTGTTTGTCTGCACTTCTGGAGGCAAGACTAGACCTGTCAGGATGGAGATCCACCCTGTGAGGGGTGTGCCAGCTCCATCCTGCCTCTGTTGCAGTAATCAGACCTTGCTGCAAGACAGTCTTTCCTATTTGTTATTCATTCAGTAGTTTTCCTTGCCTTTTCTCCCCAAGAACTTTGTTGGGTATTTCTTGCTTTTTCCCCTCCCTCTCCTGCTTACTGGGAAACAAAACTTCTTCCCCACCAATGCTGAGAAACTGCAGTGGTTGAAACATCTTTAAAACATCTTTAGAAAGTGCAAAAAGGATGAAAAGCTAAGACAGAGATTTGACTTTAATAGAGAATCTTAGTAAAAATCTGTATCTGTCTTTGGCAAAATCCAGACTTCAGCAGGTATCTTACTCAGGCTTAGAGGCCACTCCAGTTTCTCTTTTTAGTATTAGACAGGTTGGTGGAAACAAGTGGTTAATAGTCCTGAGAAGAGTAGCTCCAAAACTGTGTGTCTGAAGTGATGGAGATTGTGGCTGGAGTTCTGGCTCCTTGCTTTGGCTCTTGGAAAAGTGGGGTGCTGTTGGATGGCAGACACAGGAGCAGACCCATTAGGTATGTGGGGAGTTGGGATCCGGGGCTTTATAGATGCGCTTGGAGGAAATATCAGCATATCAAGGAGCCTGTGTTTTGGATGCCATAGTCTCAAAAAAATGTGTGTTGCTGTGAACTGGTTTAGAATATCATCTGAGCTGCCAGATTAAATCTCTTTAGTCACAAGTAGAAAGAGCTGCAGTGAGTCCTCTGGTATTAGAGAAAAGAGCAAATGAATCTGTACTGAGGGTTAAGCATAAGCCAGGGAGCGAAAAGGCTCCTGGAAAAATTCTGGACACTTCATTGCCATGAGTCAACCGGAGTCAGGAGAAAGGAACAAAGCACTTGAGGTTATGTTTACTCCATCCTCCCATTAACTGTGAAATTCCAGGTCATGGAGTGAAATTTCTCACTCGTCCTTAATTTCAGGAAGAACAGTGTCCCAAATAATAAATAAAAAATTCAATCTTTTTCTTAATAGACAACCACAGAGTCAGTGATCTTGTCTGAATACCTCTTAATATTTTGTCTCTTTTTAACAGTAGGAAATTGTATGGCAGGAGGAATGTGTTGAAATTCCCAGGACTAGTCTGTTCCCTTTCCTGTTGTTTCAGTGTCCTGTTTGTTCCTAAGCTGCCACATCCACCATGTGCACAGTCAAGTTCAACAAACAGCATTTGGGGCAGGTTTCTCCATGGGCAAGGAGGACCAAGGTCAAGCTTTGGGTCAGGTATCCCTAAATTTCAAGTGAGACAGAATATTCCAACTAACACTTGAGGGGAACATCCTCACCCTCAAAGCAGAAAAAACAAACCTGTGAAACCTAAATAATTTCTGTATGTGCTTCTGAGCTGATTCAGAGAGAGGGCAAGGGAATTGGAGAGATTCCAATTTCCACTAGCAATGTAAAGGTATTTTTCTAGAGATTTTGGGATATTCTCCTAATGAAAGAATGCCAAAATATTGACCCTGAGATTAGCTCATTTGGTTAAAACTTGGTTGTGGTAATGCCAAGGTCATGGGTTCAGTCCCCTGTGTGGGCCATTGACTTAAGAGTTGGACTCGGTGATCCTTGTGGGTCCCTTCCAACTCAGAATAGTCTGTGAATACATATCTGTGATTATCTAGAAAAATAAGTGGCTAGAAGCAGATTTTGAAGTATCTCTAAGTAAGTTTCTCTTACTTCCTGCTTGGTAAGGAATAGCCATTCCTGTTGGAGAGACTTCCTCAGTGAAAGATTTGTCCAAGATCAGCATGGCCATACCCTCATTGTGGATTCTGAGGTAACCTCACCTGACACGAGGGCAGGGTTGGTTGGGCTCCCCTTGTTTTGTGCAGTTGTTGCCAACATGAACAGACATTGCACTATGGCAAAAATGCATTTGAGAGCCAACATCTTCAAAGTGTTTCGCTTATGGTGAGATGTGCCAAAACTTCATGGTCAATAAAAAGCAAATGGTTTGGAAATGAGTGTATTTTCATATTTATTTGCTTTTGGAGAAGCATTATACTTCTGGATTAGAAAGCTCTGATATTTCAAATATAACAATAAAGCTCTACACCATCACATAATGTACAATAAAAAAGAACAGTCTGTTTTTTATTGCAGTTGGTCTTCTAAGCTAAAACATTCAGTACTTGGTTATGGTTTTGCCCATGAAGTTTAAATGTCCAGAGGAACAGGACCTGTCTCATGCTCAGAGCTGCAGTAAAGGCAGTGGGACAGAGCACCCACCTGTGTGTGCTTCTTTTTGGGAGAGGGGTCAAATGGGTAAAAGGGGAGTAATTCAGCCTTCCCCCATTCCTGGATCCAGTGGCAAGACAGACACTGCCAGCCCCTCTTTTGAGCTCATGCTGCATTTGTGGTTAATGCAGTTTTTCTGCATTGTTGTTTCCCAGGTTTCTTGTCCATATTGAATATCTATATTTAGGATTATTTTTCCTGGCTGTATTAGCTGGTGTTTTTCCAAACTGAGTATCACTGTATTTTCTGGCTATGTAAGGAATTAGCTTAGGTTCCTTTGTATTAGTTCTGACTTTACTGCTGCTCAAAGTTCTCTATTTAATATCCTCAGAAGATGTTATCTGTATGCTATTTTAATCATTAAATCATTAAGGAAGTTATTAATGTCTGGACTAAATTGATTCTTTTATCTCATTGGCATTTCTTTCCAGCTGGATAATTTGAGATTTTTATCCTTTTATTTCTAGACTTTTTGGCAGCACTGTGTCTCTCAGCCTCTCCTATCCAAAAAAATTGGAATCAGTTTTAAACATGGGACTGTCAGGGAAAACTGGAGTGTGATTCATGCTGGAATGGAGTAAACTTTGTAAATACAGTCACAATCAAAATTGAAACTGTGCTATAACCACTGCATATACATCTTCATGTGGATTTCAATATGCTGTCTTTGTACTTTAATCTGTACAGTAGTAGTTTTTAAATGATAAATTATTAAGTAAACATTTTCCTAGTGGAATGTGCTTTCTATTTTTGTATATCATCTTGAGAACAGAATGTGATTCCTTTCTGTAGGGTCAGCTAATTGAAATACTTGCCTGTGTTTGTTCTAACTGTATAATCTATAATCCTCAATATGTCTTTAATCCACTTTATCTCCTACAGAACTTCATCTTTGGAATAGGGAAGAATATAGTGTGATAGAATCTAAGGGGGTAAAGTCTGGGAAGATTAAATAATTTTCTGAGTTCAATATTGATAGATTTTGGCAAATAACAGATAGAAGAAATGACTAGTTAAAAATAGACATTACTCATATTTTCATGCCTATGGAATGAATAAATAATAAGTAACAAAGAGATTTTCCAGTATGTCATATCTAAAAATAAGATAAAATTAAATAAGATTAAAATCTTAAAAATCTCCTGCAGCACTAAGGGAAAGGAATTGATTTATTTCCTGTTGAGTTTTTAAGGTCCTAGTGTGAAGTCACCTTGAACTTAGAAATATTCACCTTTGTATGCATGACTAAGGCAGGAACCAAAGTGCACATTTCTTAGCAGTGACCACTGAGAGTGAGTGGGGGCATCACCCTGAAGGAAATGTGGCCTTGGGTTCAAGCAGGGGAGTGGGTGCATTTACACACATGTTTAGAAGTCTGGTCTTGCAGGAACGATTGGATCCTGGGTTTGGATAGTGTGGCTTTGGCACTGGGGTGTGCTGGTTTGTTCAGGAGTGCACAGAGAGCTCAGGTTTGATTGCTACTTGGAGTAATGGAGGAGAAAAACTTGTGAAACAAATAACCTGTGGCCTGTGTGTACTGAACATGAGCCAACAGTGTGCCCAGGTGGCCAAGAAGGCCAATGGGATCCTGGCCTGGATCAAAAATAGCGTGGCCAGCAGGCCCAGGGCAGTGACCCTTCCGCTGTACTGGGCGTTGGTGAGGCCACACCTTGAGTGTTGTGTTCAGTTCTGGGCCCCTCAGTTCAGGAAAGATCTTGCGGGGCTGGAGCAGGTTCAGAGAAAAACAACAAGGCTGGAGAAGGGACTGGAGCACAAGTGCTGTGGGGAGAGGCTGAGGGAGCTGGGGGTGTTTAGCCTGGAGAAGAGGAGGCTCAGAGGTGACCTCAGCACTGTCTAGAACTACCTGAAGGGAAGTTCTGGTGGGAATTGGTCTCTTCTCCCAGGCAACCAACAGTAGGACAAGAGGGCACGGGCTCAAGCTCTGCCAGGGGAGGTTTAGGCTGGATATCAGGAAGAAGTTCTTTCCAGAGAGAGTAATCAGGCATTGGAATGGGCTGCCCAGGGAGGTGGTGGATTCTTCAACCCTGGAGGTTTTTAAGGTGAGACTGGACGTGGCACTGAGTGCCATGATCTGGTAATCAAAGTGGGGTTGGATTAAGGGTTGGACTTGATGATTTCGGAGGTCTCTTCCAACCCAACTGATTCTGTGATTCTACTAATAGGCAAAATGTGACCCTTTTACAAAATTATTGGTGCTGTTGGGGGTGTGTGTATTTTGATGGACTTGATAATATGTACATTTTAAAGTAGGAGAATGGGAAAGGCCTGTCATCAACAACAGGCTGTCGAAGTTTCAGGAGGTTTTTGGTTTGTGTTTTTTTTTTTTTATTAGCCACAGACAAACTTTATGTAAACCCACCTTTTTTTTTTTGTGCAAATTGTGAGTGTTTTTATTAGTACCAAACTGTTAGATGTGAATACAGCTGGTTTTTTTCCCCTAAGTGTTGCTTTTGTATGTTTTGGTAACTGACAGCAAATGAAGATCCTTAAATAAAACAAACTGTCAAAGGTTGGAATTCTGTGTTTGTCTAATAAAGGTATTAAGTACCATTTGTTAGGGAATGATGGATTTCTCATTTCACCTCACTTCACCTAGTGACAAATAAATCTGATTTTGCAAGGTGTTTGTGGAGTGGGGATAGTGATCATATGAAATGGCAAACTTGCCCAGCACAGTTTTTTGTTGATGAAACCAAGCTGAGTGGCAGGCCTGGGTTCAAACACCACCAGTACTTATTTTTTATTTTTAAGTAGTTGGTATGAAACACATATTTCATATTTTAGAAGTAAGATGATCAGCAATGTTAAGTAAACCTGGCACATCAGTCCTAGTGTTTGTTTTTGTTATAAATGGAATACGGCTAAGTCTGAAAAAACCCCCATTCTTAAAATACTAAACAGAAGAAAAAAGTTAGTTTGGAATTTCAGTATTTACGTTTGTAAAACTGTGAGGAGATGTAAATTGCAGGGAAGCTCATTTACATGAGCAGAGATTGCCTTCACAGGAAAAAAAAGATAACCATGTAAAGCAGCATGGCCCTGTCTGCTACATGCCCTTAAAATTATTCCATCTGATGCATTCTCTGGAAAGGATGGGAAGTGGCTACCAGGGCTGGGAGTGATTCTGAACACTGAAATGTCTTGTTGTGCCACCTGCATGTGCTATTGTGAGAACAGCCACGTGGCTGCAGAGAGGGAGGGCCTGCATTTTATTTTTTCTGGTGAGGAAGTAAGTGGAAATTCACAATTTTTTTCCTTTTAGACAAGAAGTTTTGTACCAGCTTCACTGCTTAAGCTCATATTGTGCTTTCTGTGCTGCCATACCCTTTTCAGTAAAAGAGCAGTTGCATGGAGACAAAGAGGCTGCTGATTTAAGTCTCAATAGAGAGAGGTGTCTGTTAGGCTTCAGCTGTGGGAGGATACTAAATGTAGCTAAGAGGTTGGCAGATGCTACCTGGACCAAAACTACTTGAAAATATTAAGCAGCTGTTTAGTTAGGTTTGCCTTAAAAGACATTTAATGACTAGAAGAATTGCTGGGACAGATATAACAGAAGTTTTAGTTTCAAAATGTACTTACTGTCTGCATGTAATTTGCTGTTCGTGTTGAACAAAAAAAAGACAGAGTTAAGCTACAAATATTTCGTTGATGTGAGGGAAAAGAAATCCAACCCCAAGCCCTTTCTTTTCTCTTCCCACCTGTCTTATGGGTTTTTTTGGGGTACATTATGTTGGTTTATGTGACTTTTTTTCAAAGGGAGTAATACTGAGTAAGTTAAGGTGAAAGCTGGGAGTGTTGCCCTCTGAACTTTTCAGAAAGCTCTGTGTATCTGCTGCCCTTCATGTTTTTCTAAGCTGTAATACCATGGAAATTTACCCAAAGGGTTTGTTTTGTGCTGCAGTCTTGGGGGCATGGTAAGGAATCCAGAAGGAAGGTGGTGGGGTTGGACCTGAATTTCTGCTGAGTGCATCCAGAGCTCCATGGATTGTCCAGGAGGGCAGGTTTTCCTCATCCCTGCACAGGCCTCCTCTGCAGCTTGGGTAGTCCTGGGAGCTTCCCTGGTTTCTCCCTTTGATGCCAAATCAGAGTATAAAGGCCCTTTAACCCTATCATTTCTGTGAGGGGCTGTGTGGGCCACATGAAATGAGCTGCACCAGCATTTTGTGGATTTTTCCCTTTCAGCAGGTGCAGGGGGAAGGTGAAGTTGTGTGAAGCTGCTGTGCAGTCTGAGTAAACAGAGCTCTAGAGCAGGCCTGAGGAATCCATTGCTTGGGACCAGAGTAGTTGATTTAAACAGGGAGCATGAACTCCTAATTCATTTCTAAGTGTGGTTCCCTTTATGACTTGTTGTCTGGGGAGAGTTGATTAGAGGAACTCTGTGCAGGGTCATTAAATAGTTAACATCAAGGGAGATGGTTTTGCTTCAGAAGCAGAGGTTTGAACACCTGTGGGTATGAGCGTTTCCAGCAGAGCACATTTGATACTTAACCTGCAAAATGTCAAAAGAGGTGATTAATGTTTTGTACCTTTGGAATAGGTTTAATTTTGTGTGCCTGGAGCTTTGAGCAGGTGCTATAGAAACTGGGGGAAAATATTATCTTTTCAGCATGTCCTACTCATAGTTCACATTGAGGCACAAAATAATATTCAAATGAACAAGAATCTCTTGTTTGAATCTAAATGGAAAACACAGTTTTCTGTGGCCTGCTTATTCCAGAAATGATCAATTCATTGTAGGCAAATATAACTAAAACCTGGGAGATTTCTGCAAAATTACACGAAAGAAAAAAATTGCTATTCTCTTTTGAAGTGAGGCAAAGAAATAGCAAGAGATTGTTTAGAGTCCGTGTTGATCTGTCTCAGCTGCTGGTTCTGCTTCTGATAGAAAGGGGTTTTCAATTTTCATGTTCTTTGCTTACTATTTTGTTTGTCACTACACTACACAGTAATGTGGCTAAAATTGCTGTACACATGGACAGTTTCAAAACTCTCATTTTTTTTAAGAAGTTGCAAAAATATATTTCTGAAAGAGTGCACATTTGCTCATGTTAAATGACTGCTTTAGAACTCCTTGCTGTTTGTCAGGGGTGGGGTTTGTGCCTTGGATCAGCTTTTTGCTTTGTCTGTGAATAGTGGCCCAAATTTGGCCAAGTTCGAGAGAGCAGAAGATTCTTTTGTGTGTAACAGCTAGATAGGGTTATCATAATTAATGATCAGGCATTTTAGCATCTGTTATTAACCAGAGTGTGTGTGTGTCAGCCTCACAGAGCAGATGAGGGTGATTTGTTTCCTGTGAGGTGTGACAGAGGCATCAGTGTTAGTTCTGTCTTTGGCTCTGGTGAGATCCCTATGAGGTTCTTGCATCGTGGGCAGACTTGAAGGAGCTGCAGGAGAGTAAGAGAGATGTAGACCCATTATATGATCAAAGACCCCGAGAAAATACCTTATGCAATACTATTTAAAAATGTGTTTGAATAGTTTATTAAAAATCTGGAGAGAAGATACGGACAGAGTGTCTTATGGAGAAAAAATACTGGTCAAATACAAGCAGAGCCAGTGCTGTTGGTTAAAGCCAGAAATCATGTGGTTTAATAGTGAGGAAAAGTCAGGGCTGGCAGGAGCTGTTTAGAGTGTTGATAAATTCTCTGTGTGTTTCCTAAAAGTCATGACTCTTGGTTTGGAAAGTTCTGGTTTTGCTGACCACATTAGTTCTTGGAGGGTTGCTTCCCTAGGAAATTGTAGGAACTGTTTGATTTGGGTCAAACCCTGCTCTGGTAGCCCCTTCCAGCTTGCCCTTTCCTAAATCTGCAGCTGTAAACCTCCCCCCTCACCTCAGCTTTGTGCATTTCAGAAGCTGTGGAAGTTGTAAAGGCTGTAAGGAATTCGTGAGGAAAAGTGAGGCTTTCATGAGTTAGACTGGTTGGTTATTTCCCTGCAGGAATTGGATTTGGCTGTTCCCTGTGCTCTGTGTGTCTTGGGTGAATCTCTGCTAGTTGTTGAGAATTGCTCACTTGCTGGTTTTGCTGCTCAGCCTGAGACACTGGGTGGTGATTTACAGAATAGATGATGACTCAAAATCAAGTGAACTTGGTGGGAACTAGTCTTGAATACTACACAGCACTAAGTAAACATTCAGAAAAATCAGGATGTCTCCAGTTAGGCTTGAGAATTAATGGATGCTTTTAATCTCACTCTTTTTATATCTCAGTGTTCTTTTAAATTGATGTCTTGTGAGTAACACAGCATAAAAATGACAGTCTTAAAAAAATTTTATTATTGCTGGGTTTGAGGAAAAACAGGATAAAAATTACATATGACATTATACAAACTCTTAAGATTCACTGCTTTTATTGCAGCTAAGAAACTGAAAGATTGCTCTAATTTTATTTTAATAGAAACAAATCAGATTGAATTATTTCTGTTTTCAGAAATCAGTGTCACAAACAGTTTTGAAAATCGTGATGAAAGATAATGAAGCACCCTGGTGAAATTTTAAGTATGATTCAGACTGGAGCAGTGTCTCTTCACTGGTTCATCTTAAGCCTCAAGTCCCTTCCCAATCAGATTTTTTTTGTTAGTAATAAAACTTTAAAATTAATTATCATGGGGCTTAATTTATTACATAAATTCATGATTTCATTGTGCAAAATTAATTTTTCTTCTGAAGAGTAGTGTACTGTTTTTTTCATTTTTTAACTGAAATCCATAGTTGATTTTGTTGCTTCACCAGACCTGTTTCTTCTCATTGGCATGTTTTAAAAAGCCTCACCAGGTTAAAGAAGGGCCACAGATTTAAAATAATTTTAAACTGCGATCCTGCTTAAGCTCTTCTATTTTCTCCCCTCCTTCTGCCTGCCCTGACGGGGCACTTCTATCTTTGCCTGCCCTTTCTCCCCTCTTTGTTTACAGCTGAGGACAAGGCTGAGACCACAGACATTGAAGATCCTCATTGTCAGCTGGACAGTTCAGTGGCAAATGCCTCCTGTGTTCACTTGGTATTCCCTTCTTTGGGTCAGAATCTTAGGGAATATTGAACAGTGTCTCCCTACATGGAGAAGTGATTCTTTATGGCATCAAAAATTCATCTGTGTGGTCTTTTCAGTGTTTGTTCCACTAATTTGATAGTGTAACATGCAGTAACTTACTATGATGTGTTCCATGCCCTTACATAATAACTTTTGCCCTTCTTAGGCATTTGCCTTCCCATTCCCAAACAAATGTCTGAAAAATAGTCAAGCAGATTATTGAAGGCAAAAGGGAATGGCTACTCTTACAGAAATGAGTGAAACCTCAGTGGTGCTGATGATGCGATTGAAAAAAAAAAAGAGTGGGGGAAAGGAAGGAGGTTTCCCGTCTGTTTTATTCAAACTCCCTAAAAGTTGCTCCTTGATTTACGTTTTAATAAATTTGCGAAATGAAATGGTGTGCTAATGAATCTGAACTTCATGGAGATTTGACATATATACTTTAATATATCAAATTATATCAGTGAGCTACTGAAATGAAAGCTGCTCAGTCTGTCTTGAAAAATGATTCTGCTCTTACTGAAAACAAAGGCTTGTAATTCGAGTCTGCCTTTTCAAGAGTTTCCTCCAGTATTTTTTCAAGGTGGAGTTTGAAAGAGGAAGTAATTTGTAAACTGCTGAAATACAGTTCGGTGTCAAAGCAACCGAAGAGTAAAATTACTCAAAATAAATAGTTGCTCTTATTTTGAAAGGAGTCAGAGTGGAGGAGCTGCTTTATGCACAGCTGCCATTGGCTGTACAAACCCCTCGTTTCTGCTGCTAATGATAGATAGGAATATTAATAATATAACTCATGCCTTGTCGTATTTTGCTGCTTAATCATCTTGTTTGGCACACCCCGCTCATGTTGTGTGTGGCCATAACTCAGGACTCGGAGCTCACTCGGTGTTACCGTCAGCGATCAAAGGGGCTGGGACTGTGCAGTGATGAAAGGACTGACCAGTGTGTTTATCCACAAAAACCAGGGAGAATTTAGAGCCAGCAGAGCGCCTGGGAGCGGCTTTCCACGCCGGGCCATGGCCATGGCCCCTCCGTCCCGGCTGCCGGGAGCGTCCCGGGTGGGTGAGCAGGAGCTGGGAGCGCTCCCGGGATCGCAGGAGTGTCAGTGGGACCCCTTCGAGCCTCCGCCATGCAGCGCTCCAGCTCCTGCAGCTCTGGAGTGGAGTGTTCATTCATACGCTGCTGTCAAAGGTGGTGTGTCAAGGGGGCTGGTAATAGTTGGTTAGAAGATACTTTGTTTATAGGCAGAGCTTCCTGCACGTAGATTGGAAAGATGAAGAAGGGCTCTATCATGATTCGGAATGTAAATAGAATTAGAAAAACAGTAATCTTTTTGTTTTCCTTGGTTTTTTTCTTTTCTTTTTTTGTTTTCCTTTATCTTTTTTGTTTGTTTGTTTGTTTTCCTTATTTTTTCCCCTTAACTTTTTGGGTCTTTTCCCTTAGAGTTTTTTTGCTCCCACCTACAGTTTTCAAATATTTTGGGTCTTTTCCCTTAGAGTTTTTTTGCTACCAACTACAGTTTTAAAATCTAAACACTGAACCCCGTGAATTGCTTGTGATTCAAAATGTCACTATATTAGTCTGGATAACTTCTTTAAAAAAAATCAGGAGTAGAAAACAATAGCCTAGTTCAGTCTTGGAGGTGGTTGTAGTTCAGGGACACCGTAAAGGACAAAATGATGGGAGGATAAAAGGAAGTATCTAAAACAAATCAAAAGGTAAAATAAGTTGTTGGATTTGTTTGCAATTTTTTTTGTTGTTCTTGGGATTTAGTTTTGTTTTTAAAACTCAAGAAGCCCTTTCCCTCTCCTGGTTTTTAGGTGGAGTTTGATCTTTAAGTGTAGTGCAGATCCTTCCAAGACACCGGTGATTTTTTGTGAAGTGGTTTCCATGCTCTTGTCAATGCATGAATAACAAATAATAGAATGGGTGGAGAGGAAGTTGATTGTAATTTGACTTAAAAGCGTGAATGTTTTGACCTCAACGATTGGCAGTTTGAAAAGAATGATTTGCTGTGCTGTTTGTGCCAGCGTTGGGTTGTTTGGTGTTAATCACCATCCAGTTATGAATATAATTCACTCGTTAGACAAGTGAGTTAGACCATAGGGTAGTGCTGGGCCTCTGAATACCTTCACTAAGCACTCAGGTTAAGAGGAGAGGTGTTATTTAGAGTGCTGTGCTGATGGAAGGAAGCTGTACTCCTTTGGTGGAAATATTCATCTTGTGGATGTAATGAAGGTAAGGCTCTTCAAGTTGGAGAATTTTTTATTACAGTTGCTTGTATAGTTAAAAGCTGTATTTGGTGGGGTATTGTTTTTATTTGCTTTTTCTGATTGTTTATGTGTTAGGCTCTTAAGTTTTGAGTAGGATGTGTGTTGGTTTGGCTCATACCTTAAGTCAACTAGTTTAGCAGCTGATATCAATATTCAAGAATATTCTGTCTGTGCTGGCTGTAGCAAAGCTGTGGACTCAGAGGAGAGCAGATCCTTATTTTTTTTTAAATGATACTTTTATTTCTTATTTTTAGAGCTTTATGAGACAGTGAGTGGAAATCAGATCAACATACTACCTGATCCTATCTGCAGAATTCTCCCAGCCTTGAGAGGCCTAAAATCTGGGAAAATTTAGGATCAATCTCCATGTTGTAACAGTTTTTCCTGTGTTTGAGAATTAAGACCAGCTTTTGTGTTACTCAGAAACAAGTCTCATTTGATTATATTAACACTTTGCCTGATTAAGGATTGCTGAATCATTTTCACTCTTTGAAAGATAAAGGGAAATGTGTATTAATCTCTCTGTTACTCTGGCTGGTTTGTTTTGTGGTAACATTTTAATAAGGCAAGAGCTGATCTCTGTGTTGAAGGATATTAGAATGGACTGTACTTGTATTTTGTGTGCTGTTTTTGTATAATTCAAAAGAGAAGTTTACAGTACATTTTACTTTTGCCCATCTTTTTACTGAAGTTCAGACAAGTTCTGAAGTTGTCACTGAACATGCCAGAGCCTGAGTTTGTTCTCCTTCAGTGGGAGGTGGAGAATTATGCACAGAATAAAGGTAAAACTGACGTTAAAGCACAAGTCAGGATTATAGTTTTCAGAGTGTTCATGTGAAAGTTATAAATCCAGAAGCTTTCATACCAGTCATGTGTTCTTAAATATTTTCATTGGGAAAAATTACTGTTTGTCAGTTCGGTTTAAGGAGGGACACCAGCACTGCTTATTAGGCATAATAGAAAAGAAGGTTCATTTCTAGTCCCGTGGGAATTTTGTACACTTCCTGAGTTTTGGACCCCTTGGACATTGGGAAAACATTAGGAGTTTCAAGTGTTAGAATTCAGACATTTCTTGTGGTCACAGGATTGTTTTGTTTTCCTTTGTTTTCCCCCTAAACATCTTAAAATAGTTCTAAAATTCTTCCTCCAATGGGCTTCAACGAGTTCATTATGTATAGTAAATAAAAAAGCTTCCTGGTTTTTGTTGTTGTTGCAGTTGGTTGGTTGGTTTTTGTTTCTTTTAAAGGCTCAGGAAGCCCAGAAACACAAAATGACCAGTGATTGTTATCTTAGGCCTACCCAAAAGTGAAGGGTTAATGGCAGCTTGTGAGGTGGTGCCAAAGAAGAGCAGGATCAGGGAAGGGGGAAAACTGAGGGAAGTTGGTGCTCACTCACAGAATCAGGAAGCTGAGAGGAACTGGACAGACCTGTTGTATAAGAGGAGCTGCATCAGGTGCAGGGCAGGGACTTGGAGCTTCCTGCTACTGGAACGAGTTGGGTCGAGAAAGAGCTTTGCTTGAGCCCATTTGTTCTGCTGGGGAGGGAAGTGCAACTGCTGGCAAACTGTTTGCAGTGTCTGAGCTTGCTCCAATAGCTCAACCACCTTTCCCTCAGCTTTTTAAACTGAGCACTTCGTAACATTGGAAAAAGATGAATATTGAAGGTTTGCTTGGTATGCTGTTAGTTGGAGATAGTGAACATGTGGAGAAATGATAATAAAATCTTATTCCTGAAGAGGTAAAGTACATTATTGTACAGTAGTACAATTTTCTTTGCCTTACAATTACTTTAATCAAAGATACTGATTCATAAGCTTGCACCTGTCTACAAACTGGTTGAATTTTGGAGTAATTTGATTTTTTCTGAGGTGATCTGAGCTATTGAAGGGAGGGCCAGGGGTAAATACTTGTACCATGAATACCCTAAGGTGGTGCTGATGCCTCCAGGGGGGATTATCTCAGAGTGGGAAGAGTAGTGCCCAATGCCGAAGAACCTGGCCATTTTCCTCTTCCTTGCACAAACATCCTTTTTAATTTCCTCTGCCTTGCATCTTCCTGATTGAAACCTTGTATTAGGCTAAGGAAGCCTCTGTGTGCAGTGAGGATAAACTGTGCTGATCTTTGCATCTTATCCAAGTGAGGGCAAACAACTGGGGAGAGCTCATCCATCTCTGGGAGGCCTGGTAGGGTGCAGGAGGTGACACTGAAATGGCAGAACAATCCCACGGGCATTGGGGACCTGTGAGTCCAAGCTACTTCAAGGGAGGTGTGCTGGGTGGATGCGTCCCATGGAGAGTGATCAGTGTCCTCTGCTGTGGCTGAGCCCGCCCAGGGCATTTGGACTTACTGGCCCTGAGTACCAGCAGAGATCCCTTGGGTCTCTGGGCTTGTCACAGTTTATCACAGCTCTGAGGGCTGACTGACCTGCCTGACACATCAGTTCTGGGCCCCTCAGTTCAGGAAAGATATTGAGAGGCTGGAGCAGGTCCAGAGAAGAGCAGCAAGGCTGGAGAAGGGACTGGAGCACAAGTGCTGTGGGGAGAGGCTGAGGGAGCTGGGGGTGTTTAGCCTGGAGAAGAGGAGGCTCAGAGGTGACCTCAGCACTGTCTAGAACTACCTGAAGGGAAGTTCTGGCCAGGTGGGGGTTGGTCTCTTCTCCCAGGCACTCAGCAATAGGACAAGGGGGCACGGGCTCAAGCTCTGCCAGGGGAAATTGAAGTTGGAGATCAGAAACAAATTCTTTGCAGAGAGAGTGCTCAGGCATTGGAATGGGCTGCCCAGAGAGGGGGTGGATTCCCCATCCCTGGAGGTTTTTAAGATGAGATTGGCCGTGGCACTGAGTGCCATGATCTGGTAAAGGGACTGGAGTTGGACCAAGGGTTGGACTTGATGATCTCGGAGGTCTTTTCCAACCCAATCCATTCTGTGATTCTACAATCTGCCTTGGAGGCAGATAAGAGGAGCCTCCTGTATAATAATTAAAAACCATCAGGCCTTTGCCCGTGTAAAACCAGCTTGGATATGCCTGGATATCTGATGCAGAGTTGGAGTATGTAACTAGGAGTAGCCATGTCTGCCCCATCACAGTTGTGTCCACAGCAAGGAACTCGCAAACATTTGATGACATTTTGGATCAACATCCATGAAGTTTGAGTTGGAGAGTGAGAGGGATGCTCTTGAGCTGAATTCTGGGACTTGGGTTGCCTGGTATTTCCTGTGATGGGCTCTGCATATCCTGTGGGGCCTGATTCTCCTTCTGCTCACTCCCTGCCTTCTCCAGGCTCTGAATGTCCTTCACAGCACTGTCATAGGAAACAGGGATCCCTCACTGGCTTTGGGGTGAGCCTGTTCTGTAATTAACTGCAGTCCTTCCTGTAGTGCTGAGTCCTCAGCCTGGACCAAAGTTGTACAACAGTAACCCCATCCAAACCGAGAGAATGTGAGAGTGGAAAGTAGGAATGTGCAGGACTAGTGATGGTGGTGGTGTGCAGGGCAGGGATTTTGCAGTCTGCTGTATGGGTTCAATTTTAGCAGAATCACATTTAAAGCAGATTCTTTTTGCCTTCATTTCTAGTGAAAAGAAGTTCCTTTCTCAGCAAAACAAACCATCATAGAAGCATTCAGTTTCTGATTTGCAGAATAAATGATTTCAAGTTCTCTTGGGTTCAACATGGAAAATGTACTCCACAGTTTTACCGGATGCTGTGTTCTCCAAAACATCCAATTTTTTTAAATGGCTGTTTCTTAATGATCCACAGCTGAAGGTTCTTCCCTTTACTCTTGGCAGTCTGAGCCGCCTTCATGGGGTGGAACAGGATCTTTCTTTCGTCCTAGGAAATAGTATTAATCCTGCCAGTATTTAACTGCATCCAGGATTACTAATCTGTCAAAGCTCTGCTTTTAGTTTTTACAGATGATATTCAGGACATCTGATAGTTGCATTCATGTTGTCAAAAGTGCATACTGTGTTTGTCTGTGGTAACCTCAGAATTTCTAGAAGGGATTAATTATATAAATATTAAACGAGTGCAGTATTTATTAGTAAGAATGAGTCAAGCTCTCTTAATAAAATGGTAATTACTAATTTACGCACTGTATTTCTGAAGTAATGGATTTTAAATACTCAGCATTTAAATTTGCCTTTCTAGTGGAATAAAAAAGTATTTTAATGACTGTAACCTAATTTAGAATGAATTCAGATCATTCAGTTATTTGCTTTTCCCAGTGTTTTCCTAGTAAATGCTGCCTAACTAGTCTGTCTGCCTCATGATTGGTTTTTCCTGTTTGTGCCAATTTAGTTGATAACTATGCAGAAGCAGAATAGTTGGGAGGAAATCCCACATTTTCATTAGCAAAGTAAATAAGAAACAAAGAGGGCTCACTCAGTTGTCTGAAACATCATTTTGTAGCTGTGAAAGCAGGTTTGTCATGTACATAAGAAAGAAGTAAAGTGGAAAAACACCTTTCCAGAATGGGTTGCTCTTGTGTGTGTATTGTCTTTGATTGTTTCACTCCTTAAAAATCAAACTTTACCTGGGTTTCCTGTCATTTCTTTTGAATAGGTCCTTGGAAGTTTACAGGTTGGTGTAGGTAGTATGTAGGGGGTGGGAAGAAGTGATGATAGGTACAGTTGATCTCTAGTGCTGCAGTTATCTCCTATTTTATGTAGTGCTCTCTTACAGGATTTAGAACCTTAGATGCGTAGAAATTGTGCAGGAAGGTCATTATGGAAGAAAAAAGTGAGTAAAACTGCTGTAGAATCATGGAGGGTAAATTTTGATTAATTTGTACTAAACTCTGAAACAAATTTACTGGAACCTTCCTCATGTGAATGAATGCAAGTGTGAGGCACAGAGATTCCTCAGTGCTCAGAAAGAGTTACTCAACGAGGTTACTTTTCCAGTTGTGACTAAGGGGCCAATTAGCAGCATCCGGAACGAGACGGCAGCGCCTGGGTAAAAATAGATGGCATTTGGAGAAGCTGGGGGCTGTCTGGGAGGAGGTCTTCAGCTGGAGACTGAGAAGCAGGAGAAGAGGCAACCTCCAGAAAGGAACATACAGGAGTGTTACAAACAGGATTGTGAGAAACTCATGAACAGACAGAGGTAGGAGCTGCCCAGAGACATGACAAGAAGCAACACCAGATTGGACCCTCAGGCTGCCAGGCCTCTGCTGCCGATGGAATTCATGGGCTGAGCTCTTTGCTCCCACCTGACAAGAGCAATAGGGCTGGCATGGGTATGGAAATGAAACAGGCTGTAGCATCCTCTGAAAATGACAGGAACCAGAGGAGTGGGTGTAAAGCTCGCTAGGTTGTTAGCTCTTATGTTAAGGTTTGATACATTGATGCCTCTGTCAGAGGAAGGAGTAAGTCATACACAAGTAGTGGAGTTGCTTGAAGGCAATTAGTTGACTGCTGCTGGCATCACTGAGACCAAATAATTAACGTGCCGGGTGCAGGGAGGGGAACTGGATGGTGTGGGCTTTTGCTCTCTGGTCTTTACAGTTATAACTTCATCTTGTGGCCACAGCAGCTTTGATGGTCCTTCTCTGTTGTTTTGGTAGAATACTGAAGCCACTGGATTAGTACAGTTAAAAACTCCTTTGTTCCTCACTGACCTACTTTGGCTGCACATTAGCTATTGGATTGGGAAAGGGCCATCTGTACATGTGCCCGCTGGTACACGCTGAGTGTAAAGAGAGTTGTAAAATACTGTCTGCCTTCTCTCGATAAACCTCAGTCCAGTGGAGAGAATTACCTAAAATACTCACTTTTATTTTGATTGGCATGGCATTCAGTGGCTTGGCATTCAATAACGTGTTAGTGCATTTGATACTTCATGGAAAAAAGAGAAGGCATGAAGGATGCACCTGAAGTCTTATCTTTAAATCCCCAAAGGATGTGTGTAAGTTAAAGAATTCTTTCTAGTGGTCTAATAGGGACCCAGCTGCTTCCTAAAAGGTACAGCCAAATAGAAAATGTATGATCTGTGTATTCATATGACAGTGACAAAGCATGTTGCCTGAACTATACTTACTTTCTGGATCAGTAATCTGTACCTGCAAAGGCTCTATAAAAAGTTATGCTCTATAAAAAGTTCTGCTAATTCACCAATAGTGTATTTGGATCACCAAGGCAGTTAATGCCACCCTGGCGCCCGATCCCATCAGATCTCGGAAGCTCAGCAGGGTCAGCCCTGGTTAGTACTTGGATGAGAGTCCTCCTGGGAATACCCAGGGCTGTAGGTTCTAGTCCTGAGGACTTCACTGTCACCATCCAAGCTCACTCGGTCGTGGCAGATGAACCTCAGGAGCAAATGGTGGGGCCAATTCTGTGCACGCTGAGCCTCACCTAAAACATCCACTGCGCAGGCTGGGAGGGCGCACCCATGTGTGGAGAGCCCTGCCCAAATCTTTGTTGGCAAAGCCTTGCCATGATGATAATTTGGATCACCTCAGTTATGAAGAGGAGCTTTCAAACTTACCTGTATTTGTATAAACCTGCAAAATACACACTCTTCCTGGTGAGTGTTTCTCCATTACTTTTTGTGGAATGTATAACTGATGAGGTTGCTCTTGTTTTTTTCATTAGTGAGCAATGAGGTTTCTGCCAATTAGAGCAAAGGTGTAATCACAGTTCTAATGTACCAGAGTAACACTCCCATTGACTTCAGTTTGGCCTGGATAGCAGCTGAAGATGAAGTTGGTGACCACAGCACAGCTGGGGATAAATACTGCTAATAATCTAATGTCAGCTTATCACCTTCAACAGAGAAGCAGCTTAACTAATGAGTAGCTTGGAAGAGGTAGAAAGGGTATGATGATGAAGAGTATTGTTTGGTAACCACAGAGGAAATGTTTCAATTATATTTAATACCTAAACTGTTATGGCTGGTTAATATTTGTAACAGTCTAAACTATTAAAGCTTTGCAAAGTGACTTGATGTGCACCAGAGTGATAACCTTTGGTTATGTAAGTTACGTGACATAACCTCGTCCCTATAGTTTTTAATTTTCTCTGACTTGTTCTTGAGAACTTAATTCAGAACTCTAAAAATAAGTATTTCACCCATAACAAATAAAGGTAACATGCTGTTGTAGACTGATAATGATATTGCAGAGGGTCTAAGTAATTTCTGGAGAAATTCACTTTGGGCGCCAAGGCCCAGCGATCATCAGATATATCAGCCTGTCCTGTAGCAAACAGCATTTCTGAGAGGCAGAACCCCCTATGGGGGATTTGCACACATGCAGGTAAATATATTCTGCCAAAACACCCCTGCATTATTTTATTCAGTGTTTTTGGAAGAGGTCAGAAGTAAAGAGCATCTGAAAAAAGTCCACACAGATTGTGGTAGTGCAAGGCTATGATAAGAGTTGTCCTTTAGACAATTATAAATATTCTAAAATTAAGTCTTTGCTCTCTAGAACCTTGTGTTAAGGAGATAAAATGCATACCCCATTTCAGGTTCAAGCAGTAAAATAAAAAGTTGCTGTTACAAAGAGAGAGAAGTGACCTCGTATTCTACGTCAGTCAAAATTCCAAATTTTAGCAAAAATAGCCGGTTTAGGTATAATAGAGCAATGGACTCTAAATGTCAATGTTCATAGCAAATGAGTCTCATCTACATAATTTTAAAACTGAGCTGAGCCATTCTGTGATGGAGAAGATCCTATTTTTAAAGGAATAGCTGTTACTTTCACATAGACATGTGTAATGATAATACAAATAACATAAAATATCCAGCATAACACATATTAACTTGACAGGTTATAGGAGAGCATTATATAAATACCATGGTTTTTACTTCTGTTGCTGAATTACTCCAGCTCCTGAATAATATGAAGATCAGGAAGTTGCTATAGAAGTGTTGCAGAATGGTGATGTATTTCTGTGCACCAGGGAATGTGAGAGAGTTCTTAGTAACTGCAAAGGCAAAATAAATTAAGTCAATTTATATATTTATTTTCTGTCATTTAGACGTATGTACTGGGCTTGGCAGTGTGAGAAAGGGTGTTCCCTTAACTAACAGCTTGACTGATTTGAGTTATTGTCAAAAGGAGTTGAATAACAGTTTGAGCCTTAACAATGACCACATCTCAGAGCAGCTGGTGGAGCCTCAGCACTGGGAGGCCTTTTGCAAGGAACTTATCTGGAAGGAGGGACTGAAGTGGTACTGCCTTTCTTGACAAAGAAACCACGCAGATTGTTTGTGGATGCAAAGGCCTCATGTGGCATCTGAGTAATGCTTTTGAGTTTCTGCATTGGCAGGGAGATGCTATCCCAGTGTGCAGATCAGGACATACCTTCAGGTTTTCCTGTGGCTCCGGTGGGGTGTAGTGGGGATAATGTTCTTGTGCTCAGGGTCCAGAGAAGAACAAGGCTGGTGAAGGGACTGGAGCACAAGTCCTATGGGGAGAGGCTGAGGGAGCTGGGGATGTTTAGCCTGGAGAAGAGGAGGCTCAGAGGTGACCTCAGCACTGTCTAGAAGTATCTGAAGGGAAGTTCTGGCCAGGTGGGGGTTGGTCTCTTCTCCCAGGCACTCAGCAATAGGACAAGGGGGCACGGGCTCAAGCTCTGCCAGGGGAAATTTAAGTGGGACATCAGAAAAAAATTCTTTGCAGAGAGAGGAATCAGGCATTGGATGGTGGATTCCCCATCCCTGGAGGTTTTTAAAGTGAGCTTGGCCGTGGCCCTGAGTGCCATGATCTGGTAAAGGGACTGGAGTTGGAGCAAGGGTTGGACTTGATGAGCTTGGAGGTCTTTTCCAGCCCAATTGATTCTGTGATTCTATGAAGTGCAGTGTCTGGTGTCCCCAAGGGACTTGCCACTGCAAATGCAGCATCCCTTGTGACCTGATCATGCTTTTGGCATGACATTGAATCCAGCTTGAGGTGTTGATTCTGATCTTGGAGTTTTCAGTGGGCTGTATTTAGAAGACTGAATGAGTAACGAAGGCCAAACCCAATGATTTTGTTGTTCTGTCATGCTGGAGCTGCTACAGTAAAGACGAGATGTGTATAACCAGGGGGATCCATCTGGGGACTTTAGAATGAGCTCCCAACTTGTTTCTACGTTTTCCATTGTGACTTTGGGGGCATTTTTATTATATCCTGTCTTTTTCTTACACAAACATAACATTTTACACATGTCCAGTTCCATATAATTCTTATTCCATTATACATGTTGTCCCCTCTATGGAGGGAATGAGGGAACAAATAGTTGGATCTCATAGTGCATTACTGGAAAATGCTGGGAGACTATTGTGGTAAATTAGCATAGAGTAGAATATGTTGTTGACTGAATTTGTATTACCAAATGAGAAGGGAATGAAAGTTATGTTTTGAGGGTTCAATTAAACTCTTCTTAATGTATAAATAGGGTTATAGAAATGTATATTTTATATGTATGTATATTATTTAAGCTAATAAATGTGAATATTTTAAAATGTAAGCCTGAGCTTTTAGACAGTGGGTTGTGTGTGTAGAATAGCTCTCACTTAATTACTTCTTTCACTGGAGGATGAAGTACTCCTGTGATTTCTGGGATAAATTGATTGGTCAGTATCAAGCAAAGTAGCAATCCTGGCAATTGCTCTGAGACTGCTTGGATGAGAGTTATGTTTTGGCTTCCCTGTGCTCTTGGTTCTGCTTTTTTGCAAGTGTCTGAGTGTTCCTGAATAAATTTCTTAGAGCAGCTCTGTAGTTTGAGCAACATGAATATTACATATTTTTATTTGGACAGATGGCAGTTTCAGAGCACTTACTAAGCAAGATACAATTTTTGCATTCTTACAGGAAGCATGTACAGATATGTAATTTTATCATTATTTCATTGTGCACTTAATGCACTGAGCAAATAAATTGCAGTGCAAATCCTGAATGCCTTGTGAGTGCAGTTAGAGTGGAAGGTAAGTGTAAGATTGCCATGACATATTTTTCTTCTTATATTTAATGATCATTACAGAGCACAAGCTTCTCATGTCATGCAGAAGAAAATTGTGATCTGATAAGAATCTTATCAAAAGGAAGACAATAATCCTCTTAAGGATTCTTCTGTCTTAGGTCAGCAGGTCATTGTGGGCCCTTTGCAAAGGTGTTTTTTAGTGTCCTGGAACTTAGAAACCTTTTTCTGCATTTTAGATTTTTGCCATCTAAGGAACCTGGAAACAATGTACTGTTTATTATAAATGACTGGTCTTGCCATATTCTACTATTTGCCAATAATTTACAATGCAAAAAAATAAATTGTGATGTAGCAAGATAAAGCTGAAGATGCAGTGTAGTCCATTATTCTCTCTAAAACTAACAGAAAGCAAGTACAAGATAGAATTGATACGAGCATAGGATGACCAAGTTGGAATAATGAGCCAAGACTTGGTGTCTCTGTTGATGTTTTGGGTTCCAGTGCTCTGCTAAGAACTTAGGAGTGGAGGGAGGATGGCAGGGTCCCAGAGACAAGCTAGGCCACAAAAAATACACTGAGAAGCAGCCTGAAGGGCTGTTAAAGATTTTCAAGGAAAGGAAGACAGCACTGGGTGATTCAGTGGAACATTAAGTTAGTGTTGTGCATCTTTGCTCTGTATTGAGTATTTGAGAAAGCCCTTGGAAAACGAGATGCCTTTGTTTACATGGTGTTCTGTCTCTGGTCTTCATTATGTGGTTTGGGGTAGAGGAGCTAAACACATAGGTGCATATTTTGCATTTGCTCTGTCTGTAGCTTTTGCTATTAAAATGTCTACAGAAAAACCTAATTTAATTCTGGCGTACAGCTCTTCCTGGTAAGGGCTGAAAGGAACCAGTGGAGGGTGGCATTGCCAGGTAGAACTGAGCAAAGGTGTAAGGAATAATACTGACTAATCCTGGAGTCTCAAGAAACTCAACTGCAAGGATTTTCCTTGCAGAGTCAGTCTTGTGTTTGTAATGAAGCAAGATGCTAAAATTCAGAGGTCTTTAATTTTGTGGAGATTTTGATTCTTAGACTAAGGATGTTCAAACACAGCTCTGGGAGCTCCAAAGCTTGAGCTGACTGTGCTGTGTTTTAGTGTTGTCTCCCAGGGATTGCTTTTCTACACACCTAGCTAAATGAACAGGTTAGTGTCAGAAAAAAACCCAAAACAGTAAACCAACCAATCAAACAAAAAAACCCCACCACAGATACTGTAAGTGGAGGTATGCTTATGTTTATAGAAATGTAGAAAGTAGAAGACAAACAGTGGGGATTATTTTGTGTGTGGGTTTTTTCCTTACTTTTTTTAAAGAACATAGACAATCAATCAACTTTTTTCCCCCCTTCTTGGAGAAGACACTGAAAAGTAACAATCAAGTGTTTCATACCTAATGGTAGAAGGTGTAAGGCAGAAGGTGTGTGGCAAAGGTAATGTCAGTATTTTCAAGTGGTAGGACAGACACTGGCAGTGGCTCTCTGTTGACCACCCAGTAAACGTCGTGACTTCAGCTCTCTGAATGAAGGTTAGCTTGTACTTTGAAAGTGCAATTCAGTAATAACCTACTTAAAACAACCGGCTTGAGCTTTCCGAGCCAGTATAAAAGAAACTTTAGTCAGTTCAGGAAATTTGCCACAGTAACTCTCAGTGTTTCAGCAAAGTATTTTTGTCTTATTTTTGCAAATTTATGCCACGTATTCAATTGAGGAAATTGAATTAACAGTTATGTGCATTTTTGCCAGCCTTTTTGCTTCACTAAAAAAAAAAAGAAATCACTAATAATTAGTTTTGAAATATTAGTAAAAACTGGGGAGAAGGAAGGTGAGAAAGCAACCCACAAAACCTGTGATCAGCTTGGGGCTAAAATATAAGTGTTAATTTGATGTCTAGGCAAACTCACCATAAGTAATGTAATGGGATATATTAAAGATGTCAGAGTGTCAAGAACCTCCAGATATGTGGCTGCTTAATCATACTTAGCCCTTAACCACTGACTCATTCATTCTTGTTTTGCTTAAACACTTTGAGCTCCTGGGTTTTTTTCTTTTGAAATATTCTGCTACTTTCATTGTGTTTCTTATTCTCCAAACAAGTTTTCCTCTCTGTCTTTTCCAAGTCTCCTGCCCCACCTCATCCTCGTTCTTTCTTGGTCTTTCAATAGTGTTTTATGTTGTTTTCCTGCCTTCTTTTGCTTCCCACTCTGTCCTCTTCTCATAACATTCACAGCTGCTTTGCCGTTCTTCCATCTCCACTGAAATATTTTGGTACTTTCATCTACCCGCTCTTTTCTCATCAATTTTATCTTGAAGCCATGTAATTTGAGTCCTTTTCCATACCTTCTTGTCCTAGTTCAGCAGACAGGACCAGTTTATCACTGTATGGGTGTGACCAAAGCTGCGTATTCTACACCCTGTGTGTCATTTCCCATGAACACTTAACAATGGACCACTTGCAGCAGCTGCCCAGGGCACACCCAACCCCTCAGGATGTGAGGTGGGTGTTAAAGAAGCTTGTGAGATAAGAACTGTGATAACTCCCCTCCGGGGAGTCGTTGGCACCTCCACACCCACCTGAGGGGTCATGTCTGCTAATGGGCCATCAATGATTCCAAATACCCCATGACTGACAGAGTGAGATCACCCATTGTGGAACTCCCCACCCTGGGGGAGGTACTGGGCATTCCCACCTGAACGTGAGGGGATATAATCTTGGGGTTTGAACACTTCTGGTACCACTCATCGGGTTCAGAGGAGGACCAGAACCTCAACAGGAGGAGACCACCACTCTTGACCAGACTGTGACATCATCTGCACCAAAAGGTTTTTCCCTTCCTTTTACTTTGGACTCAGGGGAACCACGTGGGGCTCAGCACGGGGCTATTGAACACCATTCTGTTTGTGCCCCAGAGTGCTGGATTATACTGCTGGATTTTGTGGGTTAAAACCAACTTCTCTTTGTATCATTGCATTTATTGTAATAGTTTCATTAAATTGTAACTCTGACTTATAATGTGTTGGGTTCACTTCTCCTGCAGGTTTACCTTTAAACCAGCACACTTCTCTGTTACCTTCTTTGACCTGGATCATTTTTGACTTGTGGGTAGAATGGATAAACTTTGACTGTCTTGGTTTACTCTGTTAAACACTTCCCAGTCCCTGAAGAACTAATGGGGAAATGTTGAAAAGTCTGCTTACCAAAGGACAGAGGCATTGCTATGGATTATGGAGAGACATGGTTACTCCTGAGGGGTGATTACTAGCACTAGCATAAGGGATGATATATATGGCCAAATATCTTGTGAGTCTCTGTTTTTGGGGGACCTAGAGCAGCAGTTGGTGTACTGAAATACTCTGCCAATCTTGTCTTCCATTGATTGCTCAGGAATTTTCACTATCCACTATGTATTTCCTTGATTACATGTGATTATCCAGGATGTTTGATGTAACTGTTTCATAACAGACTCCTCATGTTAGGTTAGTGATGAGTTAGAGCACCCAAACTTGTGAAGCCAGGGCACCCTGAATCTCTCCACTCACTTGAGGGTGCACATCATTGATACCAGTTTGCACCAATAAAGTCTGTTTGCAACAAGTATTGATGTAATAGTGTTTTGCTGCGGCTCATCAGTTGCTTTAACCGTAAGCTTGTGGTCTTGGTCCACTTCCAAGCTGAAAGGTGTTCACAGCACAGGTGTTGTTGGTGGAATGAACAAGTGTTGGGCACAGATGAGTAAAGCTTAGCCTAGAGGAATCTGTCCATTGAAACTTTGACAGCAATGGCTCTGGATTGAGCTATATGGGTGAAAGTGAAGAGGCTTAAACTATTGCCTGCACCTTGCCTGCTCGGAAAGTAGGCAGGAGGTTTGATTAAAGCTTCATAAGGTTTAAAAGTATGGTTTTTAAAAATATGCTTTATTAAATTCTTTTTATGCTCAATTTGTTTTTAAATTTTGGTCTTGTGATGAGGGAAACAGCAGCCCTTCATCCGTGTGTTCTATTCAGGGTCTGAAGTTGAGAAGGATTTACATACATGAGTAAAGACAGAATTTTGATTAATATATTCAAAAGTATATCTACATTATAAAATTTTGGCAGTGTATATGACTAAAATATGTCTGTTAAGGAATATCCCCTGTTGCTTGTAATGCTGCCACATCTGCATTCAAGGCACTCACATGAAATGTTAGATCTACACTGAGTTCAGAATACTCACCCCAGTAAACAACATTTGTTGAAAACCTCAGTGAAATGCTCGGGGAGTGTTCCTGAGCAGCAGAGGGTTTTGCAGATCCAGGATCCCTGTGGAACTACCCCAGGAGATTCCTGTTCAGTGAGAACTTGTTTGGTTTGATCAGGGAGAAACTTACGGCCAGGGAAATAATTCTTAATTTTGTGATTGATTATCCAAAGAGACACAGTTTATCAGGAAATTGCTGGGTTATGTTCTGTGTTGCAGTTTGGGTGTGCTGGAGTATGTTATTGTTGTGTTTTTCGTGTGCGTGTTCACTCATGAAAGTCAGCTTGAGTTTGTCCCACTGTATTTATTGCTGTGGGAATAATTGCACTGGTTGGGTTTTACATATTTGTAACACAGGGCCTGAACTGCTGCCCTGCCTGTGTAATTATTAAGTATAGAGAATGGGTTGGGAAAACAGCTTTGAATAAAGCACCTGTTACAAAAGAGTGATTACTGACTTGGCAAAGCATTCATAATATTGACAGCCAGGCAGGAAAATTAAATGAATGCTATCAGGACAGTGATTATTTTTTCTCAAGAAGTGCGTATAAGAAAAAGAGGGCAAACATTTGTACTTCTTGAGATCTTAGAACCAATATTGTGCTGTGAGAAGTGGCCCATAGAAATGGGGTGAGTTAGTGAGAGCTTTGAGCTGGTGTCACTTGACCTTCTCTTGACCTTCTCAAAGAAAATCAAGAGGCTTTCAAAATCAAATTTGCAAGTTTTATTTGAATGAAAAACTGAAAAGGTAACTTGTTACAAAATAAAATCTCCATAGTGATTTGTGAGGGATAGATGTAGACAGATTTATGCACAGCTTCTGCTTTATGCAGGTAGGTCCTTGGTGCAGGTTATGTTGGGTGAGGTGGCTTTCTGTGTGGCAGCGAAGCAGGAGAAGTTTCTTTGGGGTTTTGGAGGTTTTTTGTCACAAAGAAACTTTATTTAACTAGAAGAAGAATAGTCCTAGGTTTATTTAGTCCTGGATGATACAGAAACTGAAGAAAAATTGAGGAAATGCTTCATCAAGTTGAAAGGGAAAGTCATAATTTTGCTATTTAGTTGAAAGAGGAAGCAAACTCAAAAGTGGAGTGAAGACAGAGTTCTCAGATTTTGGGGCATTGTAAGGAAGTGCTTAAAGTTAATGTGAATAAAAAAGTAACTATTAATCTCTCTTCCCCATTCTGGTTTGGTTTCAGGATGTGTTTTTATTTTTCGTGTTCAGGGTGGTATTTTCTTTTACTATCATGTAAGTAGATGATGCTATTTCTTTATGCAAATGTCACCATCAAGCTAATGAATACCAGTAATGTATCTACTGGACTTGATAGTTATTCTGAGGGCATTTTGATTTTAATTATTCATAAACATTCTGATATTGCATATGTGGGTGCAGGGTAGAATCATAGAATGGATTGGGTTGGAAAAGACCTCCGAGATTATTGAGTCCAACCCTTGGTCCAACTCCAGTCCCTTTATCAGATCATGGCACTCAGGACCACGGCCAATCTCAGTTTAAAAACCTCCAGGGATGGGGAATCCACCCCCTCTCTGGGCAGCCCATTCCAATGCCTGATTACTCTCTCTGCAAAGAATTTGTTTCTGATCTCCAACTTCAATTTCCCCTGGCAGAGCTTGAGCCCGTGCCCCCTTGTCCTATTGCTGAGTGCCTGAGAGAAGAGACCAACCCCCACCTGGCCAGAACTTCCCTTCAGGGAGTTCTAGACAGTGCTGAGGTCACCTCTGAGCCTCCTCTTTTCCAGGCTAAACACCTCCAGCTCCCTCAGCCTCTCCCCACAGCACTTGTGCTCCAGTCCCTTCTCCAGCCTCGTTGCTCTTCTCTGGCCCCGCTCCAGTCCCTCAATCTCTTTCCTGAACTGAGGGGCCCAGAACTGAACACAACACTCAAGGTGTGGCCTCCCCAATGCAGAGTACAGGGGAAGGGGCACTGCCCTGATCCTATGGAGTCTGCATCGTTTGCCTTGTGTGATTCTGGGCCCTGTGCTGCCCTGTCTGCAGTCCCGTGGCTTTTCCTCACAGTTGCTGGTTTAAGCAGCTCAATCCCTGCCCCCTTCCTCATTTCATCACTTCCCCTGGTTATACCCTTCACTGCAAAACTGCAGGGTGGAGCGGTCAGGGAAGGATCCAGGTGCTGCCCCTTCTCTTGCCTGTTCACGTGCCAGGGAAAGGAGAGCCATAGCTCTGTTCTCTGGTGCACAGTTTGCTTTCTGTGATCCAAAATGAGTTACTTGTAAATTACTTTAATTAAAATAAGCATACTGTATAAACATTGGTATGTTTAGAGACTTGCAGTAAAAGTGTGCTATCAAGTTTTATGTCTTTAATTGATAAAAGGATGCAGAAAGCAGAGGCTGATGAGAAGGGATGGACTGGTTGGATTAGGATTATTTTGGGACTAGGCTATTAAGAGAGAAACGGAATTGCTTTGGCTATTTTGGGATTAGTACTTCAGCCTTTGCTGTAAAAACTGTTAGTCCATGTCTGAAAAAAAAAGAATTACAGCACTTTCTGTCTTTTTTTTTGATAACTTTATAAAAACTTGAAGCTGTTAAAGACTCTATCTTGATGATCACTGTGCAGATGTATTAGCACTTGCCTTCAGTAAGCCAATTCCCTTTGAATCTGTGAATACTCACTGTATTTCAAAAGCTCTGTACAGCTTTAAATGGCTAAAGAGAAAACTGACAAGGCCGAAAATTAAATTGTTGCAAAGACCTTCTGAAAATGAGGAGAGCTCTCACAGTCATCCAGATGGAAGTTTATCTTCCTTTAGATTTTGATTTTAATAAATGTATACTCCTTTGTCCATTGGACATAAATCACACATGCCATTTAATAGTGTAATTTTGATTTTATTTCATAGGTTATTAAAGTATTATATGTATTTACACAGATTTATTAGAGCAGCTGCTCAATGTTCAGTTTTTTCTTCTGAAAGTTGATACAATGGTAATTTTGGAGATTATTAAATTTGAGGGCCTTAATGTTTCACTGCATGTTAGCACAAGAGTAAAATGGTGCAGAATTCATTGAAAACTTCTGAGTATCTGCTGAGAAGAAAATGATTTGCTGCTTTTCATCAGCTCACTGTGAACATCTGTAAGGAACTGTGTGTTTCTTTTCAAGTCATTGTGTTCAGGAGCTCAGCTTTGCTGTGGGGCTCTGTAGGTCTGTACCCCAAGTACCACAAAAAGTAACCCCCTCAGAACCCCAAACCAGCAAAGGCACAGTCTCTGTGGGAAGGCTTGAATACTGATTTTATTTATTGATGTTGCCCTTTTCTTGTCTTAGGACCTCCTAATTTTTTCAGTATATTTACTTTCATATAATTTTCTGTTTCCAAGTATAACCTCCCCCCAGGCATTAGGTGCTAGTCTGTTCCCAAGGCACCCCAAATTCCCAAGAATAATGAGAAACTGCTGAGTGAAACTTCTTATGGTTTTATTCTCTAATGTGAGTAGCAACTTCGTTAATAAAGAAATGCAGATATGACCAGAACAATTGGCTTGGTTTTGGGTTTTATTTTGTGGGACTTTGAGGTTTTGGGGTTTGTTTGTTTGTTTGTGGGTTTTTGGTTGCCTGTGGTTTGGGTTTTTTTGTTTGCCCCTTTGGTTCATATGGCTTGTTGACGAAGTTAGACTCATATATTTCATGAAGTGTTCTGGAGTGGTTTTTCATGAGAAGAATTTAATTATATTTCTCATTTTGTTCCCACACCTCCAGATACTTAACTGGAGAAAACAAAACAAAACAAACTTTTATTACTTATTTTAATGCTTTAGTAATTCTAAAATTTTTATTTAATACCAGCTCTGTTTAAAATTAGTATAATCTTGAGTCATATATATGAGTCTGGTTTTAACTTGTGCTGAATTGTATCTTAATGGATTTCCCATTTGATCTCAGCCTGTTTGATTATAATGTCCTTGTTGGTCAAAGCAAATGCATATGAGTCGTGTACAACAGTGCAACCAAAACCTCATTATGCTCATGTAACAACAGAGATTTTATTGATACCTTTTACGTCTTTTCAAGGTCTGTGGTGTATTACTGATAGTATAAGAAAGAGGTCTTAAAAATAGTACTTTTGAATTGTAACCAATCATGCTTTAATGGGTTTTTTTCTCTTCAGCTTTTATTTAGATTCTTTTGGAAGAAGTTGTTAATCAATTAACTGTTGCCTGCTTGTTAACAACAGTGAATTCTGTAATACTTGAATGCCTGTGGTCCAGAAAGCAGTCACAGGGACTTTGCTTCCCAGGCCATTTATCTGCTGCAGGGCTGTAACTTCAGGAAGGTGGTTGTGGTAGTTTTAGTCAGGCCTCAAATTAGCAGGCTCAGAGAATCTACATAGATTAGGAGAGACAGGTATCACCTGACTTAAGCAACCAAAGAAACATTTCATACCAGATGACACGAACCTGAGGTAGGGCTACAAGATGGGAGGTGTTCACTCAGTTCCATCATGGCCAAAGTAGAGGCAGGACATGCAGCTGCTGCCCTGCTGTCCTGGGCCCTGCTGCTGCTGCCACTACTTGCATGTTGTGTGAGTTTCAGGGAAGCAGAAACATTTTGTTGTTATACTTTCTGTTTCTTGCTAAGTGTCTTTTGGGGTGCTTATGGATCTACAGTGATGGAATCTGTTTTCGGTGGGAGGTAGAAAATTGTTGTGATATATAACTTGTGTAAGTGTGTGTTGTATTGTAGTTTGCTTTTAATTTTCTGTATAAATATATATATAGTTAAAGCATCAGTCAAGTTTGAGGGGGTTTTTTCCCTTTCTCCCTTTTCTCAGCTTTTGGGAAGGGGAAGGAGATTGACTCTGTACTGGGCAGTTGGCATTTTGCCAGCTCAGCCTGAGACAGTTGTGAAAAGTGCTCTTCTGTGTAATGGGTGAAGGCTGATGAGTTTCTCTGTCCCCCTGGCTCATCTTTGGTTTCAGCTCTGCCTGCTCTGAGGTGTCTGAACATGTGAGAGAGACCTGGCCAGTGGAATGGCTTTATGGTGATCTGGTTTAGGGCCCTTCAGTATTCCACAGGATTCTTCTCCTGTGTGGCTCTTGTTGGTGTTCTGCAGGACCAGGTTTCTTGCATCTTCTGTGCCACAGATGATTGTAGCCAATTCCAGTGGTGTGAAATGTGGTGTCATAACTGTACCATGTTTCTCCTACACCTTCATTTCCTTTGAACACAGATGTCACAGAGCTCACACAGCCCTAATGAATATGAGCTCGGTGTGTGCTGCCTGACAGCATCCCTTAAACTTCACCAAGATTTTGGTGGCTCTTTGGAAGATGCTGTTTGCTACCTTTTGAATCCTGTCACTACTGCTGCGCTGTGAACAGTGAGAAGTTGAATAAACTGTTGCATCTTTATTAATACTACATTCCATCTTTATTCCTTTCGGTGTTTAAGCACTGTTTTTAATTAAATTTAATCACTGTGTTTAATTAAAACAGATTCATGGTCCTTAAACCTTAAAACTCCTTAAAGCTACCATACAATGACTAGGAGCTTTCAGTGTTTACCACGTATTCCTTACCTTGACATATTCTTGTGTCAGCAATAAGAAATTCCATCTTAGATTGGTATGTCTAAGTTTTAAGACATAAACATCAGTTTTTTAGTATTAAGATTTTTCTGTTTGAGATCAGTGAAATTTCATTTGTGTGTTGTATTCTGACTTGGAAGGTCATTTGCTGGAGTTTTGGTGCCGAGGTGGCATTGGGGCCTTAAAAAACCAAAGGCAGATCAAGGGAAGTGAAGTGCAGATTTTCAGAATAAAAATATGTTTTTCATTCCTGCAACTTTCTGCTATTGTTGGCCTCTTGTGTACATGAACACTGGATAAAGGAAGCTGTCAGTTTATTCTTTTGATGCATTTGGTATACTAACCAACCAGTAAGATGCTGACATTCCTTTTATTATTGTATTAGGTCTTTTTATCTGCAGAGAATTAAGAAAACAGAGCAAAAATAGTGAACAGTACCTTCTCTTTATTGGTCAAGCACATACTATTTTTTGGTGAAAATATTCCTATTGATGCATGTTGTGTGTTCACAGTAAAGCAAAATAATCCTCATTGTGTTTCAGTAAATTTGATTTTGCTGTGGAAAGTGTCGGCGTGGGGGTAATGATTGAATCTAAAAACCTGTTTGTGGAATTGCAGTCTTGCTGTGCATTCATATATATGTATTCATGTATATTCATGTAGGGTTATAATTGACATGGTGTTTTTAGACATACAAATTAATCAAGCTTGATGTGTTTGACAGTTCTTTCATCCCTTTTTGGAGTGTAAGTTAACAATGGTGAGTGCCAGCCTCCAGCCCAAGGAGTGGTATATTGTAAAATTAAATTTTAAATGCTTTTGTGTTGGCATTCTCTGCTTCAGCCTGGACTTTCTTGGTGAACTTTATTTTCCTAATAGCAGGTGATGATTAAATTACTTGTACTGTATGTTGGAGGTCTCCGACACACAGTAACAGTCCTGTGAGTGGTTCGTATGTTAATCTGAACTCTGTTTTACAAAAACTGTATGAATGCTGCTTTCCTTTGAAATTGATCTTCAAAAAGAAATCCTGTTTTGTATAATAAGATGCCAGACTCACAAAGATTTCCTTTCTTGTTTCATAGACGTTCCATCTTCAGAGCAGCCTGAACTGTTCCTAAAGAAACTTCAACAGTGCTGTGTCATTTTTGACTTCATGGACACGCTTTCAGACCTTAAAATGAAAGAATACAAGCGCTCCACTCTTAATGAACTGGTGGACTACATCACAATAAGCAGAGGCTGTTTGACAGAGCAGACTTACCCTGAAGTAGTTAGAATGGTGAGTTCCTTCTTTCTCACGGTGCCTTTAAATCCACTTGCAATTCCAGCTGCATGTTGTGGGTGAAATTGAACCCTGGAGCAGGTGAATTAAATGAGGCCTTTGGTTTGTATTTGCTGCTAGACGTCACTTGGGGATAATTCTCCAAAGACAAAAATGTTAATTTTTATATATTATTAATTAAAATCAAGTAGATGATGGTTATTTATAGTGTCACAAATGTATGAAAGGAAACCTGGATTGCTTCCTGGTGGAGAAAGCTGTAAAATCAGAGTCCATTATGTTTCCTCTCACCTGCCCTCCCTCTCCTTCCTAGTAGAAATAATGGAATAATTTTTGCAAGTTTCTACCTGTCTTTGAACTTTCTCCAAGCTCTTGGATGTCTGTTTTAGGTGGAGATAGCTTAAAGTATGCACAGATAATAATTCTAAAATAATAAATGCTAAATATATTGCACAGGATCATTGTGAAAATTTCCTGATTGTGGTGTGTGGATCCATTAGCAGCTGCCATTAAAGTGAGGAAGATTAAACAATAAAGCCATATCATGTATATATGAATTGCCAAATAATGGTATTCTCAGTGTAAAAATGGAAACAGTACCAGATGCTACATGGTGAAGGTTCATTGGATTGGCAAAATCAATCACTGCTTTAAAGTGTTTGTTCTGTGCTACCACACAACTGTTAAAATGCATTACCTAAATGAGAAGGCAATTAGCTAAGTATAGATTTGGTGATGATGGTTTGCTAATGGTGCTGTGTGATCATGGAATCCACTGGCTGTGTGCTTTAAGAAAAAAAATCAATAGATTTGACACTACATTATATATGCTCCTCATTTCTTTTCTGACACACAGATACATCCTGTGTTGCTTGTCTGTAATACTTAAAAGTAGCTGTAAATTGTGACAGAACCACCAAGCATGAAGGGAAAAACCCCAGAATTTAAGGGTATATGAAAAAGTCCTAATATGACTTGTCTGTGTGTGTGCATTGTCAGAAAGCCTTTAATTATGTGATCAGATTCTTCCACTTCTCCCCCACCCTCCCTTTCCCTCCTCTGCACTGGACCAATCTTCTGAACGAGCTGCTTTTCAGTCTGTTGTGTTATTTCTTCAGCATGTGGTCTCATGCACCCAAATTCCGTCAGAATACAGAATGACTAGTTCTTTGCTCAGTTTTTGAGCTGGTGCTACACTGTAGTATCTTAATGCTTTGCAAATGTCTTAATTTTCTGTATATCCCTGGTGATAAACAGTGTATCACACCCTTGCATAGACAGGACAGTGATGCACAGAGAACTTAAAAAAAACGGGGGACTTTTTCACTCAGTAGCAGAGGCGTCTAAACTTACCTCCTCTGAGAATTTGTTAATTTTTTTAGCATTGCTCTTACTGAGGTTATAGTCTTGTGTTGACTTTGGTTATAGTTGTTTTCTGCAGCAACATCTGTTGAATAAAAACTCTGCAAGTTAGTGTTGTCTTAGTCTGGGCCCTGAGAAACATGAATTTGATTGGTAACTGCTCATAAAGTTCAATTTGAATCACAAGTTACAATCTATGAAACAGCTAAACTTGAACTGTAAAAGAAATGCAAACCCTCTTTGGTAGCATCTCCTACTGTTCCTGCAGTCACTTGTGTTGATTCACACCACAGTTTTTATCCTAAGAAAATGATGTGTTGCTTAGAGTTTGAAAATCATGGTTTTAAATAATTTCCTTAAATATATTCCATATCTATGGCATGGGGGACTCACTGGAAATAAAGGTATGGCCTGAATGTTTCCAGTGGATTTCATACATACTTGCTAATGGAGCTTCAGGAATTTCAGTTTCATTTTTGATGGAAAACTCTCCTCTTTTCCTTTCATTGCATCATGGCCTTCTTCACTCTGCTTTCTTTTGCCCAGCATTTGGGCTCCAAATGCTGAACCCAAGTTATGTGTCCTCTTCAAGACCAGTCTGCTGAAGCAGAGGAGGACTGCAAATATTCCCAAGTCCTGTGTGTGGCTGCCCAGTGACCCCTGACTGCCCAAACCTGGATTTTGTACTAATAAAAAGGATTCAGGGAAGGGGATATGTTTTCCCTGAAGAATTTTCTGAGAAAGTTATATCATTTACATTTTATAGAAACTCTGGCCTGCAGCAGCCCCCTGTGCTGTGATGAAGGTGTGAGCTGTTGGACAGCTGGAGTCCCCCAGCTGTGCCTGTCACAACCAGCAGTGCCTTTGGTGCATGTGCTGCTGGCAAAGCACTCTGGTGGCTGCATTCCATGTGCACAGGATGCTGTGCTCTGGTATTGAATTTTTTGTGAGTGAATCCACAGCAGATGCATGAATGATTTCTGTAGATCACCCCAATGAATGCGAAGGCCAGCAGGCCCAGGGCAGTGACCCTTCCCCTGTACTCTGCCTTGGTGAGGCCACACCTTGAGTGTTGTGTTCAGTTCTGGGCCCCTCAGTTCAGGAAAGAGATTGAGGGGCTGGAGCGGGGCCAGAGAAGAGCAACGAGGCTGGAGAAGGGACTGGAGCACAAGCGCTGTGGGAGAGGCTGAGGGAGCTGGGGGTGTTTAGCCTGGAGAAGAGGAGGCTCAGAGGTGACCTCAGCACTGTCTAGAACTCCCTGAAGGGAAGTTCTGGCCAGGTGGGGGTTGGTCTCTTCTCCCAGGCAACCAACAGTAGGACAAGGGGGCACGGGCTCAAGCTCTGCCAGGGGAAATTGAAGTTTGACATCAGAAAAAATTCTTTGCAGAGAAAGTAATCAGTCATTGGAATGGGCTGCCCAGAGAGGGGGTGGATTCCCCATCCCTGGAGGTTTTTCAACTGAGCTTGGCCGTGGCCCTGAGTGCCATGATCTGGTAAAGGGACTGGAGTTGGACCAAGGGTTGGACTTGATGATCTCGGTCTTTTCCAACCCAATCAATTCTATGATTCTATTATTCTGCTAGGCCACATGACCAGGGCCTTGGTGCTTTGGGGTTTTTTTCTGTGTTACAGGTATAGGCTGTTTGGGAAAACTGCTTTTTCCCCCTCCTTGTCTTTGCCTATAAAAGCAAGACTTCTCCAGCACTCTGAGCACAGTTTCATGGGCTCTAGAGGGAAAGGCCAGGCTTACAATACTATATAGTGTAAGTTTTCAGCACATACTGCCTGGTGAAGACTCGCTTTGTGCTGAAGCCTCATCTTTGATGTAACTTGTCCTTTGCAGTAAGAGCATTTCTTGTTTCAAGCAGATTTGATCATACTCTGAGACAGAGTTAACTGTGCACAGTTGACTTTGTGAGTGCAAAATCCTTCACTGCTTCTGGGGATTTTCTCCAAGGTCCCCAACTGTGCTCGCAAAAGAGCTGTCACAGTGACCATCTCACACGTGTCATAATAGTGAAGAAAACAGCAGTAGCTGTGTCCTGACCAAATCAGTGTCCCCACTGCCTGCCTGCCACAATTGTCATGGGAGTGTTTTGATTGAAAGACCAGGATCTTAAAACTGATCAAAATGGAGCCCAGGTGTTCTTTGTCCCTTTGAAAGGTCCCTTCTCCTTATGTTTAGTGTTCATCAATCTAGGAATTAATATTTTCTGTTTGGCCCTTTGAGATACCATGATTTGGAGGTGAAGGAGAAAAAAAAAGCTCTTTTGTGAGTTTTGGCATCATTTAAGAGCAGAAAAAAAGCAGCACATTGGTCTGAAACTGATACTTTAAAAGTTACTAATACTTATAGAGAAGGATTAATGGTTAAAGTGTTTTCTCATCTTACTTTTTTGAATATTTTCTGAATTATATCTGTGGAAGAGACATTTTTTTTTAAAGGTTTTATAATGTTTGTGTATGTCAGTGATCTCTGTTTGTGACCTGACAGGAGTTTGGCTCTGTAGATACCAGGCTAGAAAAAGGTTACAAGTAAAATTCCTCCAAAGATCTGAGACTTCTGATTGCTTCTAAAGTGGAGTGGTATTTTGACATAAGGGTTTGAAAAACAGTCATTGGTGGTAGCCAGCACAGCTCATGGGTGTTTCTTATATCAACCATCTGAAATTCATGCCTCTAAAACCTTTATCCATATTTGCAATATCACATATTTTTGTGTTGTTCTCTTGAGCATATGATGTGATATGGTATATAGTTAAATGTGAAATCACTTGGCTATTTGCCAGCCTGTGTGCAGATCTACTACATTAAACAACTCTATTTAGCTTGATACAGTGTTTGGCTAAGAAAAATAAAATAAAATAAAATTGAAGTTACTCGTGGCCACCAAAGCAAGTTGCAGTGGCCTTGTCACTGCCATCAGTATCAGCTAATGGGAAGGGCAGTTGGGATTTGTGTTAATGGCCACGAGCTGGAGAGATTTATTGAGGGCTTTGCTGCCCCTGCAGTTTGATGTGTTGTTCAGGAGGGCAGATGACACTGTTTAGAATTAGGTAAGTCTTAGGGAAAAAGGCCCTTGCCAATGAAGTCACACTCTGCTAAAGAAGGAAATGCCAGTATCAGGATTTTATGAACCAATAATTGGACACTTAATCTAAAATTTGTTCCTGTCTGAGCAAAATGTGGAGGCTTAAACTAATGATACTGATTTTGCTGGGAGATTAAGCAGTGGTAGTTGAATGAAATGAATGTTTGCTGTTATCTGTGGTATCTTAAGGGCTGTCTCTAGTAGAGCTGGTTGTGTTTTCTGGGTGTTTAGACATAGATTGAGGAAACTGATTTATTTCATTTAAAAAATTGGATGGGAAAAATTGACAAGCTGTTCAACTGAGAAATCTGTGAATCTCTTTGCTGGTGAGCAACCTTTGAGCTCTCCTACTTCATTATCCAAAAATTGTGAGCCCAGCCCCTGACATTTACTGAGGTATTTACACAACATCCATAAGTGGCTACCAGACCCTAGGAAATGGCCGTGAAACTCTTTAGAGATACACCTTTTAGAGAGGATAGAGATACTTTGTTTTCTCCTTTAAGGGATGAAATGCTTTTGGCTTCCCATTGTCATCTTTATCTTCTCTGTAATGACAAATCAATTAAAGTAAGACTGTAATTTCTGTACACCCAAAGTGAAGCATCAGATGTCATGTGGTGTAGGAACTGTGTTGAGCAACACAAGGAGAGAAACTTGGTTAAATCAATACCCAAATAAACACAAAAAATGCATTTGAAAGGTCACAGTCTGGTTGGTTCCCCCCCCCCCCCCCCCCCCCTTTTGTCTCTTCTTTCTACTGACATAAATCTGGAGGGATTGCATTCCTTTTACTGCAGGTTTGTCTCAACAGATGTGAGGGCAGAGCCTGTTCAGGAGTTTGTTTGTGACAGACTTGTTAAAGATAAAAAATATCTAGTTAAGCCATGATTTTTTTAGTATGTTAATGACCCTATTTTTAGGAAGTGTTCTGGCTGTTAGACTTCATATGCATTATGAATCTTTTTATTTTCTATAGCTTTAGCTGTATCTTATGACTCAGTATGACATGGTGGTTGCTATATGTTCATCCTGTTTAGGGTTTTCTGTATTAAAATGTTCTTGGATAGAGATTTTTCTGCAGTCTTACTTTTTTAATTTGGCAAACCCCCTGTGTGTATATTCCTGTTGGTTCTTGTATTGGATTGCAAAGTGTAATGTGGTATGTCATTTTGACTTTAAGGGAAATAAATGAAATAATAGACTCTCACAAAAATTGACAAATAATGTCTTTTTTCTAATGGGAATTTTATAGCACTTGAGGAATTCTGTAAGATTTTAGGAATTAATCTTAAACTGAACTTGAATCAGTAGAAGTGGAAGAGATTGTTTTGAAGCCATCTGAAATACTGAAAGGGGAGTGCAGTGTCCTTTGACACCCCCAAATGCATTTTGATCCAAACATGGTCATGTGGGTGCAGCCATGATGGAGCAAGCATGCTATTGTTAAAAAAAAGTAGGTAAAAGTCAGATAGTATTTTAAATTCTCTTCCCGTTTCTTTAATGTGAGTGTTTATAAGTTCTATAGAAGCACGGGGAAAATCGAACTTTGATTTCTTTTATGTATTATTTCCAAATACCTTTGTTAGATGTTTTTGTTATTCACATTCTCTGTAAACCCAGTTCGTACAAACCCCACAATGGTTATTAAAAGAAGTGGCTCTGATGTTCTGTGCTCCTCTCAAAAAATCAGTTGGAGGCAGCTCCTCTTGCAGCAGTTGTCCCTTAAAATTTTTCCCGACAGTGTGTAATTAGATTTACCCATATCCACTATTCCTGCAGTTGGTTGCTTAGGCCTTGAATCCATCACCTTTGTCTGCATAATAGTACAGTGACTGGGTCTAAAGCCAGGAAATAAACTGGCAAAAGAGTTTCTTGTTTCAAGAAGTACTTTGATAATGATAATATTATAATGTAATGATAATAATGACGACGACGATGATAATAATCATAATAATCATAATAATAACAACAATAATACTAATAATAATATTAATACTACTACTACTACTACTATTACTACTACTACTAATAATAATAATATCCCCACACCTCATTTTGGCCGCATCACCTTTTGCGTACCTTTCGAGCATTGTCTCAGTAGACAAACATAACACGAAATCTCTGGGGGATTGTTTTCTTGGGGTTTGTGTTCTGTTTTTTACTTTGCAGTCTGAGACAGTCTGAGTTTTGTAATGCTGTCTAGAGTTCAAGTGCCTGTGTTGGCAGGCTTTCACTTGATCTGGTGCCTGCTCTGGAGGTGAGAGGCTCTTCCTGCTGGTCCTGTGCTTTAATTTGTCCAAGATACTTGAGCTACTGCTATAATTTGTTATGTATTGTATAGGATTAGCTGGGCACACATTTAATAAATAACTCTTCCATTGGATCATCTCAAAACTTAGTTACACAGAGGTAGATGAATGGGGTTACTAGTAGGGTACCCCGAGATGAGCAGGATTAGGTGACCTACAGTGGAATTTCAGGGCTTCAGTTTCCAGCAGCGAGAAGGTGTACTCGGGATCCTGCCTGGGAATTGGTCTGTGCTAACCCTTCTCATTCAGATTGTGTCATCATCCACTTCAATTCATGTGATAGAGAACAAGATTAGAACAAGGGTGATGGCTTTAAACTGGAAGAGGGCAGAGTTAGATTAGACATTAGGGTGGAATTCTTGACTGTGAGGGTGATGAAGCATCAGCCCAGAGAAAGCTGTGGGTGCCCCATCCCTGAAAGTGTTCAAGGTGAAGCTGGATGGGGCTCTGAGCAGCCTGATCTGGTAGAAAGTGTCCCTGCCCATGGCAGGGGGGTTGGAACAAGATGATCTTTAGGTTTCCTTCCAACCCAGACCATTCCATGATTCTGTGAGAGGTCTCAGGGTTTGTAAATTGGATTCCCTTTAGACAAAACATGCTGTTGTAGTTTGGGATTATTATGTAAATTCTCTCCCCTGCCACTTAACTGCCCAGGCCAGCGGTTAACAAAAGAAGCAGTTAACTGTTGATCGCTGGGGTGGGGGTAGGTTTGTCTCTTTTGGGTTTTTTTTTGGATATTCTCCCCAGTCTTGGCTCGGCGGAACGGGGGAGTGGGGGCTCGAAGGAGGCAGGCTGCCCTGCTGGTTACTGCTGGGTTTTTCCTGGCTGTCTTGGTGCTGCCTACCTCGGACTACTTTTCGTGCCGCGTTGCTGCCTGCCTTGGATTTGCTGCTGGTTGCTCGTACCTTTCTGCTTCTTGGACGGGGAACACAGGGGGAAGAGACTGAGTCCATCTGAAAGCTCACTGCTCGTTTGTCTCGCTGGAGAGGGACTGAAACTCACTCTGCAGCCAGCCGGGCCGTGACATCAACACTTAAGTATAACCTTTTTCTCCCGGAGGAAAACCTGCTGGGTTTTGTTGTTGTTTTGGTTTTTTTTTTCTTTCTCTTGTGGTGTTGGGGGAGTGGGTTGCACTAGTCTGTTTACATACATATATATATATATATATATATATATATATATATATATCAGTTATCCTTCTTGTATTAAAATTCCTTTTCTTAAATTTGATAAAGAGTGGTGTGATTATGATGGAGGAGGCCCCTCCCCTGCTTGTGGGTAAAACATTTTGGTTTTTTCCCCTCAAACCGAGACACATGCACTGCTGAAATGTAGCTAATGCTTTTTTCAGTGCAAGAGATCACTAGAAAGAAACTCCTCCCTCCAAACACATGTGGTATGGACACTGCACCTGAGCAGCAGCTCTTTCATTCTACAAACTTGTTCCTGTTGCAGTTCCCTGCCAAGAGAAGCATCACCCAAGGATCTCAGGTTTGCTGCTTGCTCTTCTCTGGGAAGCTGCTACCACCACCAGAGTGGGGGATGGTAAACTAACAGGTTTAGGAGCCCTGATCTAGAGCTAAATTGTTGCAGGTTATTGACTGAATTTTAGAAGATTTAGAGGTAAAGAAAAGATGAAGAAGGACTGTTTTGCCCCCAGCCTGTGATCTGGATTGTTGACTGTTTCATAATCCATTGTAGTTCATTTTGATGCAGCCAAATCAGAAGTAACACTGCTGGGCAAGAAGAAAGCACATAATAGTAAGCCCTGAAAGACCATGTTCAGACAAGCAGTGGTGCAGAAAAGGACCTGAGCATTGTGGATTGCTATCATGAGTACCTTAATAGGAATTCCTGGTACAGTGCACTCTTCCCAGAATGAATGGCAATAAATTAATACAGCAACGTGCAGGAAAAAAAGAGGGAGATGGTCTGGCTTTTTATACATACCCCAATGCACTTGTGCACAGTGGGAGGTTTAAAGGAAGGAAGCAAAAATAATCACAGGGTTAAAAACAAACAGAGAAACCAACAACTTCCTGGGTTCAGGAGCTCTGTTTTTCCATTTAACAGCACAGAGGTTGAGAAGTGTCATATGTATATTAAAATACCTATATATAGATAGACACTGCATATGCAAACACACACACATATATATATATATATAGAGAGAGAGAGATGTAAGAGAGATCTGGTGGTTTAAGAAGAGACAGTGGGGAATCAAGCAGATTCAACCTTGAAATCAGTGCTGTAGTTAAATTAATATTAAAACCTTAGGAGAAAAGAGCTGGTGGAATCATTTATAATCTTCTAAGATAAACTAAGATATTACATTTTGCAAGATGTACTTTAGTCAAACTTCTGGGAATAATTCAGCAAGTTTTACAGAGAGATTATAACCGAGTGACTGCAGTATTTGCTTCAGGCTCTGGAATATGTAAATCTACAAACAATACTGAAAGCCTCATATATGCAAATGTTTCAGAAGGACAAGTTCAGTGTCTTTTCCAGGAGCCAGTGTTGTCTCCAGGTTAGCATGGCTTCATATTATGGCTTAATTACACTTTATTGTTACTGTATGTTGTTATTATGCACAGCAGTTTAAACATCGTGTGCAGAAATACTGACTTTCAATTTTGTATGTACGTGGGGTTTATTTGGATGATTCCACATATTTTTGAGAACCCTGTGAACTACATGAGTATTCACTTATCCTGGATTTATGTAGAGAATGTATTAAACTTCCCAGTGTGTGTGTTTGTTTGCTTTTCAGGTTTCATTCAGGAAAACCATTACTGATAAAAATCTTTGTTTCAAACAGCACAGAGTAGGAGTGCTCAGCTGCAATTGAATTTGTGAAGTGTTTCTGTTACAGGTTGTCATTTTTATAGCCCTCCAAATGAGGGACAAAGAGAGGACTTCTCAAAACATTATTTTTACTTCAGATTTGAGCCTAGTCATGCTTTCTTTTCTTAAAGTTATTTCAAATATAAATGTGGTGATAAAATCAAAGCTTTCTTGAAGTCTGATGCTTTCAGCTATATGTCCATAATTTTATACTTCTACCTTGTCAGATACCAGTCATCAGATCTGCTCGGAACTTGCAGCTCCCTCTCTTTGAGGGTATCAGGGCAGCCTTCCCTGTCTTCTTTGTTTTTAATGAATTGACATTAACTTGTAATTGTCTGAGAGAGTTTTTGTCTTGCTTCTGGTTGAAGTTAGATCTTAGATCAGATGTTAGGAAGAAATTACTCACAAGGCAGTGAAGCACTGGCACAGGTTATCTAGAGAAGCTGTGTATGCCCCATCCCTGGAGATGTTCAAGGCCAGGTTGGATGGAACTTGGAGCAGCCTGGTCTAGTGAAAGGTTCATGACAGGGGTTTGGAATGAGGTGACCTTTAAGGTGCCTTCCACCCCAAACCACACTGTGATTCTGTGGGTTGTGCCTGACAGACACACTGACAGAGCTTGAGGTTTCTGGGCATCTCCAGTCTAAAAATCTGTCATTTTAGCATTTCCTGTTTGATCTTGGCAATTTCAGATTCAGTGCCAATGGGTAGATTTAACTGCTTTGTTAAATTGCTTGCAGGCACTTGGGTGTTCATATTCTGCATAGCAGGGTAGCTGGGATGTTCTTTCCTACACCCAGTTTGGTGTGTGCTTCTGGAAAGAACAGTCATGGAGGACAGTGTGCAGATGTTTTGGAGAGAACAGAGAAGGGACATCTGTCATGATACAACTTTCTAGAATATCAGAGTATATTAGAGTTTACAAAAATATCATCTGGGCTTGGAGATGTTCCTAATCCAGTGGCAGACGGAAGTCAGTATTGATCAATAGTCATTTGTGTTGGCTGTGGGAGAGGAATCATCAGGGACTGTCTGTGCAGGCTGGCAGGGATGTCCTTTGGCTTGATGATCCAAGAGAGGTCAGGAGAGAAATGATTCAGCTCTCCAGCTGAAGGAATTTTGGCATGCTGCTTGGGCCCAGGGATAAATGCTAAATAGCTACCTTATGCCTATCTGAGAGAAATTCCTTCCAGATTGGATGTAGTGTATTCCCATCTTAGTGTGGTGGCTGTCAGAGTCTCCAATGTACAGCTGGGCAGTTCATGCATGGAAGAACTTGTTGCCTTTGCTTCTCCCTTAGAGACTTATAAACATTAACCACCCAGAGGCTACTGATTTAGATAAGCATGCTATAAATTGACACTGCATGTAAATGAGCTGTCGTGCTGCGTTGTGGTGATTAATGTAACTGTAACGGCACACATTATCTTTTAAAGTTATGATAACCTGGGGAAATCACTTAAAGATAACCTGTTCTGTCTCTTCTCTTCAGGAGAATATCTCCATTTTTTGGCTCCACGTAGCTTATG